>NW_012104131.1:556290-593838 GCF_000951045.1 Mandrillus leucophaeus | reverse complement strand
GAGATTTTCTATATTCAAAACCATATCATCTGTAAATAGTTAGTTTTCTTTCTTCTCAATATGGATTTATTTTATTTTATTTTATTGCCTAATTGCCCTGACTAGAACCTGCAGTAATATGTTGAATAAAATTGGCAAGAGCAGATATCCTTGTTTTTCCTGATGTTAGGGAGTAAGCATTCAATCTTATGCCATTAACTATGCTTTCAACTGTTTAGTTTTTTAAAATCCATAGCTGCCCTATAAGGTTGAATAAGTTCCAGTCTATTTCCAGCTGGTTGAGTTTGTTATGAGAGTGTGTTCCTGTTGATTAAGTGTTTTTATTATGAAGGTTAGTTTTATCATGAAGGTTGAAGTGTTTTGTGAAATGCTTTTTCTGCATATATTGAAATGATTATGCATTTTTAATCTTTTGTTCTATTGATAAGGTATATTATGTTAATCGATTTTAGATGTTCAATATTGTATTTCTGGGATAAATCCTATTTCTTCACAATGTATAATCCTTTTTATGTTGTTAGTATTAATTTGCTAGTGTTTCCTTGAGAATTTTGAGTGTATATTTGTAAAATATATTGATCTGTAATTTTCTTGTGATTGTTTTATCTGACTTTGATATGAGAGCTATACTGGCCTCACAGAATAAGCTGGGAAGTGTTTGCTCCTCACCTATGTTTTGGAAGTATTTGTGAAGACTTGGTAAAAATTTTTCTTTAAATGTTTGACATAATTTGCCAGTGAACCCATCTGGGTCTGAGCTTATGTTTGGGAAGTTTCAAAATTATTGATTTAAACACTTTAGATATTATAGGTCAATTCAGATTTTTAAATTCCTTCTTGCTTCAGTTTGTCTTTCAATTTCTTCATTTCATCTATGTTAACTAAATTTTCAAAGAATTGTGTACCATTTTTATTTAATTTTTTTGTATTTTTGTATGGTCAGTAATTATGCCTTCTTTCATTCCTCACGTTAGTAATCTGAATATTCCTTTTCTTCCCCTTTGGTCAACTTAGTTAAGATTTGTAAATTTCTTAAAAAAAAAAAAAAAAAAAAAAAAAATTCTTTTCAAAGAGCAAACTTTGGTTTTCTTGATTTTCTTCATTACTTTTCTAATCTCTTCTTCATCAGTTTTTGCTCTAATCTTTCTTTCCTTCTTGCTTTGGTCTGAATTCGCTCACCTTTTCTTATTGTCATAAGGTAGAAACTTAGGATATTGTTTTGGGGCTCTTTGTTTATAGTGTTGGAATTCATAGCTATAAATTTCTCACCACTGCTTTAGCTGCATTCCATGGTGTATGGTGTTTTCATTTTAATTCACCTCATATGTTTCCTAATTTGCCTCATAATTGGATATTTAGGTGTATTTTTTCTTTTTTTTTTTTTTTTTGCTTATTATTGAATTTTCCCAAGGTTTTTTGTTATTGAATTTTAGTTTCACTTCATTCTTGTCAGGGCACTTACTTTGTTTGATTTCAATCCTTTTAAATTTAGTGAGAGTTGTCTTACGGCCTAACATGTAAATCTGTGCTGGAGAATGTCCCATGTGCCCTTGAGAAAAATATGCACTGTGTTATTGGTATCTGGAATATTCTATTGCTATCTCTTCAGCCTAACGGATTGATAGTGTTCAAGTTTTCTCTTATTGACCTTCTGCTTAGCTGTTGTAGGCATTATTGAAAGTGAACTATTGAAGTCTCTCCATTATTTTGAATTGTTTCTCCTTTTAGTTTTAAGTTTTTGTTTCATGTATTTGGGAGCTCTGTTATTAGGTGCATATGTTTTAAAAATTGTTATTTTCCTAATGGATTGTCCTTTTAAAAAATTGTAAAATATTCTCTTTACCTTCAGTAAGATTTTCTTGTTTTAAAATCTATTTTTGCCTGACTTTTTGGTATATTAGCCCCTCCAGATTTCTTATGGTTGCTATGGAGTATCATTTTCCAGCCATTTACTTTCAATCTATTCGTATCTTTGAATCTAAAGTGTGTCACCTATAAACAACAGTAGTTGAGTAATGTTTTTATTTTGATTATAGTGTTCATTCCCTTCACATGTACCATAAATACTGATAAAGTTGGATTTAAATCTGTCATTTTACTGTCATTTTGTGTGTCATGTCGTTTTCATGTGTCTATTCCTCCTTTACTGTTTTTTAAATTAATTGAATATTTTCTAGTGTAACATTTAAATAGCTTCTAATGACTTTTTTACTCTTTTCTGAATTTTTTAGTAGCTACTCTAGAGCTTATTTATCTTAACTTATAAGAATGTATATCACATTTATACTAACAGTTTTAGTGAAACAGAAATGTTCCTTCTACACAGCTCTATTTTATCTTCTCCCTTGTTTTTCTATTAACATGTAACATACATCTATATATGTTGCTAATGTAATGATATGTTGTTATAATTATTACTCTGTATAATTTTATGTCTATTAGGAATGCTGGGTATGATTTGATGATTTTATCCTACTTGGAGTTTGTTGAATTTCTTAGATATTTAGATTAATGTTTTTCATCAAATTTGGGCCTTTTTCAGTCATTATTTTTCTAGTATTTCCCCTTTCTAACTCGACTTTCCTTCTGGTACTCTCATTATGCATATGTTGGTGTTCTTAATGGTATCCCACATTTTTCTGAAGATTTTTACATTTTTCTTCATTCTTTTTCTCTCTGTCCTTAAAATTGCACAATATCTATTGATTTAACTTCCCTGATTCCGTCATCTGCCAGTTCAAATATATTGCCGATTTTCTCTAGTGAACTTCCCCTTTGGGTTGCTGTACTTTTCGATTTTAGCTTTTATATTTTTCTATCTCATATATATCTCTACTGATATTCTCTATTTGGTGTAACATTGTCTTCATATCTACCTTTACTTTTTAAAGTCAGATTTTCTTTTATTTCTTTGAACAGAGTTATGATGACCACTTTGGAGTTTTTGTCAGTTAGCTATGACATCTAGGCCCTCTCCCAGTTTCTATTGCCAGCTCTTTTCACTGCGCATGAAGAAATACCTTCCTGTTTCTTTACATATGTCCTAGTTTTTTTTCCTGAAAACTGGATATTGTATTAATATATTTGAACGCCTTGAGCTACTGAGTCCCTCTTTTATCTCTGGGATTCATTATGTTGTCATTTACCTCTTTATTTTAAAATTTGGTATATTCATTTCCTATTGTTCTATAATGGATTACTACAAATATGTTGAATAAAACAAACTTGTGGTCTATTTGGAGGTCAGTAGTCCAAAATGGTTTTCAGTGGGATACAATCAAGGAGACATTTTATGTCACCCAAGGTAGGTTACCTTCTTTCTGGAGGATTCAAGAATCAATTTCCTTGACTTTTCCTGATTCTATATTTGGCTTACTTTTTTTTTTTTTGGGGGGTTTATGGCCCCCTTCCATTTTCATTTAATAGATAGTCAAGTCTTTCCTGTGTTGCATCACGCTGACACTGAATTTACTGTCTCCCTCTTTGATTTTATAAGGACCGTTGTAATTACACTGGGCCTATCTAAATAATCCAGGAGACTCTCCCTTTCAAAGTTAACTAATCAGCAACTTTAACTTATTGCGGGAACTGGTCAGCAACCCTTAATGCAACGGGGCTCTCTTTGCTCCCAGGCAGATCGTCAGGTCAAGAAATAATAGACACACACAAGACAGTGAAAACTGGGTCCGGGGGGTCACCGCCTTCTGGTCATGCGGTGCCAGCAGTGCATTGGATATGCCAGCATTTATTAAGTTTAGTGAGAGGGAAGGGGGTAGGTTAGTGAGGGATTTAGAGTCATTTGATTATGAGGTGAGATGGTCACATGGAGATAAAGTAATTCTTTAACACGACATCTGTATGCAGGAATACAGTATACAGAGATAATTGGCAATATAGTGTATGCCTCAGTAATTTCTAACAGAGCCTTAAAACAGGAACAGCAGTAACAGTTGCAGCAAAGCTGGTTACAAACAATTCATAGAAACAGGATGTGAAGTTTAATTTCTAACAGAGCCTTAAAACAGGAATACAGTCTTTCCATAACGTATGATTAGCAAGATATTAATCAGCAGTAACAGTTGCAGCAAAAACTGATTACAAACAATTCATAGAAACAGGACTTGAAGTTAGACAACCGGTTAGACCAGAAATTCTCAGAAGGGAGTATGAACCCCAAAGAGGCCTAAAGAGCCACGGCAAGATGAGGGCATTTATAGCCCTATCTTATCCATATGGACAGATTTCCCCCCCCCATGTACCCGTTTATAGGTTCTCCACGAGGGTCGCATTCCATTCCCAGAGCTATGAACATCTGCTTTTCTGGGATAGGAATCTTGGTGATGTGAAACCTCCCTGACTGCATGTCCATTCATAGGCTCTCTGCAGGGGAAGCACATCACACGCTGTTGGCTCATTCTGGCAGTCCAACCTGGCATTGTCTTTACACAATCCTGCATGCAATTTTGTATTTACAATAATGAGAAGCATTTCATCTTTTATTCTGTAGCAATAGTATCAGGGGATCTCTCTACATTAACTCTACATTTAAAAATAAACCGCTTTTGAAATTTAGCATAACATATTAAATTTCTGGCAATTAGGATGTGGACATCTTTAGAGGGACCCTTATTCTGCCTACCATGCTTGACTATAGTTTTTGGTGAAGTATATTCTCACACAGTGTGAAGTCTCTGATGTCATTCCCCAGAGGCAGCAGCTTTAGGCATGTGCACAATTACTCCGGATGATTTTATTTTGCATATTGAAAAACAGTAGTACACATATATCAAGAAACCTGTCAAATGTCATATAGTATTTATCAGGAGAGTTTAGGCCAAAAACTAGTTAGTTTAAACCTCCATTAAGTGCAAATTTTTCTTCATCAATCTGCATTCAAATTACTTCCAAATGAGCACTATGATTGTGGATATAGATTCATCTTTCTACATAAAGAGAATAGTGTTTGTAACATTAATCTGCATATGTGGGCACATGTACTCATCAGGCAATGGTCTATGACAGCTAAATCTATTCACCTTCCAAATCATAACATTTATCTTTCTAAAGAAAACTTTTTCACTGTGTTGGGCACTATTGGCAGACAAGTTAATTTAGAAGCAATTTACAAAAAGCTGAAAAGTTAAACTTACAGCTGTTTGCTTTGAACACAATGTGTTCTGAATATATTCCAAGAACTGTGATGTCATCACAAATTTACTGAGGTAATAAATGTAGTTATTATAAGGGCTATCAGAATATGACTAGTTCCCTTGAAAATAAGAGAAAAGAGATCAAGTTACAAGACACTAATTACATTGAGGGTGCTAATTTGTCGTGACCAGAAACCCAAATGTTGAACAGTTATCGAATAGCTGTTTTTTGTAATTTATTGGATATATAGGCATCTTAATCAATTTTCATATCCTTTTTATATGAAATCTATCTGTGAATTTTTGCACTATTGAATTGTAAAAATTGGAATTTTGCCTATGAAATACCAAGCTGTATTTTCTTGGTTAGTCTTAAAAGCAATATATTCTAAATATTTGTTAATTTTATAAAAATAAACTTAAATAGTTTTTGTTAAGTACTAAGAAACAGGTAACTTTTCAAGTATTGCACTACTTATTAGGGACTAGCTTTACAGCAATTGAATGTGCTCATAAATTTAAAAATAGAACACACATATCTAGATCAAGTAGTATAAAAAGATTAAGTGAATAAATCAAGAGTATCAATAAGATCTGATCTATGAAGTGAAAGAAAGTATAAGATAGTACCAAAGGAGGATAAATCTATTTAGAGATAGAATTATAAATGCGATGAAGAGACCAAAAGGAAAGGTGAAACGGTCAAATTGTTCAAGATGAAAGATGATACAAAGAGTAATAGCCCAATAGTCACATGAATTTACAAGAGAGCATAGAGAAGACCACTATTGTAGAAGTCTTAGCTTGATTGAAATCTCTTGAATACATTAAACACAAAAGCTGTTCATTAACAATATTAGTGCCTACCTAGTTCTTGCAGTTGATGTTTTCATAACTAAAAGAGCGATTGAAATAGTAAAGGGTTATCATTGTTTTGAGTTTCATTGCAAGGGTCAAAAGTTTTCAAGTAGAGCCTGAGGACTGAAATGCTAATGGTTTTGCTAGATGTCTAGAACTTTTGTAAGATGATGTGTAGGATGTCACCTTTCTTCAGATTTGCTGCCTCTTAACTTGAAAATATCTATCAAAATAATAACTTCAATGAAGAATATTGAGGGGAAAGACAAAATGTGCTTAGTTATTACAACTCCAAAGCTTGCTTTCTTCTGGGGATACTGAGTGTAAGAAAGGAAAATTCCTATATTTAGATATTTGGTTTAAATGATTTGTGGGGAGTAGGGAAAGTTATGTAACATCTGTCTTACCTTATGCATGATTCTATCATTTATGTTACAAAGTCAGAGATAGTCAAAATAATGGGTAAACATGGCTGTCTGGCATAAAGATAAAGGTCAATAAAATACCCCCATGGTTTAAATTCCATGCAGAAACCCAAGGAGGCTTTCACTTAATTTGGCGTATTTCTTTCAATTTGCACTAAGCTGCATATCTCTCAAAGATGAGCAGCCTTTTTGTATCAACTGAATGATTGATAGGAAAGTTGCCTTATTCAGTACAAGCTTTAAAAAGGAGCTATTTTCTACTGAATGCTATCTTTGTAGATTATTTGTTTTGTTGTTAAAGCCTTAATTTGTAACTGCTAACAGCTATTTTACCATCAACATTTTTACAGGAAGCATCATTAACAAGTAGTTTTGCATAATGTATCAGTCTACTGAAAACACACCAATGGGCAAAACTATTGAAGGAATCCTACTAGCTGACTAAAGTTATTGCTACAGTCTGAATGAATGTGTGTGTCCCCCCGACCACACACCAAATTCAGATGTTAGAAACTAATACCCAGTGTGATATGATTAAGAGGTTTGACCTTAGGAAGGTGATTAAATTGTAAAAGCTCCAGTCTCATGAATAGATTAATGTATGCTGTGGTTTGAATGTGTCCCCTCCAAAATTCATGTTGAAACTTAATTCCCATTGTAATAATATTAAGAAGTGGGGCCTTTAGGAGGTAGGTGGGCCATGGGGTCTTTGCTCTCATGAATGGATTAGTGCCTTATAAAAGGGATGAAGTGGGAAAGTTTGCTTTGTTAAAGCAGGACACTATGGACCAAGACAGTGCCCTTATGAAAGAGGCTCAAGGGAGCTGCTCAGCCCCTTCCTCCCTTCTGCCACATAAGGATGCCACAAAAAGGTACCATCTTTGAAGCAGAGTCCTCATCAAACACCAGATTTGTGTCTTGATCTAGACTTCTGAGCCTCAGGACTGTTAGTAATAAATTTCCGTAATTTATAAATTGCCCAGTTTAAAGTGGTGTTGTTGTTGTCGTGGTTGTTGTAGCAGCCCAAACAAAGGTAGTTATCACTTAGCTATGGGGAATATTATCATTCATCCAGGATCTAAGTAAATATATCAGATTAGGACACCACCACTCTCACTTCATGAACTAGTTATGCTGATAAGGGTAACTGGTTTAACAGTTAAGACAAAATTATCGTCAGACAGCTATTTTGTCTCATGTTATGACTAACACTGACACATTTTATCGAATCTTTAATATCATATGTAGAAGATACCTTAGAGATCATCTAGTCAAATTGGTGTACTATTTTCTATAGGTCCTACTTTTTAGAAATTAGTTATCTGAATTTGTCAATAAATTAGTTTTATTAAAGTAAAGCTAATTCAAGATTAATTTGGTAACATAATTCTCACTCATGGCAGAGACTTGTTTGAACGATAGAGGATAGAAACTTACATTTAACATGGGAGAAACTGGCTGGTAGTTCGCAAGAAAGTAAATACCACCAAAGGCAGTGGGAAAACATTTAAGACCTATAATCCAAAAACAACAGGATTTCCAGATAGACGATCCATTTGGAATGGTATAAATGAAATGCCTCACACTATATGAAAATATGTGAAAAAAAGAAACAAATGGATTAAAGAAGTCAATGAAAAATAGAACTATGAAATAATTATAAGGAGATGCTAATATTTTTATTTTACATAGACTTCTATATTACTGGATTACTTTCTAATAATAAGCATATATCAGATTTAATTAAAAATTCAAATAATTTAAAAATAAAATTGTGTGAAAAATCATTGCTGGTGTCTTCATAAACAGCAGCATCTTACTTTCCAAGTGGGAATATTCAAATATGACAAGTAGATTGTATTTGCATTATTCATTCGTTAGTCTTATTTATAAATGTAGAATTTAAACCTTACCAAGAAACATAATTTCAAGTAATTTATATTTAAGTCTCCATTTCATGAACCTACTTAAAACAAACTTAGTGTATAATACAAATGTCAAGGATATAGCCATTCAGATCAGGACATTCCCAGGATACCAGTTAGAAGCATTTTCACACAATGCAAGAGCAAAAGCTCTTGTTCATAGGGTGCTGTAATTACAAGATGACTTGCAACACAAAAGAACACTAGATTAATTCTTTAGAAGAGCAAGCCTGTGGCTCAGCATATGAATGACACTTCTATTTCCCTTAGATAACCTTTTAAATATAAATATCAAGCAGCATTAATATCTATGCTGCTGTTCTTTAAACATCGTTTTATAATAGTCATGGTTATAAATATGGAATATTGAGGTGTACATAAGATTAAACTCTGCAATATTGGATGTATCAGAATCTGATAATTATAGAAATGTAATCCTTCAGAGTTCAGAAAAGGAAGTAAATACATTTCCTCCAGTTTTTTGTTAATGGGAAAGATCTAACAAGTATAAAAATTATAAAGGAGGTTGGAGAAAAGTTGGATGAGATATGACAGTTTGGAAGAGTATTAATCTTTATATAGAATAACTAACTGAAATTGTTTGGTCTTTGACCAACATCTCCACATTCTCCCCACTCCCCCCAGCACCTGGAGACAACCATACTACTCTGTTTATGTTAGGGTGACTTTAAATCCACATGAGTGAGATCATGCAATACTTGTCTTTCTGTGCCTGGCTTATTTCTCCTATCATAATGTCCTCCAGGCTTATCCATGTTGTTGGAAATGACAAGATTTTCTCTTTGTAAAGCTGAAGAATATTACATTGTGTATATCTACCACATTAAAAAAACTACTCATCCATTGAAGAACATTTAAATTGATTACAAATCTTACCTATTGTGAATAATGCAGCAATGAACATGGGAGTACCCTTATCTCTTCAACATACTGATTTCATTTACTTTGGATACATGCCCAGTAGTGGGATTGCTGAATCATGTAGTAGTTCTGTCTTTATTTTGAGGGGGAAGCTCTGTACTGTTTTTCATAATGGCTGTACTAATTTACGTTTCCACTAGCAGTGTACAAGGGTTCTCTATTCTCTACGTCCTCACCAACATTTGCCTTTTGTCTTTCTGATAATAGTTATTCTAACAATTGTGATGTGGTATCTCATTGTGGTTTTACTTTGGGTTTCCCTGATCATTAGTTATACTATGCAATTTTCTTATAACTTAACCAGTTATATATGTGTTTTATAACTGTAACCAGTTACATGTGTTCTTTTAACTGTTAACCAATATATATTCTTTTGAGAAATGTTTATCTAGATCTCTTGCCATTTTTTAATCAGATTATTTGTTTTCTTACTATTAAGTTGTTTGAGGTCCTTATATGTTTTGGATATTAACCTCTTATAGCATGTATGATCTGCAAATATTTTCTCGCATTCTGTAGATCATCTCTTCACTCTGTTGATCTTTCATCGGCTGTGCAGAAACATTTTGGTTCAATGCAATTCTGTTTTTCTATTTTTGCTTTAGTTGTCCATGCTTTGGGGTCCTATCTGAAAAATCATTGGTAGACAAATGTCATGGACTGTCTCCTTTTTGTTTTATTTTGGTTGTTTCACAGATTCAGGTATTACATTTAAGCCTTCAGTCAGTTTTGGGTTGATTTTGTGTATGGTGTGAAATAATTATCTAAATTCATTATTCTGCATGTGAATATCCAGTTTTCCGAGCACTATTTATTAAAGAGATTGTTGTTTCCCTATTTTGTGGTCTTTGCATCTTTGCCAAAAATTAATTGACCATAAATGCATGGGTTTATTTCTGGGCTCTCTATGTTGTTCCATTGCACTATGGTCCTTTTTTCAATCCAGTGCCATGCTATGTTAATTACTGTAGCTCTATATTAGATCAGGTAGTGTGATGGCTCCAATTTTGTTCCTTTTGCTCAGGACTGCTTTGGCTATACCAGGTCTGTTGTGGTTTCATGGGAATTTTAAGATTTATTCTACTTCTGTGAAAAATGTCATTGGAGTTTTGATGTAAACTGTATTGAAGCTGTAGATTGCTTTTAGTATAGACATTTAGCAATGTTAATTCTTCAAATCCAGAAACACGGATGTCTTTCCATGTACTTGTGTCCTCAATTTATTTCATCAGCATTTTATACTTGTTAGTGTACAGATTTTTCATGTTCTTTGTTAAATTTATTCTTTAGTTGGTGTTTTTCAGTAGCTATTGTATTAAGTAGTTGCAAAAGTAATTGTGGTTTTTGCCATTAAAATAATAGCACCAACCTAATAAAGGGGTTTATTCTTATTTTTCTATTGTTTGGAAAATTCATTGTTTGTAGAAATGCTACTGATTTTTATATGCTGATTTTGTCTGCTGTAACTTTACAGAATTGATTTGTTAGTACTGCACAAAAAAAGAGTCACATTCTGTAAAATATTTGAAGAGATTATTCTAAGCCAAATATGAGTGACCAATGACCCATGGCACAGCCCCAGGAGATCTTGAGAACATATATCCAATGTAGTTGGGCTACAGCTTGATTTTCCACATTTTAGGGAGACATAGGACATCAATCAACACACGCAAGATGTACCTTGGTTTGGTCCAGAAAGGTGAAACAACTGGAAGTGGGGACTTCCAGGTTATAGGAAGATTCAAAGCCTATCTAATTGGCAATTGGTTGAAAGAGTTATTATCAACAGAGAGGAATGTCTGGATTAAGGCTAAGGGGTTGTGGAGATCAAGATTTTATTATGCAGATGAGGCCTGCAGGTAGCAGGCTTCAGAGTTCTTATCAGACCTAAAAAGGTGCCAGATTCTTAGTTAATTCTCTCCTGGATCAGAGGAAAGAATTGGAAAAGAAAGAGGATTCTCTATAGAACGTAGATTTTCCTCACAAAGGACAGGTTTGCAGGACCATTTCAAAATATGTCAAGAAATAGATTTTGAGGAAAAAAATACTTGAATTTCTTTCAGGTCCTGCTATCTGTCATGTGATGCTGTACTAGAGTCAGGCTGGAATTTGGTGTTTTATTGTTACAAAAAGTCCTTTGTCAGTTTTAGAATCTCTGTTTTAATGTTGATGCTGGTCAATTGTGCCTGAATCCCAAAGAAAGAGAGTGTAATGAGGCATGTCCAACCACCCATCCCTATCATATTCTGAACTAGATTTTCAGGTATCCTTTGGAATGCCGTTGGCCAAGAGTGCAGGGTGGGGTCCATCAGTCAGTATGGGGGTTTAGAATTTTATTTTTGATTTACAGTTCTAATATTTTTCTGATGGAATCTTTACAGTTGTTACACATAAGGTCATGTGGTTGGCAAACATAGACAATTTAACTTCTTCCTTTCCAAATTGGATGCTTTTATTTCTCTTGACTAGTTGCTCTAGCGAGAATTTGTAGAATGTAAGTGGTGAGAAGGGTATTTTTGTCTTTTTCCTGTTCTTAGAGGTGAGCTTTGAACTTTGTAATATTGAGTATGACATCAACTATGGGATTCTTGTATATGCATTGGGATGGTTGTAATATTGAGTATGACATCAACTATAGGATTGTTGTTTATTGGATTGAGGCACAATCCTATATCTAATTTTTGAGAGTTTTTATCATAAAAGATACTAAAGTTTGTGAGATGCCTTTTCTGCATCAATTGATGTAATCATATTGTTTTTGTCCTTTTTTTCTGCTAATATGTGTATCACATTTATATATTCGTGTATGTTGAACCATTCTTGCATTTCAGAGATAAATCCCACCTGGTCATGGAAAATGATCCTTTTAATGTGCTATTAAATTTAGTTTATTGTAATTTGTTGATAATTTTTATGTTTATGTTCATCAAGAATGTTGACCTGTAATTTACTTTTATTGCAATGTCATTGTCTGGCTTTGGTATCAGGGTAATGCTGGCCTTATGAAATGAATTTTGGTGTATTCCCCTTCATTTTTTTGGAAGAGTTTAAGAATCAGCATTAGTTCATCTTTAAATGTTTGGTAGAATTCAGTAGTGAAATCATCAGATTCTGAGCTTTCTTTGTTGGGAGACTTCTTATTACTGATTCAATCTCTTTACTCATTATTGGTGTGTTCAGATTTTCTATTTCTTCATGGTTCAATCTTTGTAGGCTGTGTGTGTATAGTAATGTACTCATTTCTTCTAGCTTATCCAATTTGTTGGATTATAGTTGTTCATAGTATTGTAATCACTTATGACCCTTTATATTTCTGTGGCATCAGTTATAAGGTCTTCTCTCATTTCCAATTTTGTCTTCTCTTTATTTACTAATTATTACAGCCAAAAGTTTGTCTATTTTAGTTATCTTTCAAAAAACCTAACTCTTAGTTTTCTTGTTCTTTTGTGTGGTTTTCCTAGTTTCTATTTCATTTATTTCTGCTGTTATGCTCCTTTTGTAGCATTGCATTTTTAGAATTATGTTGTTTACATTTTTATTCATATCATGATATTTTAAATTTACCATTTTATTTTCTGCTTTATTGGTTGTTTAGAAGCATGTTGTGTAATTTGCACATATTTGTAAATTCTCCAAAATTCTTTCTATTATTGATTTCTAGTTTTATACCATTGTGGTCGGAAAAGACACTTTACTTGACTTCAATCTTCTTTTATTTATTGAGACTTGTTTTGTGACCCAACATAGGATCTATCTGGAGAATGTTTCATGTGCGCGTAAGAAAAATGTGTATTTTCTGCTATTGAATGGAATGTTCTATACATGTCTTTAAGGTCCATTTGGTCTAACAGGTAGTTCAAGTTTGCTGTATTTTTATTGATTTGTTTTTGTCTGGATGAACCATCTGACTTTGAAAGTGGGTTAATGAAGTCCCCTGTCATTATTGTTTTGTATTCTCTATATATTCGTTTGATTTTAATTAAAATTATTTTAATACAATATTTTTCTAATTGTAAAAGTACCGTGAAACAATTTTCAAAACCTTGAATAATACAACAAAGGATGTTTGAGGAAAACAGCTTTTAAAAAAGAAAGGAAAAATACAATAATGTAGAAAAGATAACTTATGCGCATAGTGGGTGATTTTACCTGAGTTCATTTATTGTGATGTAAGTATTGTAATGTATATATGAATTTTTATGCAACTCTTTTTCACTTAGCATAAAACAACAATGTCCCCTTTGTGAAAAAAACAGAAGCATGTAGTCAAAGAAGAATCAGGGAACATGTTATAGAGGTTGTTGGTTATTGAAAGTAGAGATGATGATTTGGACTAAATGGTGCATGTGGATGGTACTGGAAGTGTCAGATCTGGAATATTTTGGAGGCTGAGCCAATAATACTTGCTGATGAATGAAATGTGGTCCGTATATTAATAAGAGGGACCAAAGATGATTTCTGTGTTTTCAGCTTAAGTAACTGGATTAATGAATGCCATTTTCCAAGATGGAGAATCTTGGAAAGGAGTAGAGGGTATAAAGAAATTAAGAATTATGATTGAGTCATGTTAAGATTGAGATGACTGGTAGACACCAAGTAGAGATATCAGTTGGAAGTTGTGTATAGAAATATGAAGCTTAGAAAAGTGGTCAGCGTTGAAGTGAAAAACTGCTGTCCATATAGGTATCAGGATGAATATGGTTAGCCATATTACATTAATATTTATTGAACATAATTATCTATTATTTTTGAAGGAAAGGTGGATAAATAACAGACTTTTGGACAGTTACTATTGCACAATTAAAAAAAAATTAACACGCACTCCTATATCATAATGCTTTTCTGTTTGACTTTCCTTATGTATCAGAAGGACTTAAAAACAAAGCCCCAAAACATTTTTTGTAATTAAAAAAGACATAGAACATTTATATTGGGCAGGCTTTAAGTTTTTTAATCTTGTCCTTTGAAAAAATAACTCTTGTCCAGGTTTGGGTTATCCAATTATTCAAAGCTACTTGGCTGCATGGATTACAGTTATGTCTCAGCTTGGTAATTTGTAGGAAACTGTGTACTAATGTAGAGCAGATGATACATGATTACCTTGTATCAAAATGACCTGCATATGAATTAATCAAACAGGCATTGCTTAGGTAGTACCTTGGCTACAAATTTCTGCAGAAGTTAAATTGATATATTAAAATGCATTCAATCAAGTTTTACTTCGGAAAACATAAGCAAACATTTACCATCAGAAATAATACTAAGGTTTTAATATGATAGTTAACACAATAAGAAAAAGTTCCTGTGGATGGACCTGGGTCATGGTCTTTCTTGTTGACAGTATTGGTAATTTCCATGCATAAATAGAGAATAGAATATGAGATCCATGAACCAGGCTGACTAAAGTGAATAATGATTCTGTAAAGTTTAAATCTGAATTGCTATGAAAGCCAGACCTGATAAATGATGAGTAATTTGTAAAACTCACACTTTATGGGACATGTCATATTACAGACCATTATACTTGTAAAAAGAAAAAATACAAAAACCATTTCACAAAATGAGGAGAGATTGTGTTTCATTTTGTTTCTACTCACGGATTTTTGTCTTGACTTGTTTATATTATAGGTACCTGGAAACCCATACTGAACTCTGCAGTTTTAAATATTGTGTGATACATGCATGGACTTCTGATATTTTCTTTTACACTGTATATACAGAGCAAACATGCAATTTGAAAAGGAATGCTTTATAAAGCTGCAAGGGATAAGGCTATGGACATAGAGACTGATTAACTAAAAATGGGTTCTTTGATGAGAATATGATTACTAGCTTCAAGCTTTATGATTTTTGCTGGAAATACCACTGATTTTCTACAAGCTATTTAAGCAATGGATTTGAAATGGAAGAGCAAACACTAGCCCACAGTCGTGTATATATATCTTCTACTCTTTGGCTCATTCTCTAATTCAGTAAATCATATAATCTCTTTTAGTTTTAGTTTCCCAATATGTGAAATAGAGATGAAGTGACTGTCATTTCTCATTCAGTATGGGTGTCAGGATAAAATGAGAAAATACATTGGTAACATAGATAAAAGGAAAAAGAATAGTTATAAAAATGCTATTATAGTTTACTTTATCTTTAATCACTTAGACCCACATAATCCAAATAAAAAATTTTTATTTTAATACTTAATGAAAAGCTCAAATGAATACTTTAAAAAGCAGTCAATTTCTAAAAGACAACTTTAAATGTGTGTCTTTAAAATAAATTTGCCTATTTATAGAAATACAAATGAGCATTGGTTTCTCAGTAAATTAAGTTTGCAAAGATGTAAGCAGCAAAAGCAATTCTCAGTTTCGAGATTTTTTTAAAAACCAGATGATCCTCATAGGCATATGGAAAAATATTTGTGAATGATTTATGTTATTTCTGAGGTTTGTACATTTTAAAGCTCCTTGATTACTTATTCAGATTTGTTTGACATCTTAGCAGCTACAGTCAAGCACCAGTATTCAAGGTGGTATGGGCAATGTGGTTGCCTTCAAGCAAAGCAAAACAAGACAAGAAAAAAAAAGAAAAGCAAAAAATTTGTCATGTTTAACCCTTATTCTAGGGCAATGACTGTTCTTTTGCTTAATATCTTTATAAACAGAGATCTATTGCTTGTTTATTCACTTGTCCAGCATCAAATATTTGCTGAGCATCTACTATGTGCTGGGCGGTGGGTATTAAGCAGTAATAAAAGTAGGCAAAGTCTGTCTTCATGGAGCCTGCATCTTATTAATGAAGACAGGCAGTGAAGTAAAGAATGAGCCGTGCTAACACGTGGAAGAATGAGTGTTTGCAGTACAGAGAACAGCCATTGCAAAGCCCCTGAAAAAAAGCATGTTAAGAATAATAGAAGAACAAAAAGGAGGTCAGTGTGACCAGAGCAGAGTGAGCAAGAGGAACAGTTATACAAATGAAGATGGAGAAGGAAGCAGAGCCAGTTAATATGGAGGATTTAAGCCCAAGGTAAGATTGTGTTTTACAAACTTAGCATACATAAAACTGTTAGATTAATACATTTTGCCACTCATTTAACATGACTTTTTCCTCAAACATTATACTTAATAAATGTGACATAAAATGTAACATTTTGATAATAGTTTCAGAAAGGCACACTCACCAACTTACTTGTTACAGATGTTTTATTTAGAGAATAACATATAAAACAAATATGAATTGTGCACCATATTCAGATAAACCCATAATTGGCTTTGTATAACTATACCAAGCAAGAGGTGGGCAGGGATAGCATTTTCTACAATATTTGACCTGTTGAATGCATGTGGTCTATACATGTGTTTCAAGGCATCCTTTGATTCACCTAAATTTCACCCAAAATTTATTTTCTGTGCTGTATCTTATTTTTTCAGTGACCTTTGTGTAAGGTGAAAAGGTTGTAAGGAATATGGTACAGAAAGAAAAACTTACCAATAAGAGATGGCTCCCTTGCATTCTCTCCACCACCCACCATTCACTATCAAGACTCTTTCTCCTTGACTTTTGACCCTTTAAAAAAATTATATCAAATGTTATCTATTGTATTCACTTACTTGTAGTTATTCATTATTTATATTAGTTTATTTTCATTATTCAATTAGTGTATTTTCTAACTTTGAAAATTGTTTGGGTTTCTTTGTTTGGAATACATTACATCATAATTTCCATGAAAATTGATGATTTTTTAAATAAGTTAACCACTTTTCACTGATGACAGAGTGTTATTAAATTAACTTCAATGAGGGAGAGTTGTGTTCTGAGGTGCGAGGGCCCAGGAAGAGCCCAAATAATTGGATATAGTTGTCCGTTTCAAGTGGACTTGCTCTCTGCAACTGAAGATACAGTGACAAATTTTAAAAAGCTATTTATATTGCTAATAATAGCCTGTGACAACCACAAAAATAATAGCAAAAGTTCTACCTTTAAGGGCACATCATCATGATTACTTAGCGAGGCACAACTGCAGTAAACTTGATGTTTATCACAACCCGGGTTATAGGTAGAATACCAACAATTTGAAGATTTTGTTTTGGTAAAATTTGTTTTTAGGAATGGGCTTTTCAGAATCTTCAAATCAGTGCTCTCTTTCCTTTGTATTGCAATATAATTTTATAGATTCCTTGTTTTTTCCTTGGAATGCCTTTGAAGTATTCAGGATAAATATTTCTTAATATTCATGTTATAGGGAATGTTCTTATCCCCCCTCACTGTTTTCCTTTTGGATCTAAATTTGGAAAGCCCCAGTGCGGTTCCCATTAGATATTTATCAGAAGCATATCTGCTGGACAGACCTGGGGCTTTGTTTGGCCCCATTGGTTCTGTCAATGGAGGTCTGCAATTCTTTGGAGAATGTAGCTCCAGCAGATATCTATCTATTTCTCATAGTGAGTGTAAATGGGTTTCACACAACTCAAATCATCCAGTGGTTTTACTGACCCTTTAGCATCAGGGGTTTCTTTTTTCCTACTTGAGCACTGTACCAGTAATATGCTTCCTTTCATTTCAAGTACCTGTTACCATTCATATGTCTTCATTGGAGAAATGTCTATTCAAGTCTGTAGTCCATGGTAGAATCAGAATATTGTGGTTTTTTGTTTGCTATTGAGTTGTAGGTTTCGTATTCCTTTTGTAAATTAAATCATTATTTGATATATCGTTTGCCAATGTTATCTCTCATTTCATACGTTGACATTTTACTCTGTTAACTCTTTTCTTTGCTGTACGGAAGCCTTTCAGTTTGATGTAGTCCCATTTATCTATCTTTGATTTTATTGCCTGTATCTTTTGTGTCATATGCATGAAATCATTGCTAAGACCAAAGTCACAAAGTGATTCCCCTATATTTTCTTCCAGGAGTTACACAATCTCAGGTCTTACATTTAAGTGTTTAGTCCATTCTCATTTATGTGTATGGTGTAAGATGAACCTAATTTCATTCTTTTTTTTTTGAGATAGAGTCTCGCTCTGTCACCCAGGATGGAGTGCAGTGGTGCAATCTCGGTTCACTGCAACCTCCGCCTCCAGGGTTAAAATGATTCTCCCACCTCAGCCTCCCGAGTAGCTGGGATTACAGGTGCCCACCACCACACCCGGCTAATATTTTTGTATCTTTAGTAGAGACGGGGTTTCACTGTGTTAGCCAGGATGGTCTCGATCTCCTGAGCTCATGATCCTCCCACCTTGACCTCCGAAAGTGCTGGGATTACAAGTGTGAGCCACTGCGCCCGGCCTAATTTCATTCTTTTGTATATCCAGTTTTCCCAACACCATCTTTTAAAGAGACGGTCTTTTCCCCTTTGTGTATTTTTTATATTCTTGCCAAAGATTAGTTAATCATATATTTATGTGGATTTACTTTTGGGCTTTCTAGTCTGTTCCATTTGGTCTATATGTCTGCCTTTGTAATAGTGTCATTCTGTTTTAATTAGCTCTTAATACATTGTAAAATCAGGGACTGTGGTGCTGCTAGCTTTGTGCTTCATGAGATATCTCATCTATTATAATAGCTATTATCAAAAAAACAAAAGACAACATGTATTGGCAAGGATGCAGGAAAGTTGGAACCCTTGTTGACTGTTGGCAGAAATGCACAATGGTGCAGTCACTATGGAAAACAGTATGAAGATTTCTCAAAAAAGTAAAAGTAAAACTACCATATAATCCAGCAATGTCCGTTCTGGGTCTTTATCTAGAAGAATTGAAATCAGGATCTTGAATCTATATTAGCACTTCAGTGTTCATTGCAGCACTATTCATAATAGCCAAGGCATGAAAACAACCTACGTGTCCGTCAATGGATAAATGGATAAAGAAAAGGTGGTATATGCATGCAATAGAATATTATTCAGCCATAAAAAATGAAATTCTGCAGTTTGTCACAGCATAGATAAACTTGAGGATATTAGGCTAAGTGAAATAAACCAGTAACACAAGAATAAATACTGCATAATTCAACTTTTATGAGTTATGTTAAAAAGTCAAATGTACATAATAAAAGTAAAATTGTGGTTACCAGGTGCTGGGAGAAAGGAAAAATGAGAAATTACTAATCAATTGGCTTTAAGTTTCAATTATGTAAGACGAGTAAGTTCTAGAGATCTGCTGTAAAATGTTATTCCTAGATTAATAATACTGCATTATATACTTAAAATTTAAGAGGGTAGATTTCATGTTGAGTGAGATCTACTTAATCTACTATAAAAAAACTAGAAACACTTCCTATCACTCATTTGCCTTTTCTTGCCATGAAAAGGTAGCACTTTACTTTTTTACTTTTCTTTGTCTCTCTTCTTTTCTCTCTCCTCCAAACCCCATCTTTATCTCTGTTCTTTCATCTCTTTCTTATTTCTACCATTACCTCTCGCACTTTAAATCCCTAAGAGACAATCTTTCTGAGTTCGTCATGGACAGAGCTTTTATTACCAGACTCTCTTGGGACACTGGTGAGCCTATAGATAACTGATTTAGTTCATACACTGTTCACTGACCTAATCTGTTATGCCAAAGAATCAGGGTAAAATGATATGAAGCACTGCAACCCAAGAGTACAAACTGATTTCTGGGCTCTTGCTCAGAAGAAGGCTGTTGACATAGCAAGAACTTAAGGGTTTTATTTTCAGATTAATCACACACACACACACACACACACACACACACACACACACTCCCTCTCTCTCTCTCTCTCTCTCTCTCTCTCTCTCTCTCTCTCTAAGGATGTACTGTTCCCCCAAAAGACTTCTTCTTTCGGTCACTTCACAAAGAATTGCTAGATTGCTGTGAGAAAACTATAACATTGTTCATCCTCATTTACTTCCTGATTTTTTTTGTACAGTAGAGACATATTCTCTAAGTAGAGACAGAAATTATTATGTTATTAGGATTAGATAAAGAGCATGACTGACTCAGAGGATGATTTCCATGTAGTTGAGGTATGCAAGTATAATTTTAGGTCTTAGTTGCTCTTAAACCCCAAGGATGAGAAAGATATTAAGGATGATTTACAATGTTTCTTTTATTCATTGGGGAGAGAACAATGTTCTTCTGTCTATAAGGGTAGACTATATGTAGTCTAATAATCTAGTTCCAATAATGATAAGTCAATTTCTTCAGATAACAATATTGTTATCTTACACTTCTGTTACTAGATTTTCTTATTTTGGAAATTTTTATAGATAGTGCAAAGAGTACACTGGTTAATTTCAAAAGTCCCTCTTAATCTGCTATCAGATATAGCCAGAAGTCTAGGCCCAAATTTACAAACTTAAGTGATTTAGGGACCAAACAGGTAACATAAATAAAAGAAGCAAGCAGAATTTAATATGTGTATAGTAATGTGAAGCATCACCAAGCAGAAAACATATGCCATGCCTAAAATTATTCAAATTCAAATTTATATTTCTCAAAACCAGAGTGTGGCAAAGTAAATACATTCATGAGCCCCGTGGGACTTATGGACTTCCAAATTATAACATCTGCTGGGTTTTTTTTTTTTTTTTTTTTTTCCAATTACCTGGTAAGAGAAGAAGAAATAGCTAGAGATATGGTCCAGCGTAGGACAAAATTTGTTAATGTTTATTTAATTTTAAAAGATCAGGTCATGTTTATGGAAAGAAAAATGTTACAGATTGTAGAAGAGAAGAGGAATAATGAATTGAACCAGTGCCAAACCTAGAGGAGAACTTTGGAGATGGACGTTTAACCTTATATATAAGTGTATTATCTTCTTCTGAGATTCAGTGAACGTTTCATGTCTCAAGGCTGTTCAAAACTAATTTCAATGAGGCCTCCTATGATCAGGTAATTTGCTGTTGCAAGCACCTAGCATTCCTGATCCCTGTAACCTTGCTCTATTGTTCTACTTAGGTTTTACGTTAATACTGACTCATGACACTAATATCATATACATACAACATTTATCTGTTATTATAACAATTTATGTATGTCTTGTAGTCATTGTTTAATGTCCATTATCCTTGCTAGGATGTAAGTTACATGAGGGCAGACATCTTCATTAGTTTTAGCTTCTGATATATCCTAAGGTTGTAGAAATAGACCTTGAAACATGACAGGTGCTCCATAAAGATTTCTCGAGTGAATGAAGAAAATGTAACTAATCATAGGTATGAATAATTATCAGTAGCAAATACATTTACTATTGATGACTTCATATTCTTGCAAAATATGAAGAAAGGTAATCTACTCAAAGATAAGTAACTGAAATACTACCAGGATCTTTGAGTAGAATGTTGAACTTACTAATACCTTAAGAACTAAAACCATGAACAGAAAATCATCTGCTCTGCTCCATTGAAACTCTTTCTGAAGCTGAACACTAATTTTGCAATGACTAGCTTGATTCTGTGATTAAAACAGTGCTTAAATTGGACCAAAGTAGTGGATTAGTGGATTGGAAGTGGTCCAAAACCACAGAATATTAACGATTCAAGCTCTTACACATTGCAGAGTCTACAGATGGAAGTAATGCCAATGTAAGACATTAGCCTGGAAGAAAATTAAGGCTTTATTAAGCACAGAGATATCAGAGAGGCAGCAAGCAAGTATACCTGGAAAAAGGCATGGGAACACTGTGGTTACAGTAGCCTTGGTAAAAGCAAGTTTTAAGAAAGCTTAGATCCGTTTAGATCATTACTGTATGATGTACTCAGAGGTACTTGGCACAGGGTAGATGCTTAATGCATTCTTGTGGGATGAATGGTGGGGTCCAAATTGTGATCATGAGAGTAGGTTCATACGAAGGAGGTCAAGATATATATATATATAAAATTATATGTAATATGTATTATATAATAGGGTGGCCATTCCATTAAGAGAAATGAAATAACGTCTTTTGTAACAACTTGGATGTTAGACAAGTTTATATATATATATAATAATATATATAATATATATAAAATATATATAAATATATTACATATAATATATAATATATATTATATATTATATAGAATATATATTTTTTATATAGATGGAGTCTCACTCTGTCACCCAGGCTGGAGTCCAGTGGTGTGATCTCAACTCACTGCTGCTACCTCTGCCACCCAGGTTCAAGCGATTCTCCTGCCTCAGCCTCCTGAGTAGCTGTAATTACAAGCATCTGCCACTGCACCCAGCTAATTTTTGTAGTGTTTAGTAGAGACGGAGTTTTATTATCTTGGCCAGGCTGGTCTTGAACTCCTGACCTCATGATCCACCCACCTCGGCCTCCCAAAGTGCTGGGATTACAGGGGTGAGCCATCACGCCCGGCCAAGGACAAGTAATATTTTTGTGATAAGAGGTAGAAGAATATCTATAATCAGATTGCAGAATAATTTACACCCAACCTTAGATGAGTCTGTGATGTGGGAATAAAAACAGGTAGAACGATGAGGGCCCGGTGTTAAAGACCTTGAATAGCAAGAACATATGTCCAGAAGGTAGGTTGAGTAGAAGTTAGAATGATGTAATCTTGAAAGAAAACAGTTTTCTACATGAAATTTCTCCATGAAATGATCTTGAAGTGACAAAAGCCTGTTTGGTGCATATTAATTTTGTTTACAATGCCTGAAATACAGGAGTATGACTGATACACCAAATTCTTCTTCAAAAGTTACAGCAGGAAAAAGTCAAATTTTATTTAAGGCAAAGGAGTAGAAGTAGCATTCTGTGAACAATTTGAAGTGTAAGACTGATTTCCAATGGAACAATTTCTCTAGATGGGGCAAGGAAAAGAACTGAGAGAAAGGCTGAGGAGAGGATAAGCGGAAATTATGTTTTTGTTTCATTTGCTTTTGGGGTCTTAGTAATGAATTCTTCACCTAGGTCAATATCTAGAAGAGTTTTTCCACTGTTGTCTTCTAGAATTTTTATAGTTGCAGGTGTTATACTTAAGTCTTTGATTCATCGTGAGTTGATTTTTGTATAAGGTGAGAGATAAGGATTCAGTTTTATTCTTCTAGATGTGGCTTACCAGATTTCGCAGTACTATGTATTAAATAGGGTGTCTATTCCATTAAGAGGAATGAAATAATGTCTTTTGCAACCACTTGGATGGAGCTGGGGGCCATTATTCTAAGTGAGGTAACACAGGAGTGGAAAACCAAAAACCATATGTTCTCACTTATAAGTGGGATCTCAGCTATGGGTACACAAAGGCATACAGAGTGATATAATAGACTTTAGAGACTCAGAGGGGGAAGGGTAAGAGATGGGCTAGAAATTAAAAAAAAAAAACTATACATTTGGTACAGTGTACACTACTTGGGTGATGTGTATACTAAACTTGAATTTCAGAATTCAAGGCTATATAATTGATCCATGTAACAAAAAAACCACTTACACCCCCAAAGCTATTAAAAAATAAATACATACATACATACATACATACATACAAAGGTGAAATTGTGGGGGGGATGAAATTATTTTGATGATAAACTGTAAAGGAGAATGGACAATAATAACCAGTATCCCTGGAAAAGTGTTAAGAAGCTTCTCTTATAAGGGCAGTGCCTAGTGCTTTGAGAGAATTCAAACTGTATTTTAGTGGCATTAGCATTTATTATTTGTAACTAAAACAAAGGTACTGTTATGCTCTGAGTATATCACTATAATTCATATCTATTTATTGAACATCATTATAAGCACTCTATTGCATTATCAAAATTAATTCTTATCCTATGAGATGGCTGTATTATCCACAGACTGGGAGTTTAGGGAGGAAGAGTAACTTGCCCGAAGTGACAGATATCAAATGGATGAATTGGGACTTAACAAGGAAGTTTGAATTCAGAGACCTCATTCTTAACTACAGATAACATCAGCCATGCTTGAAATTCCAAGGTTCTTTAACTCTTAATATAAAATAGGTTTTCCTTCTTAATTTAGTTCCAGGCTTTCAGGGTACTAGAATATACGTTCTGAGTGCTTGCTGCTAGCCTCCCTGAGGAACATAAACGTGAAACTGGAAGCTAATAATCAACTTCGAAAACTTTCACTGAGGCTACAACATACTGTTATTTTAAAATAGAAACCCTAAATCATTTGAAGTTTCTGTGGTGCAAATATATTTTTTAAAAAAACTTGCCTGAAAACAGTGGACACGTTCTAATTTGTTGTATTGGGTATTGGGAAAGGGAGTAAGGAGGAGAACTGACCTTTGTATGCCTACTATGTATTTCAGACACATGATTCATATGAATAATCTATTTAAATTCTCATAAAAATTGTGTGAGGTATGTATTTAAATGAGGAAACTGAGGTTCAGAAAGGTTAAGGCCATAGATTTATCAAGTCATAGAACTGGGTTTTTTCTTTAATCAAGTACAAAATATTTGAAAACCTCCATTTTCTTCCACTACTCTATGCTTCCCTGCAGGAATATGACCCTATTGGTAGAATTTAGCCTTTTACTCATATTTTATGGTAAATTGTACATAACTAAAAAGGCATCTGATTAAACATAGGGTTGTCATATGGTTTTAATACACACAGTAGATTAAAATATGATTTGTTTGCCTCTGTAAGAAATGTATGAGTTTATCGATAACATTCAGTGTAATCTAATTTTATATTATGATTTCACTAAAATATAATTTTTGATCCTAAATGAAAACAGCAACAAGAATTAGCATTTATTGAGCTTTTTTTGTGTGCCCAGTGCTATGCTAAACACGTTAAATGTGCATTAAATTAATCATCACCTGCCTACCAGGTCCTCTGTATACTGGTTACCAATTGACTTGCCAGCTTCTAGAAAACAATTTTTCTCTCAGTGGCTCCCCTAGTGCTGATCCAGATTGTTGACACTCTGGCCTCAATGAACATACACCAGATCTAAGAAATTAAACATTCCAGGAGCAGGGCCTAAAAGTGTTCAATTTTTTTTTTTTTTTTTTGGAGATAGAGGTTCACTGTGTCGCCCAGGCCAGAGTGTAGCGGGGCAATCTTGGTTCACTGCAACCTCCACCTCCCGGATTCAAATGATTCTCCTGCTTCAGTCTCCCGAATGGCTGGGATTACAGATGCCCACTACCACGGCTGGCTAATTTTTGTATTTTTAGTATAGATGGGGTTTTACCATGTTCACCAGGCTGGTCTCGAACTCCTGGCCTCAAGAGATCCGCCTGCCTCAGCCTCCCAAAGTGCTAGGATTATAGGCATGAGCCACTGCGCCCAGCCAAAAGTATTCATTTAAAATAAGCTTCTTTAACAAGTGAAAAGAACATGACAAAGTACATATCTTACTGATTTAATATTTAGTCTGATGCATTAATCAGCCAATAAATTACTCATGATTCTAAAAAATACATCCAAACTGGTATGTGATGTATGCTTTGAACATTAAACATGTTTAGTAAATCTTTAGTAGTAGATTTTAATTTTCTAAAATATTGATCCAATCTCAGAAATGAAAATTATGTCCAGGGCACCCACTTCTCAAAGAGGAGAGTGTGACTAGAGTTCTTTTTTCATGTTTGGTGATAACATCCAAATCTGTTACATTTGGTCAGTGGAAGATTTTTCATACCCAATCAAATTTACAGCACTCAGAATATGGTATAGCACATTTATAGATGGATCTCACTTCTCTAGATATAAGGGTGTTTTAGTCTACATATTTAAGTCTATTGTACTGTATTTATTGAGTATAGGAAATAAAGTATATGCCAGTCAGGTTGCTGAAATCCCTGGTGACATTGATTTGCAGTTAGTTATATTCATTCCTTTGTATCTTAGGAAGAATTTAAAATATTAGTTGTCCAAATTATAGGTCTAGAAAGTAAGTATGTGTTTTGAAATACTTACGTGAAGTAAATATGTGAACTCAAATACAAAGCCACATTACAATACTATTGTAACTTCTACAAGTATGACATTTTTTTGACGTGCCGGAATATTTTACTCAAAATTGGATGTTTAAAATACTCAAGATACACAGCACATAAACTTTATTGATATTTATGTGCAGGATTGCACTTAACTACTGCAGGCTCGCACGATGTAATTTGAAGAATACCCAGTGTTATGATTTTTCCTTTAAAATAGTTCTCCTGCTGACCCTACCTCAGTACATACAATTAAATTTCACTCTTAATCAAGGCCTTGAACATGACTGACAAAAGACTCATGTTACCTGTGAAGCATCAAGCACTGTCTTCACATTGGAATTCAACTGTGTTTGATTAATTTTGAGTCACATGGTAAGGCCCTATATTGACCTAAATTACAGGGCTCAGGGAATTGCAATAGATGATATAAATGGAATACAAAATAAAAATAAAATTTTACTATCTTTCCAACTTTAGGATGTAATATACACACACACACACACACACACAAACACACATACGCATTTTCATTCTCTTAAAACCTGCTTTATCCTCCAGAAAATATCTTAATTGTTTCATTCTTCTTTCCATATTACTTTGATTTCAATAAACTACTATGCAGAGTATAATAGTGAAGTGAATATTTAGATTAAAGGCATTTAAATGATTCTTAGTTTTTACTTATAAAGAAATGTCTGAACTATGTTCTCCATGATGGGCAAAGCTTCTGAAAAGCCCAGTCCCTGAGGAATGTTCATGGTAAATACCTGATCTGAATAGTTTAATTTTGTGTTATAGTATATTGTTGTGCCAAATTAAAGGAAGAATTGACTATAATCCTCTTATTATTTCCTGCCCAGGCTTTTAAAATGACAGTTTAGCTGCTTTTGTTTCCTAATAATACATGGTGATGTCAACATATAAATGTTCCATGCATTTTTGAATAAGACCCAATATTCAATAAACAAACCACAATCAAAGTTTGTACATGGTTTCATAAAGAGGGGAAGGAAGAGTTTATTGTGCTATGTTCTTGCAAAATTGTTTTATGGATAAAAAAAAGAAAGGGAAATGCAGTAATTACTTATGTGTCAGACAAGGCTATGTTTAATTTTATTGTCCTTTCTGGACTTGTAAAGAGTAGTAAATACAGCTATCATAAACTCTTGATCTAGTATCAGAATTGTGCAGGGTATTTTGTGTTCAAGAAAGGACCATCTTTAGGGAGGGGCAAGGTGAGATATCATTAGAATCTTCCTTGCCATTTTCAACACCTTCACATTTAGTTACCATTTTTATTTGAATGCTTCCTTCTTCCTTTCAGTGATGCCTTCCTAAAATCTCATCAACCAAATGAGTTTTATCCTAGGCTGAGTAGCAAAGAAAAAGAAAATGCTTCATGCATTTATTCATTTTTTTCATCCAGATCACATTCATTGAATATCTGCCATGTGCCAGATGCTGAGCACACAATGATTAACAAGGCATGTGTTTGCACTTAGGAGTTCTCAGTCTGTTGCAAAGAAACAGACAAGAAAACCAAAGATGACAATGCAGTATGATAAGAATCATAATAGAAACATACACAATCTTGGCATAACTAATAGCCTGATGAGTTGGGGGGCGTGGAGTGAGGTGGGTATAAATGTATTTCCAGGAAGGCCTCTAGGAGGAGGTGAAGCAAGAGCAATCCTGAAGAAAAAGCCCAAGGTGATCAGCAGGGTGGAGGGAAAATGTTTCAAACAGGGAGATCAGAAAAATAGAAACAGAGCCATGAAAAAGCATGGTATATTCAGGGACATGAAGTAGTTTAGGTTGGCTGATGGGTGCTTTAGAGGAACATGGGTAGATATAACACTGAAGACAAAGCACAGACTGGGTGACGAAGGGGCTTCTCTATGTTGCTACAGACTTTAGATATCATATAAAGGGCTTTAGGGAACCGTTGAAAGATCTTAAGCAGAGAAAGTGGGAGTTGGTTTTTAGAAAACTTACTCTAGAATAAAAGTGGAGAATGGAGAGAAGGTCATATTGGAGACAGAGTTCTCAGTCAGAAATTCGTAACAAATTTTGAGATTATATTCTGGAGCAGTAACACTGGACATGTGAAACAGAGGACAAACTACCTGAGATATCGAGTTAAACAGTACCTTGTTACTGATGTGGAGGCAAGCAGGGAGAGAAGGTTTTCTAGGATATGCCCTATTTTTCTTTTGAACTTTTACTGGCCAGAAAATTATATCAGGAAAAACAGATTTGTTGAAGACTGCAGATGGGATAGTTGGAGTTCAACATTGCACATGTTGACTGAGCTTCAGGACATTTTGGCCAATGGCTATGAATGTAAAGAAGAGAAAAGCCCACTAGGTGAGAACACAGATTGTGAACTTAAATTTCCTGAGTTTGACATTTAGATTTGCTATTTATTAGCTAAGGGAATACTTGGAAAAGTATTTACCCTTTATAAGTCTCAATTTGACCACTAGAATTGTTATAAATATTAAATTTATATTTCATTGAAAATGCATGCCAGTGCTCAACAGATTTTGCTCTTGTTATCATTATTAGCATAAAATAATCAGTGTTATTTATATCTTATACTCAAGAGAATAAGTGGACTACAGAGTTGGATTTAGAGCTATGGATTTGAGAGTCATCAGCATGTTAGTTGTTCTTATTTACTCTCTCATTTATACCACAGTAATTGCTGTATAACAACCCCCAGATTCACCAGCACCAGCCTTTGGATTAGCTGGACATCTCTTCTTAACTGGGTTCAATTATGTTTTTTCAATCAGTTGTGGGTTGCTGACTTGGGGCTGGACTCTCTCATATATTGGAAGGTTGGCTGGCTATTGGCTGGTTTAGAAAAGCCTCAACTGTTTTTTCAAATGTGTCTCAAATTCCTGCAGTTTGTTCCAGTATTTATGCTTATTTATGGAAAGGTAGAGGTATAAAAGCAGATAAGCCTAATTGTGTATAAAAAGAAATGCACATGTTTATCAAGCCTCTGCTTGCACAATGGTTGTTAACATCCTTTTAGCCATAAGAATTCACAAGTTTGAGTTCAGTCATACTGGAGTAGATTACAGAATTAGCAAAGGGATATAGATATGGGGTAGGGGACATAAGTGAGACCATTATGTGCACAATTTGCCCCTGTATTTATTGACCCAGAACTACAAACATCACATTCCGACCGTAAAATAAAATTAGATTTTTTGTTTTTCATAAACATGACTCTTCCTATTAGATGGTATCTCCTACCCCATTTCAACCTGATTATTGTGTGTTGTTGCCCTTTTCTGTATTACTGTGGAAGATTCCTAAATCAGATTTCCACCGAGAGCCACTTTGAGACCCACTTTATGAAAGGTAACCCTCAAAACAGTGTTTTGATAAAAACTACGCCTAACACGGAATCATTTGTTCCATAAATATTTATTGAAAATGTGTGATCTTCTAAAAGATCTAAGAATAGTGCTGAGCAAGAGCAACATGTTTGCCTGAGAAATTTGCATTCTAGTAGGGCAATAGGCAATGAACAAGTAACAAAAAAATTCATATTTTAAAAGTATTGACAAAAACGTCAGCAGAATTAAATTTAAATAAGTTTAATGGAACAATGAACAATTTGCAAATTGGGAAACCCCAGAATCACAGCAGCTTCATAGAGACTCCAGCACAGCCACGTGCTGGAAGAAGATTTATAAACAAAAAAGGGGAAATGACTTACAGAAATTGGAAGTGTGGTACAGAACAGCTGGATTGGTTACAGCTCAGTAATTGTTTTATTTGAATCCTTTCATGACTTGCACAGACCACTGATGACATCTTTGGACTTTTTGACTTGTCCTAAAGGTCCCTCTTTTTAAACAACCACTCATTTTACTTTAGGACAAGGACAAGAATTTACCATTCAATATTCTTTCTTACATAAAATCTCTTTTCTTTGTAACGTCCTTTGCATAGCTAGGGGACATGGCTAATTTCCCATATCCTCAGGTCTTATTTAGAATTTAATATCTCCAAAATAAATTGAACAATTTTCAAAAGTTAAAGCAGTTTATGGCCTTAAAGCATTAAGCAAACATAATATCTGACCTGCATAATTTAGACTAAATGTCTTTATCTTATCACTAATTTTTTTTTTTTAGACAAAGTTTTACTCTTGTCGCCCAGGCTGGAGTGCAGTGATACAGTCTCAGCTCACTGCAACTTCCACTTCCCGGGTTCAAGGGATTCTCCTGCCTCAGCCTCCCAAGTAGCTGGGTCTACAGGTGCCTTCCACCACGCCTGGCTAATTTTTGTATTTTTGGTAGAGACAGGGTTTCACTATATTGGCCAGGCTGGTCTCGAACTCCTGACCTTATGGTCTGCCTTCCTCGGTCTCCCAAAGTGCTGGGATTACTGGCGTGAGCCACTGTGCCCAGCTAATTAAGCTGACTTTTAACCATAGCACTCTTTAATAAAGTCCTTTTAAAATTTCTTATTACCTGACTTTAGCCAGGCCAAACGGCCAATATTTCTGTCTTTTAAACTGTATCAAAAGTAGTCTCACAGGTGCTCTGAGAAAGGAAAATTCAAGACAGTTCATGGAGGGGAAGACAGTTAAAAAATGGCAAAGCTTACCCAAATATCAATCAGAAAGGCTCATCCCCTAAGCTAGGAATTGAACCCTCAACCCAGGCCACCATTGTGAAAAGAGAAATCAAGGCCACAGGGTTATAAGATCAAGTTCCTAAGGACATAACTGACCAGTTCCTAGGGCCATCTTGAACAGCAGGCTTATGGGGTTTTAGGCACACATTTTATCCTAAGATACCCCTCTTCATGACAGAGCAATACTGAAAGACACAGCACACCGGAGTCACTACAGCTTAAGAACAGCCTCAGAATTATTTTTCCTATTAATAACAGTGATTTTTACCATTCATTTAACCAGTATGCACAGGGAAAAAGAGGGAGAAAAGCCAGAAATCTGACTGGGAAGAAATTTTTACCCTTTTGCCAGCATGCTAGGCTCTGGGTTTTCTTTCCCTCAGTGGCCCTGGTGACCAAGCTTGCTGCACCATTGCTTTCGGGGCCAAGCCACATCTTAAAGGAAAATTATCCTTTTCTGTTCTGACCAGAGCAAAATACATGTGATAAAACATAGACATTAGCCACTCTGCTTAGCACCCAGTATCAAACTGGCAAGGCTTAAATTTGCCCTCAGATGAGCCCTGTCATCTTTAATCCAACCTCTGACTAGGAGTTTCAACATGTGGTCTCTGGGAAAGATTGTTGCCCTAGTAAGAGGAAAGATAGGAAAGGAAAAGCAGAGGAAGAAAAGTATTGCCTGTGGCAGGGTGGGAAAGGTGAAGAGCTCGGGGAGGCCAGAGCAAGACCCATTTATTGCAGTGACACTGCAAAGTTCAGACATCCTCTTGTAAGTAGCAAAGGGATTTTTTCTAGCAGTCCCATCAACTCTCAAGTTTACCCTTTTGAAGAGGAAAAAAAGCTCACCATGTCCCATTGTCCTGTACATGCCTAATCCTGTCACCCATAGCCATCAGCAAAAAGTAAAAGATTAATGCAAAGAGAATAGCAGTTAACATCCCATAGTGACAAACCTGTTCTTAGGTGAAAGGGACTTTACTGAGAGCCCTCAGTTTTAAATGTACTTCAATGTGTTTATTTTGAATGTTCCACTGTAAATTATCTTTTGTAAGATTTTGCCATTTCTGTAAGACTTTACTGCCCCCAGGCCTGATGTATAACCCGGAAAGAACTCAGTTTTCCAGAAATTAAGGGTTCCACTTTTACATTTTTACCTAAAATATTGACTTTAATCTTGAGTTTTCTTGATTAACTTAGCCAATGATTTTTTTTTCCTACTTAAGCATGCAAGAAAAATGAAACAAAGGGGTAGAACACAAAAATCCCTGTGAATTTTCAAAGGTCAAATTTTATAACCCCTGCAATATTACTCCTTACTACCAGTTTCCTTCTGACTCAGTCAGATGTTAAGAGGCCTCTAACTGAATCATAGCCTGTTAATTCCCCAGATCAAATCCATTCCTGGCCTCAGCCCAGTTTCTATCATGATTTCCAAACCCAGATTGGATCAGGTATTTGCTCAAAGAAACTTAGAAAGCTCAAAACACAAATCTGTCGAGCTCCAAAATCCAAGAGAGAGCTTATGCATGCTCCCCAGCTGCTCCTAGAGATCAGTAGACACAAGTAGGTCCTGCAGGTACCTTGCTTGTTCACTCAGTGCTCCTGGGGATCACTAGAAGCTCTACTTCAGATCTCAATTCTGATACCATCTGATAGAAGAAGAACTTCAACTGAGTTAAATTTAAAGAAGTTTAATTGAGCAATGAACAATTTGTGAATCAGGAAGCCCCCAGAATCACAGCAGATTCACAGAGACTCCAGCACAACTACGTGGTGGAAGCAGATTTATAGACAACAACAAAAAAGAAATCACCTACAGAAATTGGAAGTGAGGTACAGAATGGCTGGATTAGTTACAGCTCTGCCTTTGCCTTGTTTGAACATAGTTTGAACACTCAGCAGTGTATGACTGGTTGAAGTACATCTGCTGGGATTGGCCAAGATTCTGCTATTTTTACAGATACATATTCGTAAGTTAGGTTTTCAGTGTTGTCTACCTATTAAGCTAGGTTGCAGTTTGTCCACAAAGACTCAAATATAGAAGTATGGAGTTCTTCTCAGGTCATGTTTAGTTCACTTTAACAGCATGATGAAGTGTATGAGAAACATAAGACAGAGCAAGTTCAAAGAGAATAAGTTGGAATTATAGAAAGATTGCATGAGGTGGTTCGAAAAGGCTTCCCCATCAAGTTGTCTTTTGAGCTCAGCCATAAAGAAATCTGAAATGAGAGTACTCCAGGTGGAAGAAGTAAAAAGTGCTGAAGGCTTGAGATGGAAACATGCTACTTCATTAGTATATCAGAAGGTGTGTCATACTGCTGAAACTTAATAAATGAGTAAAATGAGATGAGAAGGAACCAGAACTTGGGGTCTTGCATGCCATGGTAGCATTTGGAGTTCATTCCAAATACAAAGTGAAGCCATTGGAGGGTTTTAAGCAGGACAGAGACCTGCTGTGATTATTGAGCAGTGGAGCTCTTTGGGACAGTCTAATGACTACAATTCTAACTTCCGGCCCAGAATCTCTCATCTGCCTGGAGCAGAGGATATTTTCTGTCTTCTACAGATAAACACTGTTGATATCATAATTTTCCAGTTGCTGACAGATTATAGTTTAGTTTCTCTAAATAAACTATTCAGATAAATTAAGGTATTACCACTTTCTCCATTACTTTTCATGATTTCATACTTTTTCTTCATATCTCTTCCTCCTGAAAAGCTCCAAGGTATTTGTCTTTCATCCATCACCTAAAGAGTGTGAATCCGTTTACATGGGTCATAGGAAATAGGAGGACGTGGGATGGCTTTCTAGCCGATGTATAGCTAGTTCACTGCCAGCGCTTTCTGCCGGTGTCCTCCCTGCAGCTCTATCTTGTAGTATACCTGAAAAGCACTGTACCCCACAAGAACCCCCCTCCAGAGTTCCCTGCTGTTAGAAAATCTAGGAGGCATGTCCTTTCCTCAACTATCCGTCCTTCAGCAACAGGTCTACTCTTTATTCTCAGCTGGTAAGATCCTTTGGCCCCAGTGAGCGGTTTCTTGATGCAAGGTGGGATGACTTGCAAATTTGCTAGTATCCATGTCCTATTCTAGCTCACTGGAAACTGAGGATTTCCTGTAAAACCACAGCTGCTTTACAAGAAACTGGAGGCAAGTTTCATCCTGTGTAGGTTAGCTGTAATGCTCTGTCTTCCATCTGTGTATGTGTCCCATACTTCAACAGCCTCCTCTGTGCTCAGTGAACTATAATGGCAAACTACCATCAGTCCTTATGTTTAGAACCATTCCCTGACCCCAATTTCAGAAAAATTTTCTGGTGGTTGAGATAATATTTTCAAGGGAAGATTCATGTATGAATCAGACATCCCAATGAAAAGAAGCTGCATGAATATGAAAATGCCAACAACGTGACTTACCTCCTGTGGTCTGAATGTGCTCACCCACCACTCAGTTCCTATGTTGATACCTCATCCCCAGTGTAATAGTATTAAGAGATGGGGCCTTTGGGAGGTGGGGTCACGAGGTCAAAGTCTTTATGAATGGGGTTACAGTCCTATAAAAACAAGCTCAAGGGATCTTGTGTGCCCTTCCGCCGAGTGCGAAGAGGTAGAAGGCACCATCTATGAAGCAGAGAGCTAGCACTCAGCAGATATTTAATCTGTTGGTGCCTTGATCTTGGACTTCCCAATGGAAAGACTGAGAAATAAATATTTGTTGTTTATAAATTACACAGTCCTAGGTATTTTGTTATGGCAATCTGAATGGACTGAGACACCTCCCCCAACAGAAAATGCAAAAAATTCTAATGCACCAAAAAGACTAATTTCTCCTAGAAATTTCCCTTTCTTTTTTCCAAATTCTTTTAATCATCTTCTCCTGCAGGTGGGTGAGGATTAATGCATTATATTTGTCTTGTTTCGTCAGTTGTCCCTGTCTTAACACAGAGAATATCTAAATACACCTGAGCCATTTATATTCCATTTTCAGTTAAAACTGGCTTGGGATTGTCAGAAGAAAAGGAATGGTGGCATGAATCTACTGCCACAGATAAATATTTTATTTGTCAATCAATTACCTATGATATATAAAGGGCACCTCTTTATGCTACATAAAGAGGAGCTTAGAGAAGAAAGGGGCAGGTTGTGGCTATGTAGAAGCTGAAACAAAGAGCGAAATTAGGAGGCCATTATGAAGAATCAAGAAAGACAATAAATTGGACTAATTAAAACTACCATGTATTTTCTTCCACAGAGAGGACTACCAGAGAAATAGGTACTTGTAGATAGTGAATGTTTCCTCTTTGTTCATTTATCACTTTTGAGAAGATATGGCTTTTCTCTAAGCCTTGAGTGTATTAGTCTATTCTCATGCTGCTATTAAAGACATGCCTGAGACTGGGTAATTTATACAGGAAAGTGGTTTAATTGATTTACAGTTCAGCGTGGCTGGGGAGGCCTCAGGACATCTACAGTCATGGCAGAAGAAGCAGCAAACACATCCTTCCTCAAATGGCAGCAGCAAGAAGAAGGAGAGCAGAGCAAAGGGGGAAGCGCCTTATAAAACCATCAGGTCTTGTGAGAACTCACTCACTCTCATGGGAACAACAAGAGGGTAGCCACGCCCCATGATTAAATTACCTCACACAGGGCTCCTCCGACCACATGTGGGGATTATGGGAATTACAATTAAAGATGAGATTTGGGTGGGGACACTGCTAAACCATATCATTGGGTATACCCTGAGGACAAGAACAAGGAAACTGCGCTGGAAAAAGTTATATTGAAAACAGCATTTTAGAGGTATTAACTTTATTTTGGAGTTATACAAGCTAGTATAAATACTAACATGAAATTGTTTTAAGCAAAGCATTTCTCCACAGGCCTTTGAAATGTCTGACTAGGCACTTAATGGTTGAATTTTATTATTGGTTTAAATAAGGCATAAACCCTGAAGGAAAACTGCAGGAAATCTAGAATCTGGGATATAAATATGTAAGCAATAGCTAGTTAGTTTGCAACTTTAAATAGATGGATTTGACACACTGCTAGAGTCTGAATGTGTATGTCCACACACCAAATTCATATGCTGAAATCTTAACCTCCAAAGCAATAATCTTAGGAGGTGGAGCCTTTGGAGGTGATTAGGTTACCAGCGTGAAGCACTTCAAAATGGGTTTAGTGCCCCCGTAAAAGAGACCTCAAAGAGACCACTTCCCCCATCTGCCTTGTGAGGTTACATTGAGAAGACAGGGGCCTATAAGGAAGCAGGTCGTCAGACACTAAATCCACTGCCATCTTGATCTTGAACTTCCTTTCCCAGCCTCCAGAAGTCTGAACAATAAGTTACTCCTGTTTCTTAGCTACTGAGTCTATGGTATTTTGTTATAGCAGCCTGAATGGACTAATTTTGAAGTTTTAAAAATCTGATCATGTGTCCTTTACGACAAGCTGTATAGAGATTGTTTAACAATTTCAATTGATTTTTTTATTTAAGAAAATGGAAAAAATGGATGGTAATGTCTCCATTTTAATAATTTCAAAATATACATTATTTAATTTTAGCAGTAAGGTCAGAAAATAATAAAATAGAACTCTGCCTTCATCAAAATGAGTAGAAAATGTAATTATTATTTTATCTTGAATAGTTGCATCATGTCGATACCTTAAAAGTTTTAGTGCCAAATTCATTTTTTTTGGTATACATGTCCAGTGAGTAATGAATTTAGAATCAAATCTTATTGCACACACATGCTCACACATATACACACATACTTATGCATGTACACACCCTAAAAACTGTGACAGGGCCCTTACGATCAGGACGATAACCTGTTATACATATTTTTGTAATACAAATTTGTCAGTTTGACAAGTTTTTTCCCTTATTAAGTCTTACTCCCATGTGTATGTTAGTCTTTTCCTTTAAAAATACACAACAGTTTAGAATGGCACAAGTGCAGAGTAGAGCTGATAGTGTGATTGATCATAGCTGAGCTGAATTTAGAAACTAGAATTACAGAAATTTGCTTTGGTTAAACAGGGGCTAGGGATCTTAGTGCTTTACCTGCTTGACCTCTTGCTTTCATTCTTTTGAGAGACTCAGTTCCAAGTATTGTACTTTTCCTGCAGGATATAAGTGATGGTAGTGAAAGTGCAGAGGTGGCAGTCAACAATAACGTAGACTTGATGGGTGGATGGGCATGTATGTCTACCTGATTGCTGTACCTTCAGCATGCTTAAACACCACTATACCTTGCTTCCCATTAGTCTGCAATATATACATATTTTGCTAGATATGGCTTGGAAGAATAATACAACTTGTCATTGTTCATATCACTTTCATAGAAACAGTCCCTCTAGAATCTTACAACTCAGAGTGTGGTCCACAGAAGGAAAACATCAACCTGACCTGGGAGGTATTTAGGAATGCAAAATCTCCAGCCCTGCCTCCAACATACCGAATCAGAATCTTCATCTTACTAAGATGCTTAGGTGATTTTATTATATACTAACATTTTAAAATCTGTGCTCTAAAACAGTGGTGCTCGACAATGGTTACACATTAGAAACTTCTAGGGCACTTTAGAAAACATATTAGAACCTGTGCCCTTCCTCAGTTGAATTAATACGAATAAGAAGGCTGGACTCTGGGAATCAGCCTTCATGACATAATAGGAAATATGTATTTGATCTCTGTCCCTAATTCCTAGCA
>NW_012104131.1:554159-556240 GCF_000951045.1 Mandrillus leucophaeus | reverse complement strand
ACCTTGCTTCCCATTAGTCTGCAATATATACATATTTTGCTAGATATGGCTTGGAAGAATAATACAACTTGTCATTGTTCATATCACTTTCATAGAAACAGTCCCTCTAGAATCTTACAACTCAGAGTGTGGTCCACAGAAGGAAAACGTCAACCTGACCTGGGAGGTATTTAGGAATGCAAAATCTCCAGCCCTGCCTCCAACATACCGAATCAGAATCTTCATCTTACTAAGATGCTTAGGTGATTTTATTATATACTAACATTTTAAAATCTGTGCTCTAAAACAGTGGTGCTCGACAATGGTTACACATTAGAAACTTCTAGGGCACTTTAGAAAACATATTAGAACCTGTGCCCTTCCTCAGTTGAATTAATACGAATAAGAAGGCTGGACTCTGGGAATCAGCCTTCATGACATAATAGGAAATATGTATTTGATCTCTGTCCCTAATTCCTAGCACAGAGTTTCTAAAACTCACATAACTTTGAGGGGTGAGAGGAACGTATTTTGTTATAATATTCAGTCATACTCCCCAGCTAGGAGTGTCTTTCTTTATAATATTTGGTCTTATTCACTGGTTCCTGACACAAGATCTTCTAAGATTTTGGAATCTTCCGAGTGTTAGGAGTATGTCTTTTTGTGTGCTAATGAGCTGACTGGTGGCTAGAGGTCCCTGGATAATTTTAGGATAGAGCTGGTCATCAGAAAGTGTAAAATCTTAGACTATTTAGCCCTATTCCCCATCCTGTGGGGAGTGGAGAGTTGCTAGAGACGGAGTTAATAGTCGATGATGCCTATGTGATTCAGGCTGTATGCAAATCCCTAAACTAAAAGGTTTGGAGCGCTTCTGGGGTGGTGAACACAGGGAGGTGCCAGGAGGGTGACACACCAAGACAGGGAATAGAATTCCACACCCCTTCCCACATACCTCACTCTATGTACCTGTTCATCTGGCTGTTCTTCTGTGTCCTTTGTAATATACTTAACAATAAACGTGATATAAGTAAATGCTTCTCTGAGTTCTGTGAACCATTATAGCAAGTTATCAAACATGATGTGGATGTTATGGGAAACCCCAGCTTATAGCCGGTTGGTTAGAAATACAGGTGACAACCTGGGTCTTGCAATTGGTATCTGAAGTGGAGGCAATCTTGTAAATGGAGCCCCTAATCTGTGTGTCTATACTAACTCTCAGTAGTTAGGATCACAATTAAGTTGTAGGACACCCCGCTGGTGTCTGCAGAAAAGTGGAGAATTGCTTGGTGTGGAAACCCCACACATCTGGCGTCAGAAGGGAAGTGTAAGTAGATAAATAGTTTTTTTTTTTAACATTAGAAAAAATGTTTCCCTGGTGATTTTAAGTTCTCTAAGTTATGAATCACTGAAGGGCTTAAAACCTGGGAGTGTCAACATTGATTCCAGATACCTTATATGTTATATTCCGTCTGTGCCAACTGATATAATATGAGAACAAGAACAAAGGAAGTCTAGTAGGGTAACTAGACTGAACTTACTGGGTCAATTTTCTGCCTGGAATAGTGGCTGGCTCCATCACCCATGCCAACCAAGGCTCTCTGAATTAACAGCCAAAAGTTGTAGACTAGAGGTTAGATAGGACTCAAAGACTCCACAATGATTTGACATGGAACTCTATAGTTACGATATTCTTGAGACATATTTTTTTCTGAGGCTGCATTTCGGCCGAGAGAAGATTATATAGAAAGAATCTATGAGGCACAGGGGTACAGCAACAGTTCTAGAAGCTCAAAGTTACTCTTGCAATTACTACTGTTAGTATGGTAAGCTCCTAATCTAAAAGAACCTAATTATTTTCTAAACTCTGAATTATGGGATGCAGTCTCCCAGATTTGCCTAATCTATTTTCTTTGCTACCCGTGAAACTGAAGAATGTATATTCCTGGTCTGGACGGTCTACTTCAGAAAACAGGGAAAGAAATTTTTTTCTTGACTGCACATCTTGTTTCCTTGTTCCTTTTTATTTTGATCAGCTTGAATACCTGTAATATCAAACTTGTGCTGACTTCCAGATGGCAGGGCAATCTCAATTCAGAATGACA
>NW_012104131.1:548515-554109 GCF_000951045.1 Mandrillus leucophaeus | reverse complement strand
TAGTCGATGATGCCTATGTGATTAAGGCTCTATGCAAATCCCTAAACTAAAAGGTTTGGAGCGCTTCTGGGGTGGTGAACACAGGGAGGTGCCAGGAGGGTGACACACCAAGACAGGGAATAGAATTCCACACCCCTTCCCACATACCTCACTCTATGTACCTGTTCATCAGGCTGTTCTTCTGTGTCCTTTGTAATATACTTCACAATAAATGTGATATAAGTAAATGCTTCTCTGAGTTCTGTGAACCATTATAGCAAGTTATCAAACATGATGTAGATGTTATGGGAATCCCCAGCTTATAGCTGGTTGGTTAGAAATACAGGTGACAACCTGGGTCTTGCAATTGGTATCTGAAGTGGAGGCAATCTTGCAAATGGAGCCCCTAATCTGTGTGTCTATACTAACTCTCAGTAGTTAGGATCACAATTAAGTTGTAGGACACCCCGCTGGTGTCTGCAGAAAAGTGGAGAATTACTTGGTGTGGAAACCCCACACATCTGGTGTCAGAAGGGAAGTGTAAGTAGATAGTTTTTTTTTTAACATTAGAAAAAATGTTTCCCTGGTGATTTTAAGTTCTCTAAGTTATGAATCACTGAAGGGCTTAAAACCTGGGAGTGTCAACATTGATTCCAGATACCTTATATGTTATATTCCGTCTGTGCCAACTGATATAATATGAGAACAAGAACAAAGGAAGTCTAGTAGGGTAACTAGACTGAACTTACTGGGTCAATTTTCTGCCTGGAATAGTGGCTGGCTCCATCACCCATGCCAACCAAGGCTCTCTGAATTAACAGCCGAAAGTTGTAGACTAGAGGTTAGATAGGACTGAAAGACTCCACAATGATTTGACATGGAACTCTATAGTTACAATATTCCTGAGACATATTTTTTTCTGTGGCTGCATTTCGGCAGAGAGAAGATTATATAGAAAGAATCCATGAGGCACGGGGTACAGCAACAGTTCTAGAAGCTCAAAGTTACTCTTGCAATTACTACTGTTAGTATGGTAAGCTCCTAATCTAAAAGAACCTAATTATTTTCTAAACTCTGAATTATGGGATGCAGTCTCCCAGATTTGCCTAATCTATTTTCTTTGCTACCCGTGAAACTGAAGAATGTATATTCCTGGTCTGGACGGTCTACTTCAGAAAACAGGGAAAGAAATTTTTTTCTTGACTGCACATCTTGTTTCCTTGTTCCTTTTTATTTTGATCAGCTTGAATACCTGTAATATCAAACTTGTGCTGACTTCCAGATGGCAGGGCAATCTCAATTCAGAATGACACTTCTGCTAGACATTTTAAATAAAGTATATGATTCAGTTCTCCAGAGAAACAGACCAAATAGGATATATGTAGATATACAGGAAGATTTATTGTGATTTATTGTAAGGGGTTGGTTCATGTAATTGTGGAGGCCGGTAAGTCATCATATACAGAATCACCCAATTACTTCTTATAAGTGGTTAATTAGGAGTATTCAATGCAGATATTTTGCATGTCTATAAACATTTCACACTGTGTACTACTTATGCTCTCTTCACTACTAGAAATAGTCACCAGCATCTTTAAATCTAATCAGATTAGCAAGCCAATTCCAAAACCCTAGAACTAATTCGGAAAACTTATTCTTAAAATTCTGTTCTTCTAGACCCACTTTTGCTACCAAAATCTACATTACTCTAGGTTCTCTAGATAAACAAAAAACAGTATCTATACCTATATACATACACATATCCATTTATAGACACTGCATGACATTGCATTCAATGATAGACTCCATATATGATGGTGGTTCCATAAGATTTTAATGGAGGTGCTCTATTCAGATGTACCATTTTTTATCTCTTGTACTGTATTTTTACTGTACCTTTTTATGTTTAGATATGTTTAAGCACATAAATACTTACCACTGTGTTACAGTTGCCTGCAGTATTCAATATAGTAACATGCTGTACAGGTTTGTAGCCTAGGAGCAATAGGGTTTAAGACATAGCCTAGGTGTGTAATAGGCCATACCATCTAGGTATATAAGTACACTCTATGATGTTCATACAATGATGAAATTGCCTAACACATTTCTTAGAGTGTGTCTTCATTGTTAAGTGATACATCTCTCTCTCTCTCTCTCTCTGTGTGTGTGTGTGTGTGTGTGTGTGTGTGTGTGTATGTAGTCCTTCTTCAATATCCGTGATAGATTGGTTTTAGGACCCCTTGCAGGTACCAAAACCTGTGGATGCTCAAGTCACTTATATAAAATGGCATCGTGTTTGCATACAAGTTATGCTTATCCTCCTGTATACTTTAAGTCATCTCTAGATTACTCATAATACCTAATATCATGTAAATGCTGTGAAAGTAATTGTCGTATTGTTTAGGAAATAATGACTAAAGAAAAAATCTGTAAATGTTCAGTACATAGGCAACTACCCATTTTTTCTCAAATATTTTCTAACCAGCCGGTTGAATCTGTGAATATAGAACCCACGGAGATGAAGGGATGGCTGTACACATACACATGCATAAACACACACACACACGGATAAATAGACATAGATATATAGAGATATATAGAGAATTATTGTGAAGGGTTGGCTCATGCTATTTTGTAGGTTAAGAAGTCCCATGATCTGCAACTTGCAAGCTGCAGACCCAAGATAGCCTGTGATAGGTATAGTTCCAGTCCAAATCTGAAAATCTGATAACCAGAGGAGCCAACTTATAAGTCTCAGCCTAAAGGCTGGACAACTGACAGCAGCAATATCAGAGAGCAGAAGATGTATGTCCCAGCTCAAGCAGAGAGCAGTCTCCCTTCCTCCACCTTTTTGTTCTATTTAGGCCCTTAACAGATTGGATTATGCCCATCACATTGGTTAGGACAATTGTTTTTCACTCAATCTACAGATTCAAATACTAGTTTTCCAGAAACACTCTCATAGATACATCCAGAAATAGTGCTTTATGAGCTATCTGGACATCCCTTAGCCTAGTCAAGTTGACACATACAATTAACTACCACACAAAGTCTTTTCTTTCTCTCTGTTGCTCCATTTTGAGCATCTTTATTTCAGAACCCTTCAATAAATCTTGTGGCTGGTTTACAGATGCTGCATGCCAAGTGTTTAGAAAACCTGTGGCTGGGCTCATTGGCTCAAGCCTGTAATCCCAGCATTTTGGGAGGCCAAGGTGGGTGGATCACCTGAGGTCAGGAGTTTGAGACAAGTCTGTCCAACATGGTGAAACCCCATCTCTACTAAAAATACAAAAAAATTAGGTGGGCGCCTGTAATCCCAGCTACTCTTGGGGAAAAAAAAATGTATCAATTAGATTGTTTACCACATTTTATGCTTTAGCCCTTAACAAGCAAGTAATATAAAAGGTGTGCTTTGGAGCAAGGCAAAATGACTAATTTTAGCTATAAAATTTTGTGTAAGGTAAGCTCATTCTTTTAAGAGAAAACTCTGCCCTACCTAAGGACTAAAACAAATCTTGCATTTTGTACATTGGACGACTCTAAACTACTCTAAATGAAAGTGTTATTTTGATTGAAAGCTTCCCATTTCCCCCATGCCATTAAGAGTGGGTTAGATTCAAGAGGGGAGTGGTTCCAAGATGGCCAAATAGGAACAGCTCCCAGCATGAGTGATGCAGAAGGTGGGTGATTTCTGCATTTCCAACTGAGGTATAGTGGGATCATCTCACTGGGGCTTGTCGGATCGTGGGTGCAGGACAGTGGGTGCAGCCCACAGACTGTGAACCGAAGCAGGGCAAGGCATCGCCTCACTTGGAAAGCTCAAGGGGTCGGGGAATTCCCTTTCCTAGCCAAGGGAAGCCATGACAGATGGCACCTGGAAAATCGGGCCACTCCTACGGTAATACTGCACTTTTCCAATGGTCTTAGCAAACGGGACACCAGGAGATTATATCCCACACCTGACTTCGAGGGTCCCACACCCATGGAGCCTTGCTCATTGCTAGCACAGCATTCTGAGTTTGAACTGCAAGGTGGCAGTGAGGCTGGGGGAGGGGTGCTGCCATTGCTGAGGCTTGAGTAGGTAAACAAAGCTGCCAGGAAGCTCGAACTGGTAGAGCCCACCACAGCTGAAGGAGGCCTGTCTGCCTTGTAGATGCCACCTCTGGGGGCAGGGCATAGCTGAACATAAGGCAGCAGAAACTTCTGCAGACTTAAATGTCCCTATCTGACAGCTTTGAAGAGAGTAGTGGTTCTCCCAGCATGGAGTTTGAGATACGAGAATGGACAGACTGCCTCCTCAAGTGGGTCCCTGACCCCCGAGTAGCCTAACTGGGAGGCACCTCCCAGTAGAGGCTGACTGACACCTCATGTGGCTGGGTGCCCCTCTGAGACAAAGCTTCCAGAGGAATGATCAGGCAGCAACATTTGCCATTCTGCAATATTTGCAGTTCTGCAGCCTCCACTGGTGATACCCAGGCAAACAGGGTCTGGAGTGGACCTCCAGCAAACTCCAACAGACCTGCAGCTGAGGGTCCTGACTGTTAGAAGGAAAACTAACAAACAGAAAGGACATCCATACCAAAACCCCCTCTGTATGTCACCATCATCAAAAACCAAAGATAGGTAAAACCACAAAGATGGGAAGAAACCAAAGAAAATCTGAAAATTCTAAAAATCAGAGTGCCTTTTCTCCTCCAAAGGAATGCAGATCCTCACCAGCAACAGAACAAAGCTGGACAGAGAATGACTTTGACGAATTGAGAGAAGAAGGCTTCAGAAGATTGGTAATAACAAACTTCTCCAAGCTAAAGGAAGATGTTTGAGCCCATCGCAAAGAAGCTAAAAACCTTGCAAAAAGATTAGACGAATGGCTAACTGGAATAAACAGTGTAGAGAAGACCTTAAATTACCTGATGGAGCTGAAAACCATGGCACGAGAACTACATGATGCATACAAAAGCTTCAGTAGCTGATTCGATCAAGTGGAAGAAAGGGTATCAATGATTGAAGATCAAATGGAGAAAATGAAGCAAGAAGTTTAGAGAAAAAAGAGTAAAAAGAAATGAACAAAGCCTCCAAGAAATATGGGGCTATATGTAAAGATCAAATCTACGTCTTATTGGTGTACCTGAAAGTGAAGGGGAGAATGGAACCAAGTTGGAAAACACTCTTCAGGATATTATCCAGGAGAACTTCCCCAACTAGCAAGGCAGGCCAACATTCAAATACAGGGAAATACAGAGAATGCCACAAATATACTCCTCAAGAGGAGCAACTCCAAGACACATAATTGTCAGATTCACCAAAGTTGAAGGAAAAAATGTTAAGGGCAGCCATAGAGAAAGGTCAGGTTACACATAAAGGTAAGCACATCAGACTAACAGTGGATCTCTCAGCAGAAACTCTACAAGCCAGAAGAGAGTTGGGGCCAATATCCAACATTCTTAAAGAAAAGAATTTTCAACTCAGAATTTCATATCCAGCCAAACTAAGTTTCATAAGTGAAGGAGAAATAAAATCCTTTACAGACAAACAAATGCTGAGAGATTTTGTCACCACCAGGCCTGCCTTACAAGAGACCCTGAAGGAAGCGCTAAACATGGAAAGGAACAACC
>NW_012104131.1:543691-544074 GCF_000951045.1 Mandrillus leucophaeus | reverse complement strand
TACCTGACTTCAAACTATACTACAAGGCTACAGTAACCAAAACAGCATGGTACTGGTACCAAAACAGAGATATAGACCAATGGGACAGAACAGAGGCCTCATAAATAATGCCACACATCTACAACCATCCAATCTTTGACAAACCTGACAAAAACAAGAAATGAGGAAAGGATTCCCTATTTAATAAATGGTGCTGGGAAAACTGGCCAGCCATATGTAGAAAGCTGAAACTGGATCCCTTCCTTACACCTTATAGAAAAATTAATTCAAGATGTATTAGAGACTTAAATGTTAGACCTAAAGCCATAAAAACCCTAGAAGAAAACCTAGGCAATACCATTCAGGCTATAGGCATGGGCAAGGACTTCATGACTAAAACACCA
>NW_012104131.1:540607-543081 GCF_000951045.1 Mandrillus leucophaeus | reverse complement strand
AGAAATACCATTTGACCCAGCCATCCCATTACTGGGTATATACCCAAAGGATTAGAAATCATGCTGCTATAAAGACACATGCACAAGTATGTTTATTGAGGCACTATTCACAATAGCAAAGACTTGGAACCAACCCAAATGTCCATCAACGATCGACTGGATTAAGAAAATGTGGCACATATACTCCATGGAATACTAGGCAGCCATAAAAAAGGATAAGTTCATGTCCTTTGTAGGGACATGGATGAAACTTGAAACCATCACTCTGAGCAAACTGTCGCAAAGAGAGAAAACCAAATACCACATGTTCTCACTCATAGCTGGGAAATGAACAATGAGAACACTTGGGTACAGGGTAGGGAGCACCACACACCGGGGCCTGTTGTGGAGTGGGGGAAAGAGGGAGGGATAGCATTAGGAGATATACCTAATGTAAATGACGAGTTAATGGGTGCAGCACACAAACATGGCACATGTATACATATGTAATAAACCTGCATGTTGTGCACATGTACCCTAGAACTTAAAGTATAAAAATAATAATAATAATCATCATCATCATAAAGAAATTTAAAGGCTCACCAAGTGCTTCATTGCTACTATTTACCATTACTTTCCATGATTCACAAATTGATTTTCTGGCTTTATATCTACAAGACACAGTGGGCATTTTAGTACAATAATTTTTCATAGGCTGATAAGTAGGGGGATGATGAACGAGACTTCATCCCAGTTTCCCCTAACTGGGCTACTTAAAATGATGTTATTTTGAAGTTATCTTTATTTTAATGTTATTTTCTTTTCTCTCCATTGCTTTTCAAAGCCCTCTGGAAATTACATTTCTTTCTCTATCAGTTACTAAATCCTACAGATTTCTTTTGTTCCCTCAAATATAGAGGTTATTTCTGTACATGAAGCTGGAAAATGAAACAGATGAACACCTTGTGCTAGCCCACGTCTGAAGATAGGACAGGCAGGTGGTATTAATTCCAGGTTATGATTAAATATTATTGATTAGGAAGAAAGTTCTAAAAATGAATGATAAAAGAAATATCCTTAAAAGGATGACCTGGCTAGAGAAGTTAAAATGTAGTAACACTAGATTTTTTCCCTCCCTCCTACGCTGCAGCTTTCTGTAGGTACTTATGTTAGTTACAAAAAGCATAATACACAGAAGGATCACAGTGCAGCCATCTGTGTCTTTAGTGTTTCTCCTCTCAGAAGCTTCCTGCATTTATTTGAGGAAGAACGGATCTGACCCCCTGGGGTATCAAAATTCCTTCTGGACACCCCACAGGATATGGGGAGTAATATCACGCCCCTCTCCCCACCTGGATATTACGATCCACACCACAGTGGGGTACACGCAGTCCCCGCAAGGTGGGGAGTAATATCACCCCCTCTCCTCCGTTATTACGATCCATGGTGGACACACATCGTGTTTATGATATTGTGATTCATATCATCTCCCCCTTTGGAAATTCCAAACTATATCACTGATAGGTGTCCACCCTCTGCAGTATGGGGAGTAATGTCATCCTCTTTTCTCCTGGATATGAAGAACGATATCACAGGAGTGTTTATTCTCCCTGCGATACTGGGTGTGGTCTCATCCTCTCCCACATTGAAGTTAGTAACTATATCACTGCAGGCCTGTACATCTCTGTGATATTTAAAGTAATATCATCCTCTTCTCTCCTGGGTCACAGGAACAGTATCACTATGGGGTGTACACTTTCTGCAGTTTTGGGAGTAATATCCTCTCCACCTTTGGATATTATGGACAGTATCACTGTGGGGGTTCAAACCCCCTTTGATATTGGGAATAATATTTTCATCTCTCCCCTGCATTTTAGGAAAAATATCACGGAGTAGGTGTACTCCTCTTGCGACATGGGGACTCATATCATCTTCTGGATATTAGAATATCACACAGGTGTGTACACTTTCTGCGATATTTGGAGTAATGTCATCCTTTCCCCATTTGAATATTAAGAACAATATCGCAGGGGGGGATGTACACCCTCGTGATATTGGGAATAATAACAGGCTCTCCGCCCCCCACACTTGATATTAGAAACAATATTCCAGGGTGGGTGTACACCTTCGGCTATATGGGGAGTAATATCATCGTCTCCCTTCCTGGATATTAGAAACAATATCACAGGGTGGGTATAGAGAGCTTTTGATATTGGGAGTAATTTCATCCTGTCTTCCTCTGGATATTAGGAACAATCTCACAGAAGGTGTGTACACTCCCTGTGATATTGGGGGTAATATTTTTTTTTCTGATATTAGGAGCATATTAGGAATACACTTTGAACATTAGGAGCAATATCACCGGGTGGATGTACACCCACTGTTCTGTTGGGAGTAATATTATGCTCTACCCCCTGGATCTTAGGAGCAATATCACAGGGTGAGTGTACACCCACGGCGATATTGGGAGTAATATTATGCTCTCCCTCTCTGGA
>NW_012104131.1:510420-540557 GCF_000951045.1 Mandrillus leucophaeus | reverse complement strand
GGGAGTAATGTCATCCTCTTTTCTCCTGGATATGAAGAACGATATCACAGGAGTGTTTATTCTCCCTGCGATACTGGGTGTGGTCTCATCCTCTCCCACATTGAAGTTAGTAACTATATCACTGCAGGCCTGTACATCTCTGTGATATTTAAAGTAATATCATCCTCTTCTCTCCTGGGTCACAGGAACAGTATCACTATGGGGTGTACACTTTCTGCAGTTTTGGGAGTAATATCCTCTCCACCTTTGGATATTATGGACAGTATCACTGTGGGGGTTCAAACCCCCTTTGATATTGGGAATAATATTTTCCTCTCTCCCCTGCATTTTAGGAAAAATATCACGGAGTAGGTGTACTCCTCTTGCGACATGGGGACTCATATCATCTTCTGGATATTAGAATATCACACAGGTGTGTACACTTTCTGCGATATTTGGAGTAATGTCATCCTTTCCCCATTTGAATATTAAGAACAATATCGCAGGGGGGGATGTACACCCTCGTGATATTGGGAATAATAACAGGCTCTCCGCCCCCCACACTTGATATTAGAAACAATATTCCAGGGTGGGTGTACACCTTCGGCTATATGGGGAGTAATATCATCGTCTCCCTTCCTGGATATTAGAAACAATATCACAGGGTGGGTATAGAGAGCTTTTGATATTGGGAGTAATTTCATCCTGTCTTCCTCTGGATATTAGGAACAATCTCACAGAAGGTGTGTACACTCCCTGTGATATTGGGGGTAATATCATTTTTTTTCTGATATTAGGAGCATATTAGGAATATGCTTTGAACATTAGGAGCAATATCACCGGGTGGATGTACACCCACTGTTCTGTTGGGAGTAATATTATGCTCTACCCCCTGGATCTTAGGAGCAATATCACAGGGTGAGTGTACACCCACGGCGATATTGGGAGTAATATTATGCTCTCCCTCTCTGGATATTAGGAACAATATCACAGGTGGGTGTACGCCCCTTGTGGTATGCGGAGTCAAATTATCTTCTCTTCCTTTAGCTATTCGGAACAATAGTATCACGGGGGGTGGGTGTTTTATACTCCCTATACTATTGGGATGACTATCATTCTCTCTTCCTCTGGATATTAGGAATAATATCACGGGCAGGGTGTACACCGCCTGTGGTATTGGGAGTAATATCATCCTCTCCCACACTGAAAGTAGAAACAATATCATTGGGGGCCTGTACACCCCCTGCGATATTGAAAGTAATATCATCCTCTTCCCTCCTGGATCATGGGAACAACATAACTGGAGGGTGTACTCTTTTTGCGATATTGGGAGGAATATCACCCTCTCTGCCTTTGAATATTAAGGACTGTATCACAGGGAAGGTGTACACCCTCTGCAATATTGGGAATAATATTATCCTTCCCCCCCCCTGCATATTAGAAAAATATCATAGAGTGGGTGTACACCTGCGATATGGGGAGTCATATCATCTCTCCCCTTCTGGATATTAGGAACATTATTACACAGGGGTGTACACTTTCTTCGATATGGGGAGTCATATCAGGCTCTTCCACCCCTGGATATTAGGAACAATAGCCGAGCGTGGGTTATGCCTCCTGCTGTATGGGGAGTAATATCATCCTTTCCCTAGATATTAGGAAGGATATCACAGGGTGGGAGTACACAGTCTGCGATTTTGGGAGTCATATCACCTCCCCCTGCTCCTCCGGATATTAGAACAGTCTCACAGAAGGTGTGTACACTCCCAGCGATATTGGGAGTAATATCATTCTCTTCCGTGAATATTAGGAGCAATATTACTGGGTAGATGTACACCCAGTGCTATATTGGGAGCAATGTCATACTCCACTTTCTGGATATTGGGAGCAATATCACAGAGTGTGCAACTGCTGTGATACTGAAAGTAATACCATTCTCTCCCTCCCTGGATGTTTGTAAAAATATCACCGGTGGGTGTACACCCCCTGCGGTATTAGGATAACATTAATATTAATAAATTATATTAATCATTAATATTTTTGTGTTCATTAATATTATTAACATTAATATTACTCCAAGAACCTCATGGGGTGTACATTCTCACTCTGATATCGTCATACTATTAATATTAAAAATTAATCCTGATATTTATTAATATTGTTAGCATTAGTGTTTATATTAATCAATTTTAATTGCTAATACTATTTTAGTTTTAATATTATCATTAATTATTAATAACAAGCATTATTTCATTAATATTGATACTTAATATTAATCACCAATATCGATAATCACTATTAGTATTAATAATTATTAATCATAATTATTACTTCTTTATATTCAGAGGTGGAGAGGGTGATAATACTCCCAATATTGCAGAAGGCGTACACCCCAATTTGATGTTGTTTCTAGTACACAGGAGGTGGAGGATGACATTATTCCAAATGTCGCAGTCGGTGTACATCCCTTATGTGATCTTTTTCCTATTAACCAGGATGGGAGAGGATGATATTACTCCTAATATCGCAGGAAGCTTACACCTTCCCTGTGATTTAGTCCCTAATAGTCAAAGGTGGAGAGGATATTTCTCCTAATTTCGCAGGGGGTGTACACCACCCCTGTGATACTGTTTTTCATATCCGAGGGGCGAGGGGATGATATTACTCTCAATATCGCAGGAAGTGTACACTCCCCAGTGATATTGTTCCTAATATCTAGGGAGGGAGAGGATGATACTACTCCCAATATCGCAGGGGAGTACACCTACCAAGTGATATTGTTCTTAATATCCAGTAAGGGAGAGTATATTGCTTCTGATATTGAAGAGGTTGTACACTCCCCCTGTGATACTGTTCCTAATATCCAGTGGGAGAGAGGATAACATTTTGCCCAACATTGCAGAGTGTACCCCGTGTGATATTGTTCCTAATATCTAAAGTTAGAGAGGGTGACATTACTCCTAATATCTCAAGGGGTGCACACCCCCCTTATGATAATGTTCTTAATATTTAGGTGGGAAGACAATAATACTACTATTCCCTATCGCAGGGGTGGACAACACCCCTCTGATATTGTTTTTAATATTCAGTGGGGGAGAGGATGATATTAATTCCAATATCATCCTCTTGATGTAATTAATTGGGATGTAATTAATTCCATTACATCCCCACCTGTAATATTGTTTTTTATATCCATGGGTGAAAAGGATGATATTGCTACCAATATCGAAGGGGGTGTACTCTCCCTCTGTGATATTGTTTCTAATATCTGGATTGGGGGAGAATGATATTACTCCCAATATCAGAGGTGGTTAACACCCTCCTTGTGATACTGTTTTTAATATCCAGGGAGCGAGGCGATGATATTACTCCCAATATCGCAGGTCGTATACAGCCCTCCCCCCCCTGTGATATTGTTCCTAATATTCAGGGAATGAGAGGATATATTACTCCCAATACCACAGGGGATATGGGGAGTAATATCACCCCCCTCTCCCTCCCTTGATATTATGATCCATGATCGACACACGGCGTTTTTATATGCTAGCTTATCCAGAAAAGTACACAAGAACTTAATTTGAATGTGTGTAGATGATGTGTTTAATTTGGTTTTGAATTTTTCTTTCACAATAGAGTAGATTTTCAACAAATCCTAAATAGTGTTCTTTTTACCTAGAAGATCTATATTTCAGGGTTTTGAAGTCTCTTCAAGACTAGTTTATTTTACATAAACGAAAGACCTCCAAAATGTGAGCCTTAAGGATCAAAGATACTTTAAATTGAGTGGCTCAGTTGAACTGTAGATGGCTCTGGATTATAGCTTAGAGAGACTTTTGTTTCCAAAGCAACAGAAGGCCTTTCATATTTATTAGAGTTATTTGGTAAAATGCAAAAGAATAATAAAATTACCAAACCTGACTTTGTATATGTTCACTTTCTGATTTTACACACACACACACACACACACACACACACACCCCGACAAAAGAACAAAAGTCTTTAAGTATTAATAATTCAACTTATTTTCAATATTGGATGTTTTGTATTGGTGAAAATAAAATTAATTATATAGGATTGCCATTTAATTGAAAAAAATATGAACCTTGAACTCACTTTGGTTTGGAAACTCTGTTCTGTTTTTACATTTTTGGTATGATTTAAGGCAAAGAGCCTTCATTTTCTGAGCATGTATTTCTCGTCTGTAAAATGGAAGTGATAATCACGACCTATTAGTGTAGTCATGAGGAATAAGCAAAATCACAAATGTCAAGCATTGAGTCCTCTATTTGATATATAGGAACTGCTCAATAAAGGGTAATTATATCGATGGGGTGATTTAATAATGATGTTTTCTTTTATTATTAGCCTCTCCTAGGGAAAGCAATCTTGAACCTTGGGAAAGCAATCTTGAACATTGTTCCTGTTACAATCATACTTTTAAGTTTACACAGACAGCACACAAACAGCTGCTTCGTGCATGTAATATCAGTTCCAACCCACTGGGCTTTTCAAAGAAATTGCTTTTATAAGCTAAACATGAGAGAAATAAATTTTCTTAGCTTGATAACTGTGTTAGAGGTCTTATGACTTTGCTTCTTTTTTGTATCATACCGTTTAGAATATTAAGGTCACTAAAAATCACTTCTGTTAGAGATACTGTAACTTTCTATAACTGAATATTCCATTCTTCGTGTAAAAATGAGTGGTAATACAAGCTTTATTCTAATCATTCAAGTAGCACTGAGTATAGGGAAGTTCATCTAATAACTTTTTTTTTGTTTTGAGATGGAGTCTCGCTCTGTCACACAGGCTGGAGTGCAGTGGTGCGATCTTGGCTCATGCAAACACCGCCTCCCAGGTTCACACCATTCTCCTGCCTCAGCCTGCCCAGCAGCTGGGATTACAGGCGCCTGCCACCAGCCCCGGCTAATTTTTTGTATTTTTAGTACAGATGGGGTTTCACTGTGTTAGCCAGGATGGTCTCGATCTCCTGACCTCATGATCCGCCTGCCTCGGCCTCCCAAAGTGCTGGGATTACAGGGGTGAGCCACTGCGCCCGACCTTAATGACGTTTTATAATTATGATTCTCTATGAAAAATATTCTGTACTATAACAAAACCATAAAGCTGGAAGTATTTTACCCTGTATATACATGGGATATCAAATAAGAAACTGTTGGCTATGTGACGAAACCTTATATGATGTCACAAAGATTATAAACAACTTGTTTCCAACAATTTTACTGCAAGTTGTGCCTAAAAATAAATGCATGAGTACACTTTGGAACTGTTAGAAGTATATAATATCTGCCCTATTTTGTAACGTGTTTCTAGAATTCAATAGTATTAGGACAGACGGGGAAATGTGCTGGAGGAGAGAAAGTGGGAGGTAATTTTTAAATATTTGCTCTAATATATAAGAGACATGTTCATTGCCACCTTAATATTAATCAGTATACAAAAGGCGGCAGAACTGCAATGCACAGTTGCAAACTATTGCAAACTTGAGCAATATTTCAGTAAAATAAATTTATTTATTTAGTTATTATATGTCTGTATTTACTTATACAGAATTACTAAATACAGACAGAATTTAGTACAGGTGTGAACTTGCATTAAAGGAAGAATAAAATGTTTTGTTTTATATTTCCTTTTTTAAAAATTTAGGTTTTTAATGTTTACTTTTAATATCAGTGTATAAACTTATTTTATCCTTATAGCTGGAATTAAAGACCCAACTAGTGAGTTCACTGTTAAATATTTCCCTATGACACCAGCAGAGGACAGCAGAACACAGACATTAATGCTAACCCTTAAACCTATTTTCTTTTACATCAAAAGCGAAGTTGGAAAATGACATACAATCTGATTTAGCTTAAGTGGGATGTATGTAGCAGATGACAGTTCTTTTTACAGGATGTTTATGATTAAATAGAAATGGTCTCGGAATCTCAAAAGACTAGATAACTCTGTCAACACAAACGGAGTAGCTACCACTACCATATTTTATGTTCCTTGCATTTGTAAATGAAAAGGTCACTCAAATTGTTTTTCAATGAATGTATGGCCTATTGAGTAAATAATCTATCATTTAAATTAAGTGACTAGATTAAGAAAGGTGGGACAGACAGACATGAGAGTTGTGAATAGAGCAATATCAGCCTTGCCTTTTTTTTTTTAGGGCTTCTCTGCTCTTAGTCAATGTCCTATGCCTTCATCTTTCTGCTTCTCACAGACATTAACCAATCTAATATCCATCATTCTACCTTTCTAGCAAAGTTAAATTGGGACAATCCCAAAACATTCTAGAATTCAGGTGAAGTTGTATGACTTTGCTCCCTTAGAACAAAAGAATCAATCAGTTAAGTATAATCAGCAAACTTGGTAATATTGTTTTAATGGAAAAAGAAGTTCATTAACACATTGACTATTTTGTTGTATAAGCAATTTACTAGGTATTTCTACCTCTCTGAGATAATATGTTCATTATCTGAAGGAATTTTATTTACTATTTGAAATAGTTATTGAAAAAGCTAATGGCCGTAGGAAATTAAACTATTTTCCCCTCTTACTGGTATCAACAGGGACATCTAGTTTTTAGAGCTGAGAAGAAAGTGAAAATATACCTAGGAGTAGATTATTTAAATCCACTCATCAAACCACTGAGGGTAACAAAAAGTATGGTTATAAATTATTTTGCAAATGGAGACCTTCTTTTAAGCTCTTCAGCTCGTGGGAGGTCCTCATGTCTGCTGGGGAATTTTGGAGACGAAGAACTACAGGATGTTTTTCTCTTCAACAATAGTTTGTATTAACCTCCTGATATTTGGCACAGAGGGCTGTAATTATGATCCCACTGATATCAGCCACCCATCGAAAATAAAGGAAAGATATTTTGGCTCAAGCAACAAGAGGCTGAAGACTGGGAGGTTTTTGTACCTGATGATATAACTGTGCAAGAATTGTGAGAAAGTATGTTGATATTGTGCCATCCTCCTAGCTGTCTATTTGTGATGTTACTCAACTCAATACCTAGTGAGTTTGTACTGTGGTCCATCCTCGTAATGCATTAGGGATTTCAGGTATACAGGCATTAGACAAGTCACCTGCCCTTCAGAAGCCTTGTGGAGAGGTTTCCACCGACAAAAATACAATTTAAATGCTAACTTGAAGTGACTCCTGTCAGAAAGGAAGTATGATTAGACATTAAATGATTCTGCTTGATGCCTAGAAGAGGAAAGAAAATTCCTCAGGCATAGATACACATAAGATAGTATTCTACCTTGTTGCCTGTTGTAATTTACGTATCTTAAGCTGGTTGAATACAAATACTCATCACTTTATACACATTCTGGCATTCTGATGAGTAGGCTCTTCTACTTTTCTCGTTTTGTAAATAAGGCAATCAGAATGTTGTCAGATTAAGTGATTAGTCTAGGTCCAAAATGTTAAGAGTTAGGAACAGTGTTTGAATATATACTCTTTGAACTTTTTGTGTCTTCCTGAGCACAAAGTTACGGGAACCACTTCACAACCCTTCAATAGTTACTATAGTAGTGGTTTTATTAAATACCCACTAAGATAAAAAATTATTTCTGCTAATTTAAAAAATCTTTCATATTTAGGATGAAATGTTAGAGAATACCCAGAGAATAACAAAAGCAGACTAGGTTCTCCATGAGCTACAACCATGCTGAAATAACATGAAGTAACTATCAAATTTGAAACTGAATGATTCCAAGTAATGCATCTTTGCAGTAAGTATTAATCACCAATGCTAAAACGGTATCAGTGCTGCCAGTTTTCCCCCTGTGAATCTGGAAGCTTTTCCAGGACAGACATAATGCCTTATAAAACCCTTAGTACCCTCTGCAATGTTATTACCTGCTAATAGGAAAGGGTTAACTTGTCTAGCATTGATCATCTACAGGCTGGCCTCCCAGAAAAGGAGCTGGCCTCCTTGCAAAAATTCCATGAAACTGGCTATGGCTGGTGCTTAAGCAATTAACCTAGGTCAAGGACAAGGCTGTTACTTCACCACCCATGATTGGTAATGTGCTTAATTTGTCTTCTACCTGCCACAGTATAAAACTGCAACCACAAAATTAGGACCCAACCCCCCCTCACCCCGATCACCCAATAGCTGAGCTGGCAGGACAGAACTGGAGCCAAAATTCTGTCACTTCATAGTGATATTGTAGCATGTTCCTTGAGCAAAGCAGGAGAGGAGTCATTGATTTTTCTAATCATTCACCTTAAAAACCCTGCAGTGTGAGAGAATGGGAGTTCCCACCTTTACAACACTGAAGGCTGATTACAATTTTTCAGCACATAAGATAGAGGGAATATTAGAGGAGGACACTGTCCACCCAGAAGAGGGAAATGAAGACCATCACCTCCCTATGAGTTTAGGATAGCAAAGTGGTTAGTCTGATGGAGTGGCCCCTTAGTGGGTCACTAGGCAACAGATACCCTCAGGTTTTACAGTTGCCCAGTTTCCCAGAAAGTAGACAGAGCTTTGTCCAAATGCTGATGTCCATACACAACAGTTCAACCACTGAATGAGCTGGAAGGGCTGGCCCTTTCCAATTGAGATATCCAGAATCATTTCCTCAGGAAATTCTTTTATTAGATCACATTTTATTTTATCGTTTTAAGAACACTTGAAGTAAGGTCTATCCTCTTAAATTTTTAAGTATATAATACATTATTGTTGACAATTTGTACAATGTTGCACAGCAGATAACTAGAGCTTATTCACCTTACTTAACTAAACCTTTATGCCTTTGGATTAATAATTCCTTATTTTCCCTCCCACAGCCCATGGTAACCACTCCTCTAGCCTTGGATTCTATGAATGTGATAATTTCAGTTACTGCATAAACGTGGCATTGTGGCATTTGCTGTTCTGTGACCGCCTTATTTCACTTAGTAAAATGTTCTGAAGGTTCATCCATGTTGTCACATATTGCAGAATTTCCCTCTTTTATAGGCTGAATAGTATTCCTTCATATGTATACACCACCAAACGTTCTTTATTCATTCAGCAATGGATATTTAGTTTGTTTTTACATAATGGCTATTGTGAATACTGCTGCAGTGAACATGGGAGTACAGTACTAATATCTCTTTGAGATTTGGATTTCAATTCTTTTTTGGGTAAATACCTAGAAGTACAATTATTGGATCATATGATAGTTCTGTTTTTGATTTTTTGAGCAATCTCCAAATCTCCAGACTGTTTTCCGTAGCAGTTGATTGACCATTTTGCATTCCCACAGTGTGCAGTGGTTCCAAAATCACTGCATCGCAACATAGGTTGTCTTTTGTTTTTTGTTTTTTTTTGACAGATATAAGGTGGTATCTCATGGTTTTGATTTGCGTTTCTCTGGTGACTAGTGACACAGAGCATTTTGTCATGCACCTGATGACCATTTGTATGTCTTCTTCGGAGAAATGTCTATTAGAGACCTTAACTCTTTTTTTAGGATTATTAGTTTATTGCTATTGAATTGTAGGAGTTCCTCATATATTTTAGCTTTAACTCCTTATCAGATAAATAGTTTACAATATTTTCTCTCATTCTATAGATTGCCATTTCAGTCTCCTGATTCTTTTGCTGTGCATAAATTCTTTAGTTTGCTGTAATCCCATTTATATATTTTTGCTTTTATTGCCTGTGCTTTGGTGTCATATTTAAGAATCATTGCCAAACCAATGTCAGGAAGCTTTTCTCCTATGTTTTCTTCTAGGAGTTTTACAGTTTCACTTTTGAGTCTTTAGTTCATTTTGAGTTGATTTTTGGGTACAGTGTAAGATAAGGATCACACTTCATCCTTTTACATGAGAATATCCAGTTCCACCACCACCATTTATTGAAAGAACTATCCTTTCATTTGTGTTTTCTTGGCACACTTGTCAAAGATCAGTTGACTGTTGATGTGTAAATTTATTTCTGAGATTTGTATTATGTTCAATTGGTCTATATGTCTGTGTTTATATCAGTACTATAGTAAAAGTTTTTATAATATGTTTTATTTTAAATTTTTTGATACATTATATTTGTACATATTTATGGAGTACATGTGAAATTTTGTAACACACATAAAATATGTAATGATCCAGTCAGTGTATTTAGGATATTTATCACACAATTATTTATCATTTCTATGTGTTGGGTGTATGTCAGGTCTTCTTTTCTAGCTATTTTGAAAAATACAACACATTGTTGTTAAGTATGGTCACCCTACTCTGCTATCAAATATCAGAACTTATTCCTTCTATCCAACTGTATATTTGTACACTATAACCAACCTCTCTGGCATCCATTTCACTCTTCATTCTTATCTTCAAAAGCAGAGGATTTAAAAACTGAATTCAAAGGCCAAATTAGGAGATACCATGAATTGATAGTCAATATTCTAGGCGATTAAAAATTATCAAACTTACCTATGGTACATAGGCCTTTGCTATGTGATTTATGTGCTGTGTTCCTTTGTTATGCACTGTTCAGAAAAGACTATAAAATATTATAATCGGCAGCCAGTTGCATTTGGGAGGTCAACTATTTATATACCTAGGGTATGTTACTTTCTAAGAAAAAGGGGGAAAGAGAGTTTCAAGTTTCCTCTGACAAACAAGAAAAAGTTAGAAATCCCATGGTTTAGGGGATGAGAGTGTATGAATAGATTTTATACAGCTCCATTTTTTGAGTTATATATCCATTGAAAGAGAACTTGCTCTCTAAAAACGCTGTGAGCAATGAACTGTTTATTTCAGAATTAGACTCTAGGGAATAATCTCATAAGAAATACATCTTGCTTTTGTAGAAAACCCAAGAGGATAGTATTCACAAAGCATTATCCCAACATGGGCAAAAAAAGAAAAAAAAAAAGACAACCAATGCAAATATATCAAACAATTGAAAAGGAAATGCTTGATTGCTGAGTAAATTTTTTCTCCTCTGCCTCGTGCTTTCCCCCAAATGCACAAATACGTCACTCTATGGTATAAACAGATTGATAGTCCTTTCTCTCTCCCTCCTCCTTTTTTCCTACACAGCTTTTCTCTAATTCCCACCCTACTATCTAAACAAGCAAAACAAAGACAAAACTCTCTACAGATCCTGAAGGTATTTTAAGTTACAAGTCAGGCCATTTATGTCACAAAGTCTCTATCACATGCTTTGTAAACAATAATTCTTCTTATAGGTTTAACTTGTAATGTTTAACTATGGTATAGGGGCACATGGAGATCAGTTTTAAGGTGTCAGATGTTCAAGCGTTTGAATGTTTAGCTGTCTTATAAATTACAGTACATTCAAGGTTATCCCCATAATAATGTCATGTTCACTGACTTGTGTTTGCTTTTCAGAGTGAGGAACAAAGGGTTGGAATTACTAGATAAGAGCATTGAGCTAAACTCCAAGCCTATGCAGCAACCAGCAGAGTATCGCATATGTGACCTTAATCCATTGGATGTATTAAGGCAGTGAGACCATTGTCCTGGATATCCATCCCTTTGCTGTAATGACAATATAGGCACATATTCCTTATTTCTTATTTTTATATTCTGGGGACTCTTTGAAGATAGTAGAGACAAGTAGCTGCTTCTGTGTGTGTGTGTGTGCACGTGCACGTGTGTGTGTGTGTGTTTAATTCTACTTACCAACCTATGAAGTAGCACAAGAAACGTGTGTTAGCTCATTTTCATGCTGCTGATAAAGACATACCCGAAAATGGGGACAAAAAGGTTTAATTGGACTTACAGTTTTCCACATGGCTGGGGAGACCTCAGACTCACGGCAGGAGACAAAAGGCACTTCTTACATGGCAGTGGCAAGAGAAAAATGAGGAAGAATCAAAAGTGGAAACTCCTGACAAACCCGTAAGATCTGAAGAGACTTATTCACTACCACGAGAATAGCATGGGAAAGACCAGACCCCATGATTCAATTTCCTCCCCTGAGTCCCTCCCACAACACATGTGAATTCTGGGAAATACAGTTCATTGAGATTTCAGCAGGGACACAGCCAAACCATATCATTTCACCCCTGGCCTCTCCAAATCCCATGACCTCACGTTTCAAAACCAATCATACCTTCCCAACAATTGCCAAAGTCTTCACTCATTTCAGCATTAACCCAAAAGTCCACAGTCCAAAGTCTCATCTAAGACAAAGCAAGTCCCTTCCACCTGTGAGTCTGTTAAATCAAAAGCAAGCTAGTTACTTCCTAGATACAATGGCAGTACAGATACTGGGTAAGTACAGCTGTTCCAAATGGGAGAAATTGGCCAAAACAAAGGGATTATAGGACCCATGCAAGTCTGAAAATCAGCGGGGTAGTTAAATTTTAAAGCTCCAAAATGATCTCCTTTGACTCTAGGTCTCATATCCATGTCATTCTGATGCAAAAGGTGGGTTCCCATGGTCTTGGACAGCTCTGCCCCTGTGACTTTGCAGGGTACAATCTCTCTGCTGGCTGCTTTCATGGGCTGGCATTGAGTGTCTGTGGCTTTTCCAGGTGCATGGTGCAAGTTGTCAGTAGATCTACCATTCTGACGCCTGGAGGAAGATGGCCCTCTTCTCACAACTCCACTAGATGTACCTGAGTAGGAAATCTGTGTGGGGGATCTAACCCTTCTGCGCTGCCCGAGCAGAGGTTCTCCATGAGGGCCCCACCCCTGCAACAAACTTTTGTCTGGGCATCTATGCATTTCCATACATCTGCAATCTAGGCAGAGGTTCCCAAACCTCAAGTCTTGACTTCTGTGTACCTACAGACTCAACACCATATGGAAACTGCTAAGGCTTGGGGCTTCCACCCTCTGAAGCCACAGCCTGAGCTCTACATTGGCCCCTTTCAGCCACAGTTGGAGCAGCTGAGACACAGGACACCAAGTCCTTAGGCTACACATACCATGGGGACCCTGGGCCCAGCCTACAAAACCACTTTTTCCTCCTGGGCCTCTGGGCCTGTGATGGGAGGGTGTGCTGTGAAGGTCTCTGACATGGTCTGGAGATATTTTCCCCATGGTCTTGGGAATTAACATTAGGCTCCTGGCTACTTATGTAAATCTCTGCAGCGGGCTTGAATTTCACCTCAAAAAATGGGTTTTTCTTTTCTACTGCATTGTCAGGCTGCAAATTTTCTGAACTGTTTCCATTTTAAAATGGAATGCTTTTAACAGCACCCAAGTCAGCTTTTGTATGCTCTGCTGCTTAGAAATTTCTTCCTCCAGATATCCTAAATTATGTCTCTCAAGTTCAATATTCCACAAATCTCTGGGGCAGGGGCAAAATGCCACTAGTCTGCTTGCTAAAACATATCAAGAGTCACCTTCACTGCAGTTCCCAACACGTTCCTCATCTCCGATACCACCTCAGCCTGGACCTTATTGTTCATATCATTACCAGCATTTTTGTCAAAGCCATTCATCAAGTCGCTAGGAGGTTCCAAACTTTCCTACATTTTCCTGTCTTCTTCTGAGCCCTCCAAACTGTTCCAACCTCTGCTGTTATCCAGTTCCAAAGTCACTTCCACATTTTCAGGTATCTTTTCAGCAACGCCCCACTCTCTTTGTACCAGTTCCCTGTATTAGTTCATTTTCATGTGGCTGATAGAGACTTACCCAAAACTGGGAACAAAAAGAAGTTTAATTGGATTTACAGTTCCATATGGCTGGGGAGGCCTCAGAATCATGGCAGGAGGTGGAAGGCACTTCTTACATGGCAGTAGCAAGAGAAAAATGAGGAACAAGCAAAAGCGGAAAACCCTGATAAACCCATCAGATCTCGTGAGACTTATTCACTATCATGAGAATAGCATAGGAAATGCCGGCCCCCATTATTCAGTTACCTCCCTCTGGGTCCCTCCCGCTACACATGGGAATTCTGGGAGATACAATTCAAGTTGAGATTTGGGCGGGGAAACAGCCAAACCATATCAAAAGGCTTGGGCAGTAACCGTAGAAAAAGAGAAGATTAGGGCTTCAAGCAAATTTAAGAAGAAGATAATGAATTCAAAAAAATATTTTTGGCAGAATTTAAGTGGTAAGAGGTGCTTCTTACACAGATACAATGCTGTGTAAAATAATGAAAATAGCACTCTGGTGATTGGTATCTCTTAATAGATAAACACATATTGCCTTCCACTGAAGAGCATGGGCCTTCTTCACTTTCAGAGTAATTATGGGATAGGTCAGAGGGAGTATGGAGATGCTGAAATAAAGCTACCAAATACCCAACACGATGTCATTATACTGGTGACTCAGAAAGATGGCCAAGTTGAGAAATGGTGATAGCCTTATTATATGTCCACTGAAGGCATCATATTGCATTACAGAAGTGTATTTTGTATGGAATTATTTTTACTATGAATAGTGGAGTGGTGGAATCATTTTTCTAGGCAATTTGAGAACCCACATCTTTTAAGTAAATAAATGGCAAGACCTTGATATTTCTATTCCTGACATCTTGCAAATATATCACCACTGCAGAAGTAGATGTGGTGTTTAAAGAGCCATAAGAGTTACAAATGGAAAAAGAATTCAAGCAAGTCATCAACATAATTTACTTGGACCTTATGGGAAAACCTATAGGCACATCCTTTTTATTAAATTCTGTAATTGAGGTATTTCCTGTGGCGTGTGTGATCTCCTACACACATTTCATTTCCTATGAAAAGAGTCAGAAGGAAGGGACAGTACTATGCCTAGTCCTTCTCAAATTTACCCTACTGAATTGCCATAACAGGATTTTAGTCTACAAGCTGACTATGAAGTATGACACGTTTGACTGAGGTCAAAACATTTGAATATTTAATGTCCATGTCTTTGTAACTTTATAGCAGAAGGACTGACATCCAAATTAATTGGAAGTTTGTTATTATGAGCTAGGGAGCACATTTTCTGTAAATCAATACTACGGAAAATTGAAAACAACTCTGACAGGTCACATGGTTAGAACTCTCTGCTGGTCTCCTCTGTCTCCCGTTTCCCCCACTTCTCTTTTCTGTTGAGGTTTCCTATCCAAATTTAGAGATATTTTCTTTGCTTATGATGTTCACTCATATTATGTTTTCTGGAACTCTTCTTTTTAGAAGATGGGTGTTCCAGAACATCCTTAAAATTTAAAGTGAAGGAGAAGTGAATGAAAGATAATTGCCCTTTAAGAGATTACCCTTGAAATCAACATATAAAGATGAGAAGCATTGTCACAGTATAGAGACAACAGGTTCCAGGCCTGTAAGATTTGCCTGTACTCTGAATAAAGGTGTTAATGTATACTACTGAAGGGATGTAATAGATGGCAAGGGGATTGATCAGTCATGGATTCATGAGATGAACCAAGCACTAACTCTAGCCACCATTGCCTTGAGCACAAACATGTTGGTCAAGAACACAACTTCTGTCTGGTTCAGGTGGCAGAAATGACTCTAGGGTGGAGGAAATATATACATACATTTTTCTTGTATTGTTCAAAGGTTTAATTGCTTTGGGGTAATACACTTTACCTATTCTGATCTCATACTTACCAGGCAATCTTCCAATTATAATTTAGCTTTCCATAAAGCTTACTTATCGAAAGGTAACATACTGACTTTAGAATGTTACCTGCCCAGTGTTTTTCACAGTTATAGATTAAAGCTTTCATGTTAAATTTAAAAACTGACACAAAGGTTCTAACTAGACCTTCTTTAGTGTTGCCTACAGGGGCAATCAGTACAAGTTAGAAAGAGGACCCTAGTGTCTTTCATTTCAGCAAGAATAATCCTCCTCCTAAACAGAGAATTTTAGTATCCTGGTTTTGAACGCAGAATGCCAACGTTAATGTGAATCTGTTCCCAAAGATGAATTCAGGCCACCCATAGATAAAATCAGGTTTGTTAGCCTTTGAGGCTAAGGTATCCTGACTTCATACTGGCACATTCACTAAGCTCATGTCACTTCTTCTGTAGCTACTTCACCAAGCAACATGCTCTTCCTGGGACTGTTTATACTCTATTCCTCAGAAACACTGCTTGGCACAACTTAGAAGTAATCCATTCATTTCAGTGACTCAAATATCGTTCTTGATATTGAATTTTCATACTGCATGATATTCAAACAATAATGATGCTTTGAATGGCATTTGCCCTCAAGCATTTGCTTTCCAGTGAATCCAAGATGTCATAAAAGGATTTGAAATTCCCAAGGCTGAATGTAAGATGGAAATAAACATTCTATATCTAATACACACATCTATTTCAAGGTGCAAAGCAAACATGTAGAGAAATGTAGATTATATTCTCAGTTATGTTTGAGCAAACTGAAATTCACCCATGTTAAATGACTCATCCAAGTTTTAAAGTCACTCTTTCTGATTTCAAACTTTGTGCTTCTTTATTTGTTTTCTTTAGACCTAGATGGAATAATTCAGTTGTGTGGATGGTGGTGGTGGAAAGGTGGTGGGTAAATGCAGGACAGGAGGAGAACAAAGTTAAATTTAACAGGTTAAACCTATTGGTGGTACAGTAAATATCTGTTGAGTGCATGGTGTCGTCATTATGATCTTTGTTAAGTCCTCTTTTTTTTTTTTTTTTTTCCACTTTATAGAACCTTTGAACTTGGCCAAACCTCCACAAACACAACATTCTGGAAAATAGCTGAATTTTGCCAGTGCTGTAACACCTGAACAGCAACAATCAATGAACTATGAATTTATGCACTAAACCAGCTTCCTCCACTAATGATCGTTCTTTCAAACCACTTGTGTAATCACCTGCAAGGTCCTTAAAAATACTTCTTTTCCTCTCTTTGGAACTTCCAGCCAAATCTGTGTCTCCCAAATTGCAATTCCTACGACCTCAATAAGAGCCTCACCTTACTGCTTTGCAGTCCAGTCATCTTTCACATCTTCTTGGTTGACAGTTTTCTATTTAACAAGTTGCTAGTAGTTGCCATCTTTTAAAAAGAGAGAGATTTTGTGTGTGTGTGTGTGTATCAAAATATAAACATTATAGCCATTATTCTAGGGTGTCATATACATACCATTAAGAAGACTAACTTAACCATTATGAAAAATTTGGATTGCAAATCAGATGGAATTGCACAGTTTAGAGAAGTTGTTATTTCTAAATTAGTACATTACTTCAGGCTTAAATTATCATGAGGCTGGTGGTTTGTTTGGGTGTTTAACTGAAAAAAGAGAGATAGCTTTGGTTTCATCTTTAAGAAAAGGGAAGTGAAATGAAGTGCTACATGGTGATGTGGGTTTTTCACAGGCTGAAGAGTAGGATTTGAAATAACTGTCCCCACAGGTCAGTGAGCAACAATTAATTGGAAAAAGGCAACTGAAAAAGCTAAATGTCACATACCTACAAGTATCCTGTCTTTGACAAAGTCGACAGAAGCAATGAGGAAAGGATTCCCTATTCAATAAATTGTGCTGGGATAGCTGGCTAGCCATATGCAGTATATTAAAATTGGACCCTTTCTTTATACCATATACAAAAATCAACTTAGGATGCATTAAAGTCTGAAGTGTAAAACCTAAAACTATAAAAACCTTGGAAGATAACCTAGGAAATACCATTCTTAACACAGGGCCTGGTGAAGATTTCATGATGGAAACCCTAAAAACAGTTGCAACAAAAGCAAAAATTGACCAATGGGACCTAATTAAACTAAACAGCTTCTACACAGAAAAAAATCAACAGAGTAAACAAGCAATCTACAGTCTAGGAGAATATTTGCAAACAATGCAACTGACAAAGGTCTAATATCCAGAATTTATAGGAAACTTAAACAGATTTACAAACAAAAAGCAAACAACTGCATTAAAAAGTGGGCAAAGGACATAAATGGACACTTTTCAAAAGAGAACATACACTTAGCCAACAAGCATATGAAAAAGTGCTCAACATCAGCAATCATTAGACAGATGCAAATCAAAACTACAATGAGATACCATCTCACGCCAGTCAGAATGGCTATTATTCAAAAGTCAATAAATAACAGATGATGGTGAGATTGTGGAGAAAAGGAAACCCTTATACACTGTTGGTGGGAATATAACCATTGTGGAAAGCAGTATGGCGATTCCTCAAAGAGCTAAAAGCAGAACTACCATTCAACCCAGCAATTCCATTACTGGGTGAATACCCAGAAAAATAGAAATCATCCTACTGTAAAGACACATGCATGTAAATGTTCACTGCAGCAGTATTCACAACAGCAAAGGCATGGAATCAACCTAAATGTTCATCAATAATAGACTGGAGAAAGTAGTATGTGATGAAGAAGAGGTAGAAACCCTTTGTTAAGGGAACACAGAAAGTCTTCTGTACCTAGCATAGAATGCCTTGACAGGGGAAACATTTGAGTTCAGGGTTGAACAAAGAATAAAAGGTCTTCATGAATATGAAGATGTGCATGGGTAGAAATGCATTTACTGGAGAGGTGGGAAATGAAAGACAACATTCTTTAGTTAACCTTCAGAGAAGGTATAATTAAAGATGTCAGGGACAAACCATGTGTAGCACATTTAAGAAACTGTAGGAATTTTAATGTTCCTAGAGTTCTTGATGCATATGGAAAGATGATGGCTAGATAGGGAAGATGGAAAGAAATAGGAATTACTCCCAATGCAAAGGTGTTGGGCTTGACTGTCGATGTAATAGCATGATTGAAGTTCTTTAAGTCAATCACATCTTTATTTAGAAATTTGGCTGTGGTTGTGTTGTGGATGGATTAAATATAGGGAGCTAGAGAAAGTAGAAAGCTATTGAAGAATTCTAGGAGAGAAAATGTAAAGGCAGAGGATAAAGCATCAGAAGTGGAAGGTGAGAAGACTGACTGAAAGATTTCTAGGCAGTAGAATTAATAGGACATGGTGAAAGATTGAATGTAAGTGGTGAGATGAAAGAGCATATAATTATTCTCAGCCTTCTTGCATGAATGGCACAGTGGAAAAACGTGCCAATAACTAAAATGGGAGAAAATATGAAAAGCTTGGGAAAAGTCTATGAGTGATACAAATGTGTATTTTTGAGGCTGATTTTAAAATAACTGACTATATCCATTAGTTGAATCTGTTAGTGTGTTGTTTGAATTACCATAGTTTTTTGTTTATATGCATAATTTATATTATTTACATCTTGCCAGCTTTTGAAGGTAGACATCATTTAAGTGGCTAACTTTCTTTTATATTATCCACTCAAGTACACACAGTTTTGATGATGATAAAACTATATCCAGGAAAATCGGATATACCCTTAGAGCAGAAAACACCCCCCATTAAGTTTTGAATCTTAGCTTAAAAAGCTTTCAGTTTCTAAATCTTCTCCGTCTGGAAGATGAATTACTATATTTCAACATTAATCAATTTCAAGCATAGGAGGAAAATAGATTTATGCATTCCTTGAAGATAACATTGGTAGAGCAGTTTAAACTAAATAATTTCCACTTAGAATAGCACCGTGTGTTTAAAATGCAGTCAGACGATGATCTGTTTTTTTGTTTCAGTTCATTCAATGGTTCCAAAATGAAACTCAGCCACTGAACAGAGTGAAGCATGGACATTTATGATGATATCCTCATTTCCACCTACTGAAATGCAAAGGGACTGGGAAATGCTTTGTTAAATGAGTAATTTTCCAAAGAGTACTGCACTCATCACCCACACCCTTCAGGGTAGGGTGAGGTTTCTCCCAGAAAAGGACTAAGGAAATAATAGATGCGATCTGCCGGCCTTTTGGGGCTGATGGACCAGGTCTTTGGTGATTGTGTATCTGTTAACACCCCTCCGTACTCAGTAACATATATGTCGTCTTTCTTGACTCTTCTATTCAACTTGATTAGATCAGCCAAGGAAAGAATTGAATACTTTATGCCAAATCACTTCTCTGGCATTTTCTGATTGGAACGCATTTTCTGAACTCCTCTGCCATCCCTTTTTCTTTCACTCTAGTCAGGGGTGGAAAAGTTAACAAAGGTATGGAGTTTTAAATGAGCTTCCTTGCAAAGGAAGTAATTTTGCAAGAATTGGCATTTTGTCCTCATGTTTTTGTTCTTTTGTGTAACGACTTTTCTCTACTGAAGAGACACAGTCCTCTGGCTTTAAACTGTGAATGAGGGATGATACAGTATCCCTGTATCATGAGGGGTGAGTATCCTTGGCTCATTCGGCTGCCTCGGCATGAGCCATTTTGTTTTCTGCAAGTACCAGATCTTGCTCAGGATTCCTGACTTTGAAATCTACACAACCCCTATAAAGATCTGTAGACTCTTTTAAACTAAGTAGTATGCTTTAAAAAGCAAACATAACTTAAAAACATGACTGAGAGGAAAAAGGCAGAAGGAAGCTTAAAGGTTAAACCTACATTACAAGTTTAAAGTCCTTATTTGGTTGAGTAATGATTTTTTGACTGTTGAATAAATAAGAGTAAAATTTTCATTTTGTGTAATTCTCTGGAAGAATGCCCAAAGCATAGCATAGGATGACAGTTTAAACCATTATACATTTGTCATGAAGAATAATGCATTTCCTGTTTCACCTGGTTAATGAGGACCTTAGAATCAATTTGCCTCTCCTGGAATTAACGCATAACCTTTAATTCTTACTGAAGGTCCTTGAGGGTGAGAAGTTGAGTTTTCTGATGTCCTTTGCTTTTGAGTGAATATGAATACTTCATAAAAGAAAGAGAAAAGAATATTCACTGCTCTACGGAAATTTAAGGAAAATATGCAAATGAAAATTTATTTTATTACACAATAAAATGTACTGCAAAAACAAAGCTAAAGCAGCTGAACTCAATTTGAAGCAAAGATATGAATATAATAATCATTATTACACTGAATTTGTTCCTCTCCAGGAAGATACCTTCAATCTATCAGAGTTTCACACTTTGTAGAAAGGATATTAACCCTTTCAGGCTGCTGACTATTATTCTATTTAACCCTTAGTTCTTTTGAAATAAAAGAAAATGGAAAACATTTACAAACATCACCAAAGGAAGTTATAAGTTATTTTCTCCTGCTTCACCAATTGGGCAAATTTTTATGTTTGCTGATAAAATACTGCCTTATTGTATTGTTCAAATTGTTTGATATAATAAAAGTCTTGTCTTTTAATATATTTATTTAAGAATCGTAGGCTATAAAAGATGGGAGCTGTTTTCTAACCTCAAATCTGCTGAGTCTTTCCTTGTCACAACCTTTCTCTAAAACTCAGCTCTCAGTCTGTAAAAGCAAGTACTTTGGCGACAGAACTGATGCTTTGTTTTCTACCACTTGTTACCTCTAATCATTTTTCCTTAAAAATATCAGAGGATAGAAAGGGCAAAAATCTTTGGCCTGTTTGCTTCTACAACTGATTTACAGTATGAAAATGCACATTATGTAGATGAAGTATTTGTTATCCTCCATCTTAGGTCTGTGGCCTTTGATTTTCAGATAATGTCAGATGACACTTTGGACTTTGGAATAGGACTCAGAACACTGTAAATCCTTCAAAGGATGTGGAGTTTGGAATAGATAAGGATAGTAAAGGAGACTGTGTTGGCTAAGGTTTGTAGAGGGAAGATGAAGTAATCATCAGTGTGCATTAGGGTGCACACTAGAAGATCTTACTGGAAGCTGGTGGATGAGTGAATGTTGACATTTTTCGTAGAGAAATTGACTTGAAATACAATATTTTTGAAGTATTGTGACATGCAAGGTTTTTACCCTTCAATAAAAATACTTAAAGGCCATAGCTGGTATATGTATGAATATTTAAAAACTGTGATGTGATCTTAATGTCCTGTCTTCTTCTTTCTTCTCCTACAAGCCATTATTATAAAACACTGGAATCCGGTTTCCAGATCTTTTTCACACATATTGAGAATCTTAAAGGAAATATAATGCACATTTTCTAAGTTCTTTACCTCCCTGAAGAAAAGTCATCTGAAAATGTTCTCTTTCATCTTCTTACTTTGCCAGATTAATATTTTGCTCCATTAAAAGCCAGAAATCTAAGTAAATGGGAGAAAAGAGTCAAATTATCCTTAGAGAAGAATTCCAAATAATTTATTTAGATACTGCCCCTGATAGGAGATGGAATTTAGACCATCCCCTGCCTGCTTGACTATGGACTGCCTTTGGTAGCTCTTTTCCAAACAATAGAGTATAGAAAGGAGGAAAAAGTAGCTGACAAACTCTATGTTAATCAAATGATTAAGGATAACATCACGTGATAAATCATGTTGATAACATGTGCCACTAATAGGCTGTGATGAGAAGCATACTTGATCTCTGTAGTATTCTTCCCCCCAAAAGACCTGTAATACTAATCTAACCCTGAGGAAAATATTACAGAAACCCAAATTGAGGGACATTCTACCAATAATTGACCACTACTCCTTAAATCTGTCAACCTCATAAAAAAAAAATACAGACAGACAAAAAAATTGTCTTAGATCAGATGAGGCTAATAAGACATAATGACCAAATAATCTATACTATTCTAGATGGGATTCTTGACCTTAAATAGGATTCTAGGGGGACAAACATAGTAGTGGAAAAACTAGTGAAATCCAAATTAAGTCTGTAGTATAGTTAATAGTAATGCCCAATATTGGTTTCCTAGTTGTGACAAATGCACCATGGTAATGAAAAATGTTGACAATATGCAAAGTGGGAAAGTGGGTTAACAATATGGTATAGTACTCTGTACCAGCTCTGCAACTTTTACATAAATGTCAAACAATTATGAAATTAAATATTCATTTAAAAATGGAAACCTAATTTTTTGGCTCTTTTGATGGCTGTTCCAAGTCCAGTTATTTATTTAATAATAAAATACAATAAATATTTTTCAGTTCTTGCCATTATGCTCACATGCTTTAATGCTTTAAGAATTCGGAGGACATATGTAGAAAGATAGTGGAATTGTAAATAATGTATTGGTATTTGTGACCTACAATGGGTACAATGAGTATGCTAGAAAGGCTTTTAATTTCTTTTTAATTTAAAAGAATAACCACTTTATAGTAAGAAAAAAGTTTGAGAAGTAAGGTTTTAAGGAAAAATTGCAGAATCCTATTTGAATGGCATAAAAATTCTGCTGACTCTTTTCAAACTAGACTCTTTTCTATCTGAAACATGAAGGAAAATACTTTGCAGAAATTCATACTATGAGCTCAGGAAGTCATAGTATTGAAGTTATTTAGTGTTGACTATGGTGCAGTCAAATAGTATCAGTAGATTAGAGTTATGAACTAAATATTCAGAAATTAACATACAGCTTCATTAGATAATTGGTTTCTAAGCAAATTTTTCTAGCTATAGTGAAATCCACTCAACAAATATGTTGAATATTCTCTACATATAACATACTGTACTTAGCTGTATTTAAGACTTGTAACAACCACATTAGTTTTCATCTCGGTTTTAGATTTTTTAGCTCACCTTAAAGTATATTTGGATTCTTCATCTGCAGCTTATTTTATCTTGAACCTATTATTCTCACATCTTTCAAAAACTTTTTAGATTAATCCTGCTACTTAAGTTACCATGTTTTACCTCATTAGAGAGAAGTGTGGGTTCGATGGCTTCTCAAATACCAGAATTGTCTTCCATTCTCTTGTGAATTCAACAAGAAAGTAGTATTTGCAGTTTCTATCATAGAAAAATATAGTTAACATGTTGAAACACCATTGTGAAACAATGCTACCAAAAGATCACAGTAAACATAACTTCTGAAAAAGCAAAACACATAATTGCTACAATGTATAGATAAACTCCAAAACTCATTATCCCCTACACCTCTGTACAATTCTCTAAGTCATAATTGGGATAGAATAAATATTTGGGCAAATGTCAAAATGTCACAAAGTTCAGGCTTACGAAAACATTTGAAAATGGTCATACGGGGCAAAGTTGTGAATTGTGGATTATGAAAGATGCGACTCAAATATACTTTGGATATCGATAAAAACATATTAATTATAGCAAAGAGGAAACAGGTAATCTTGGAGCACAATGATTTAGAATCAAATGATAGCTACAGTAAAGCAACACCATTAGATAAAATTTCTTTTCACAAAACAGGTATATTTTACTAGGCTTACAGTATCAAAATGTAAAAAACTAGCCCAATAAAAGAATATAATTCTAAAAGTATCTTATATATTTATATCTTATATGTATTTATATATTTATTGCAATAAACTGTAATAGACACTACAGAAGGAGTACATGAATTATTAGATGGCATTTGTTCATTATCTGAGTAAGAATCAAACCCACTGGTCTTTGATTTTGGCTGGTTGTAGCAAAGCTCTAAGAATGAACACTAGTAAATTATACAAGGTGCTTTGTTCAGGGTTTTCAAGGAGGCACATTCAGTTTGTAAAAATATTATGTAGAGAAGCAAGATGAGGCATATGTTTCAAAGACGGTCGTCAAAAATGTGCTGAAGATTTATGGAAAGCAAATCAAGGTCATCTTTGTGTCTATGCAAAGGGAAAAAAATCTCTGCAAAGAGAAACAAAAAGTGAAAGTTTTAAATTATTCATAAAATTGAATGCATTACAAAACCTATTCCCAGAGAACAGCGTATGTGTATCTATTTTGTAACTAGAAATTGTTGATCATAGCTCTCCAGAAAACATTTTCAAACCATACCCCTTAAATTCAAACAAATATTGAAGAGCATTGTGTAAAGATCAATGAATAAGTAATTATTTAAGAACTTGATGAATAATATATTGGCTTGCCACCTGCAATTCTATGTATGTCCCAGCACAATCTGAAGATAACTTTATTTTGTATAATGCTTCCAATCTCTTATGGGGGAAAAATACCATACCATTGTACGGTAACTGACATACACTGAATTCTAACTACCTTAATTTATAACAAATTACAGTTAAATGAAGCAAGGTTCTGGTACAGACAATCTGTACAACTAAAATAATAATATGGGTTATTTTAATATGGGTTGCTTGTTCCTTATATTTTCTGTTTTAGGTAAAAGCAGTTTATGATTTGTGTCAATAATGGAGACAAACTGTATGTTAATATCTCATTTGAATATTTCACTGGTTTTCTCTTATTATAATAAGTAGGATGTCTACGTTCTGGCTGAAACGGCAACATTCAGAATTTGGTAACATTGGTACTGGGTTATCAGGTTTCTAGTCCTCTCCTAGAATATATATTCATATTTAGACATACTTGTACATTTCTTCCAGTTTGTCAGAAAGAAAATTGTGTGCTTTTATATACTTAAATGCAAAACAGATTCGTGTTGCTAGAGAATAGGAGACAAGCAGGATTGTTCAGTGGCTAAAAAGAAGGAAGGACTTTGGAGCAGAGTCTCAAACCTGGCTCCTCTTGTGGGAGCTTTGCCACCTGGGACAAGATAACAAACTTCCCTAAGCTTCAGCTTCATCTTTATAAAATAAGAATTATAACAATAATATTAACAATAACAAAATACCCTACCCATAGGGTCATTATAAGGAGTGAGATAATGCATAAAAATTAATAGTACCTCAATGTTAAGGCTAGTGATTATTATTACATGAGGAAGATGGGCTTAAAAGAGATTCACAAAAGGTAGGTATATTTGCACCTTTGTATATTTAGCCTTATTATTAAGAAACAATATGTATACTGCATTATATTAGTATAATCGAACACAAGTTTATTTTGTAAATATAGTGATTAGAAAAGTAAAAAATTCTAAAGTATCCTCAGAGTAAAATTATTATTTTCTTTAAAAGAAAAACACATTCCTTAGACATTGACAATTTATACACAAGCGATGCACATTAAAAAAACTATAATATAGTATTGTATAACATATGTAACAGATCTAATACATTTTTATAAAATTCACCAGTGTTTTTCTCTTTTTTTAAATGGAATTGGATTAGAATTTTTCTAAGATTTCTTCCTTTATTAAGATACTACTACTATGCTATAAATTCCTTAATAGCAATGACAATAATAAAATATATTACATTATTAGGAGCATTCTGCTTTTCTCCAAATTGTTACAGAGAGAATGAGACACAAGAAAGTTCAGAATTATATCCAAAGCCACATAAAAGAGGTGGATCATGGAAGTAAATTTGTTTCCGTACACAAGGCTTTTCCTTTAACACACAACTGATTTATGCATCTTTGTGTATTTCTCTATATCCTACCTTTGAGGATCTACAATATAACTTTGAATATTGTGTGTGTGTGTGTGTGTGTGTGTGTGTGTGTGTGTGTTTTCCTCAACTTTTAAGTTCCAGGGTACATGTGCAGAATGTTCAGGTTTGGTACATAGGTGAACGTCTGCCACTGTAGTTTGCCGCACAGATCAATCTACCACCTAGGTACTAAGCCCGGCACCCATTAGCTATTCTTCCTAATCTTCTCTCTCCTGCTGCACATCAACAGGCCTCACAATGTGTGCATGTGTTTTCATCATTCAGCTCCCACTTATAAGTGACAGCATGTGGCATTTAGTTTTCTGTTCCTGCATTAGTTTGCTGAGGATAACAGCTTCCAGCTTCATCCATGTCCCTGCAAAGAACATGATCTCATTCCTTTTTATGGCAGCATAGTAGTCCATGGTGTATATGTACCACATTTTCTTTATCCAGTCTGTCATTGATGGGCATTTGGATTGATACCATGTCTTTGCTATTGTGAATAGTGCTGCAATGAAAATACACATGAATGTATCTTTGTAATAGAATGATTTATATTCCTTTGGGAATATATATGTACCCAGTAATGAGATTGCTCGGTGAAATGGTGTTTCTGCATCTAGATCTTTGAGGAATCACCACACTGTCTTTCACAATGGTTGAACTAATTTACACTCCCACCAACAGCGTAGAAGTCTTCCTTTTTCTCCACAACCTTGTTGTTGTTTCTTGACTTTTTAATAATTGCCATTCTGACTGGCATGAGATGGTGTCTCATCATGGTTTTGATTTGCATTTCTCTAATGATCAGTGATGTTGAGCTTTTCTTCATATATTTGTTGGCTGTATGAATGTCTTCTTCTGAGAAGTGTCTGTTCATGTCCTTTGCCCACTTTTTAATGTTTTTTTTTTGTAAATTTGTTTTGAGGTAGGTTACTTCTATGCCCAGTTTGTTGAGAGGTTTTATCATAAAGAGATGTTGAAATTTATCAAGTGCATTTTCTGCATTGACATGATCATGTTTTTTGTTCTTGATTATGTTAAATGATGTATAACAGTTATTAATTTGCATATGTTGAAACTTCATTAAATCCCTGGGATGAATCCCACCTGATAATAATGAATGATTTTTTTACTATGTTGCTGAATTGAGTTTGCTAGTAATTTGTTGAGGATTTTTGCATTTATATTCATCAGGGACAGTGGCCTGTAGTTTTTTGTTACTGTTTTGTGCCCTTGTCTGAATTTGATATGAGGGTAATGTTGGTGTCATACAATGAGTTTGCAAGTATTCCTTCCTCTCCAAATATTTGAATAGTTTGAGTAGAATTGCTATTATTTTTTCTTTAAATATTTGATAGAATTTGGCAGTGAAGCTGTCAGGTTTACTTTCAATCTCAGTACCCATTATTTGTCTGTTCAGGTTTTCTATTTCTTTATGGGTCAATCTTGATTGTATGCATCCTGGAATTTAACTGTTTCCTTTAGGTTTTCCAATTTGTTGGTATATAATTGTCCATAATATTCTCTAATGATCCTTTGAATTTCTGTGGTACCAATTGTAATGTCTACTTTTTCATCTCTGATTTTATTTAGGTCTTCCCTCTTCTATTATAACTAGCCTAGCTAAATGTCAATTTTTTATGTTTTCCAAAACCAATTATTTATTTTGTTGATCTTTTTTGTTTGGTAGTCTAAGTTTTATTTAGTTTTGCTCTGATCTTTATCCTTTCTTTCCTTCTGCTAATTTTGAGTTTGGTTTCTTCTTTCTTTTTTAGTTCCTTGAGATGCATTGTTAAGTTGTATATGTAATGTCTTCCTTTTTTAATGTAGGTGTTTATGACTATGAACTTCTATCTTAGAATTGCTTTTACTGTATTTCATAGATTTGAGGATATTGTCTTTCGATTTTAATTTTTCTCAAGGAATTTTTAAATTTTTAAAAGATGTCTTCATTGACCTGTTTGTTGTTCAGCAGCATGTCATTTAGTTTCCATGAACCTCAGCAGCTTCCAGTGGTCCTTCTGTTACGGATTTGTAGTTCTTACTACATTTCATTGTGGTCAGAAAAGAGCTGTTGATATGGTTTTGATTTCTGAAAATGTGTTAACAATTGTTTTGTGACCTAAATGGTATATTCTGGAGAATTTTCCATGTGCTGTTGAGAAAAATGTATAATCAGCAGCTATTGGATAGAATGTTCTATAAATGTCTGTTGGGCCCATTTGGTCTATTATACAGTTTAACACTGATTTTCTTTGTTGATTTTTTCTGTCTGGATCATCTGTCTTTTTCTGAAAGTGGGCCATTATTGTATTGCAGATAATCTTTTCCTTTCACTCTATTAATATTTGCTTTACATATTTAGATGCTCAAGTGTTATATGCATATATACTTAAATATATCCTCTTTCTGTATTATTCCTTTTATCATAATATAATGGCCTTCTTTGTCTGTTTTTGACATTCTTGACGTAAAGTATATTTGATATAAAATCTAGGTACTCCTACTCTTTTTGGTTTTCCATTTATATGGAATACCTTTTTTTATCTTCTCATGTTCAGTCTGTGCATGTCTTTCAGATGAAGTGTCTTATACAGAGCATATAGTTGTTTTTTAAAAAAAAAAAAAAACCTACGTTCAGCCACTTTGTCTTTTAATTGGGAATTCAATGCATGTATAATCAAGGTAGTTATTGATAAGTAAAGGCTTACCGCTGCCATTTTGTTACTTATTTTGTGGTTATTTTGTAGATTCTTCCTTTTTTCCTCCTTTATTGTCTTTCTGTGTCCTTAAGTGAAATAGAAGTGTTCCTTTTTCTCCACAACCTTGCCAGCTTCTGTTGTTTCTTGACTTTTTAATCACCATTCTGATTGGTGTAAGATGGTATCTCACTGTGATTTCAATTTGCATTTCTTTAGTAGTAAGTTTTGAGTCCATGCTGCCTATTTTTATCTTATCTACTATAAATTTTTGCTTTATGGTTACAGTGAGGCTTACACAAATTATCTCATAGTTATGAAAGACTTTTTTAAAGAATAACAACTTAATTTCATTCCAAGATGGCCAAATAGGAACAGCTCTGGTCTGCAGCTCCCAGTGTGATCAATGGAGAAGATGGGTGATTTCTGCATTTCTAACTGAGGTACCCAGTTCATCTCGTTGGTACTGATTAGACAGTGGGTGCAGCCCACAGAGGGCAAGCCAAAGCAGGGTAGGGCATTGCCTCACCTGGGAAGCACAAGGGGTTGGGGAACTTTACTTACCTAGCCAAGGGAAGCCATGACTGACTGTATCAGGACAAATGGGACACTCCCACCCAAATACTTCGCTTTTCCAATGGTCTAAGCAAATGGCACACCAGGAGATTATATCCCCTGCCTGGCTTGGTGGGTCCCATGCCCATGGAGCCTTGCTCACTGCTAGCACAGCAGTGTGAGATTGACCTGCTGGGCAGCAGCCTGGCAGGGGGCGGGGCGTCTGCCATTTTTGAAGCTTGAGTAGGTAAACAAAGTGCCGGGGAAGCTTGAACTGGGTGGAGTCCACCACAGCTCAGCAAGTCCAGCTGCCTCTGCAGACTCTACCTCTGGTGGCAGGTCATAGCTGAACAAAAGGCAGCAGAAACTTCTGCAGACTTAAACGTCCGTGTCTGACAACTCTGAAGAGAGCAGTGGTTCTCCCAGCACAGTGTTTGAACTCAGAAATGGACAGACTGCCTCCTTAAGTGGGTCCTGGATCCCTCTGTAGCCTAACTGGGAGACACTTCCCAGTAGGGGCCGACTGACACCTCATACAGGCAGGTGCCCCTCTGGGACGAATAATCCAGAGGAAGGATCAGGCAGCAATATTTGGTGTTCTGCAGTATTTGTTGTTCTGCAGCCTCCATTAATGATACCCAGGCAAACAGGGTCTGGAGTGGACCTCCAGCAAACTCCAACAGACTGGCAGCTGAGGGACCTGTTAGAAGGAAAAGTAATAAACAGAAAG
>NW_012104131.1:506266-507973 GCF_000951045.1 Mandrillus leucophaeus | reverse complement strand
CCCTTCCTTACACTTATACAAAATTTAATTCCAGATGGATTAAAGACTTTAATGTTAGAACTGAAACCATAAAAACCCTAGAAGAAAAGTGAGGCAATACCGTTCATGACATAGGCATGTGCAAGGACTTCATGACTAAAACACCAAAAGCAATGGCAACAAAAGCCAAAATAGACAAATGATATCTAATTAAACGAAAGAGCTTTTTCACAGCAAAAGAAACTACCATCAGAGTGAACAGGCAACCTTGAGAATGGGGGAAAATTTTTGCAACCTACCCATCTGACAAAGGGCTAATATCCAGAATCTACAAAGAACTTAAATTTACAAGAAAAAAAAACAAATAACCCTATCAAAAAGTGTGCAAAGGATATGAACACACACTTCTTGAAAGAAGACATTTATGCAGCCAACATGAAAAAATGCTCATCATCACTTGCCATCAGAGAAATGCAAATCAAAACCACAATGAGATGCCATCTCACTCCAGTTAGAATGGTGATCGTTAAAAAGTTGGGAAACAACAGATGCTGGAGAGGATGTGGAGAAATAGGTAGGCTTTTACACTATTGGTGGGAGTGTAAAATAGTTCAACCATTGTGGAAGACAGTGTGGTGATTCCTCAGGGATCTAAAACTGGAAATACCTTTTCACCTAGCCATCCCATTACTGCATATATACCCAAAGGATTATAAATCATGCTAGTATAAAGACACATGCACACCTCTGTTTATTGCGGCACTATTCACAATATCAAAGACTTGGACCCATCCCAAATGTTCATCAATGATAGACTGGATTAAGAAAATGTGGCACATATACACCATGGAATACTATGCAGCCATTAAAAAGATGCGTTCATGTCCTTTGTATGGACATGGATGCAACTGGAAACTGTCGTTCTGGGCCTACTATCACAAGGACAGAAAACCACACACTGCATGTTCTCACTCATAGGTGGGAATTGAACAATGAGATCACTTGGACACAGTGCAGGGAACATTACACCCTGGGACCTGTCATGGGGTGGGGGGCAGCGGGAGGGATCACATTAGGAGAAATACCTAATGTAAATGACATGTTAATGGGTGCAGGAAACCAACATGGCACATGTATACCTATGGAACAAACCTGCACGTTGTGCACATGTACCCTAGAACTTGACATATGATAAAAAAAAAATAACAACTTAACTTTGATCATTAACAAAGTAACAAAAACAAACTCTACATATTAATTTCCTACCCCTCCCCATCTTTTGAATATTAATGTCTTAATTTCCATCTTTTTATATTGCCTATCTCTTAACCAATTGTTGTAGTTATTGATTTTAATAGTTTTGTCTTTGTTTTCATACTTAAGATATAAGTGATTTGCTTACCCCAGTTATAATATTAGAATATTTTGAATTTGCCTCTTTCTTTAACCAGTGAGCTTAATACTTTCAGATGTTTTCTTTTTGCATATCAGCATCCTTTTCTTTCAAATTGAAGGACTCCCATGAGAATATTTTGTAAGACATTTGGTGTTGTCGAGTTTCCTCAGCTTTGTTTGTCTGAGAAAATCTTTAGTTCTCCTTCATGGTTTAAGAATAGATTTGCTGAGTACAGTATTCTTAGTTGACAGGGATTTCTTGCTTGCTTGCTTGCTTTCTTGCTTTTTTGCTTTTTTGCTTTTTTTCTTTCTTTATTTCTCTCTTTTTTTTTT
>NW_012104131.1:486781-506216 GCF_000951045.1 Mandrillus leucophaeus | reverse complement strand
TCTTCCTTCCTTCCTTCCTTCCTACCTACCTTCCTTCCTTACTTTGAATATAGCATCCACGCTCTCCTGGTCTGAAACGTTTCTTCTGGTAAATCCAAGAAAACCTGTATTGGGAATTCAATGAATGTGATATGTTTCTTTTCTCTTTCTGCTTTGTGTAGTCTTTCTTTGTCTTTGATTTTTGCTAATTTGATTATTATATGCCTAGGTTATTTCCTTTTTGGGTTTAATCTGATTGGTGACTTTTCAGCATTCTTACCTGGTTGGTGTTGTCTTTGTCCAAATTTGGGAAATTTTCAGCTATTATTTCCTTAAATATGGTTTCCAGGCCTTTTTTTCTCTTGCCTTCTTCAAGACTTCTTATTATGCAAAGGTTAGCTTCCTCCTTGATGGCATTCCCCCCTGGTTTGGGGGGAAATTGGGATCTTACTCTCTCATCCAGTTTGGAGAGCAGTGGTGCAGTCGGGGCTCACTGCAACCTCTGTCTCCTATGCTCAAACAATTCTCCCACCTCAGCCTCCCGAGTTGCTGGCAGTAGAGTTTTGCATCACCATGGCCAGCTAATTTTTGTATTTTTCGTGGAGGTGATGTTTCTCCATGTTACCCAGGCTAGTCTTGATCTCTTGGGCTCATGCGATTCACCCATCTCAGCCTCTCAAAGTGCTTGGATTACAGATGTGAACCACCATGCCCAGCCTGGCATCCCATAACTCTTATTCACTCTTTTTATTCTTTTCTCTTTTTGTTCCTCTGAGTGCATAATTTCACATGTTATCTTCAAGCTCACTAATTCTTACCTCTGTTTCATCAAATCTACTGTTGAAACTTTTAAATAAATGTTTCAGTTCAATTGTATTATTTATTTCTAGAATTGTTTTATTTTATTTTTTAAAGATATCATAACTATTTCTTTGTCCAATTTCTCATTTTGTTCCTGGATTGTTTTTGAAATTTCTTCTAGTTTTCTATCCATAATATCTTGTGATTTCCTGAATTTCTTTTTTTATTTTTATTTTTCTGAGATTAAGTCTTGCTCTGTCACCAGGCTGGAGTGCAGTGGCAGTGTGTCTGGAAGTTATCCCTTCCGGTGGGTTCTTGGTCTCACTGACTTCAAGAATGAGGCCGCAGACCCTCGTGGTGAGTGTTGCAGCCCTTAAAGATGGTGAGTCCACAGTTTGTTCCTTCAGATGTTCAGATGTGTGTGCAGTTTCTTCTTTCTGGTGGGTTTGTGGTCTCGCTGACTTCAGGAGTGAAGCTGCAGACCTTCACAGTGAGTGTTACAGCTCTTAAAGGTGGCATGTCTGGAGTTGTTTGTTGCTCCTGTTGGGTTTGTGGTCTTCCTGACTTCAGGAATGAAGTGCAGGCCCTCATGATGAGTGTTACAGCTCATAAAGGTAGTGCGGAAACATAGAGTGAGCAGCAGCAAGATATATTGTGAAGAGCAAAAGAACAAAGCTTCCACAGCATGGAAGGGGACCCAAGTGGGTTGCTGCTGCTGGATTGGGTGGTCAGCTTTTATTCCTTTATTTGGCCCCACCCACGTCCTGCTGATTGGTCCATTTTACAGAGCACTGATTGGTCCATTTTGCAGAGTGCTGATTGGTCCATTTTACAGAGTGCTGATTGGTGCATTTACCATCCTTTAGCTAGATACAGAGTGCTGATTGGTGAGTTTTTACAGAGTGCTGATTGGTGCATTTACAATTCTTTAGCTCAACACAAAAGTTCTCCAGGTCCCCACCCAACCCAGAAGCCCAGTTGACTTCACCTCTCAATTCCCCCTCTAAACAGGACACCCCAACTGCTGTTGGGAATTGGGCGATGACTGCTCTAGCTATTTTCTGCTGGAGCAAAGAAGGGGCCCTGCAGTTGTAGTGTCCTCCAGCGGGGAGCTCTTTAGGCCAGTGAAAGGGCCAGTGGGTGAGTCCAGTGGTCCTTGGTAGAAGTTGTTAGTTGAGCTCATTTTGGGTTCCATTTGTAAGACCATCTGTAGCTTGATGACCTTTATACTAGAGGAAACAAATTTGACATGGAGGTGAAAAATACAGGGCCCAAAGACGAGTAATAGCAAGATGGCTGTCATGGGACCTAGAAAGGGTAGAAGCCATGTTGCCCAACTTCAGAGGTTGGTATAAGAATTTGAAAGGCATTGTCTGATTTCAGAAGTCTTTTCCTGTAAATGCCAGGCGGCATCTCATACTACCCCTGACTGGTTAGTGTAAAAGCAACACTCTTCCCCTAAGAAGGTGCAAAGTCCTCCTTTCTTAGCAGTGAGGAGCTCTAGGTCTTGGTGGCTTTGGAGAGTCACTGCTGCTAAAGAGTCTGTTTGGGATTGTAGAGTAAGGATAGATTTCGTTATTTCTTGCAAACTGTCTGAGAAATCCTTTGAAAAGTGTGTGGTAGCAGGATAATGAAGTGGATAAACCAGCTATTCTGGTTTCTGTAGCAGTGGCCATTCCTAATCATATAAGTAGGGGTATTAGTTGTATGGCTCTGAGCTGACAGACTTGAGCTTTGACGGGTACTGATAGGGTCTGATTTCCATAAGATTAGAAGTTAGGATGACACATGTTACACTCTTAGCTTTTAGGAAAATTTACCTTTGTAGAAAACCTGTAAGTTTGGGATTTTAATTTTTCTTTGCTTTTAATGAAACCTCGTTCAGTCCATATTAACTTACCTTTGGTGTAGATGGCTCCTTCCTGATTCTGTAAGTACTTTAAGGGTTGGCTGAGTGCAAAAAACTTGCACGTTTGAGCAGACCAATTATTAGGCAATTTTCCTAACTGCTTCTACAAGAGTTTCCTTATCATTTACTAAATACCCATTGTGTCTTTTTCACTTAATTGCCTGAGAGAAACCATCTATGGTCCTGTCCTGAAGGGAGTTCCTCCTAGGTCTGGTCAGACTTTTATATGGTAATTAATTAAGATTTAAATTCCCTGTTAGGAAACCTGCTGGATTAAGGATTTTTGATAGGAAGGCTATGGGTTGTCGGTGGCCTCAGTGCTTTTGGGCTATGCCCTTGTTTACACTGACAACAAGGTGGTATTGGAGTGTTATAGGGTCATGGAGAAGACCTTCAATGATCAATTATAGGTTTTAAATTTACTCTGGCTTTTAAAGGAATAGGGTACACTGTTTTTTCTTTACTACTTCCATCTCTCTCTCTTTCTCTTTGACTTCTTTTTTGTCTCTTTCTGACTCCCTGTTTTTCTCTGTCTCTTCCTCTCTTTCTCTGTGACTTTCTCTTTCTCTCTTTCCTTTCTGCTGGTCTTTCCCTGCCTCTGCTAGCTGCTTATGCTGCTGTTCTCCTCTCTCCTTCCCCTTTTTGATGGCTTTGGCAGTGTAAGAGTGCTACCTCAGGTTTTTACACTGCATGCAATAACTCCATGATTTTCTTGTGGTAGTTAATGGGGATTCCCCCAGAGATTAGGAACGCCCTTTCTTTCCACATTGCAGCATGAGCATGTAGGATTAGATAAGCATAGTATCTGTAGCAGTCTCCCAATTACAACTGAGAATACCTGTGGGAGAAATACCTGGTTACAGGCTATCCTAAGATTCCTCGGATGGTAACGGACCTTGAGGACAGCCATCCAGGACAGGAGATTAACACTGAGAAAGCCACTCCAGTGTCCAGGAGGAAGTCAATTTCCTGGCCCTGAATGGTTATACATACCCAGGGCTCAGTGAGAGTGATGACATGAGCTGGTGCTTGCCCTGGGCACCCTCAGTCCTATTGTTGTGCCATCTTGTTGGGGGCTTCTGGTCCACAGAAACTTTGTCCTCTGGGACCGTGTGCCTTCCAGTGATTGCCTCAGCATAGTGGACATGGGTGAGGGGGCAGCTTATTTCTCATTGGACAATCCTTTTTAAAGTGTCCTTGCAAACCACACTGGTAACAAGCCCTACTGGATGATTGGCCTGCTCCATTTTCTGTCCCCTCTGAACCACCAAGGTTTGTTTGTCTGAGGGCCATGACTAAGGCTGTGGCCTTTCTCTGATTTCACTTCTCCTTTTTGGCCTGTTCCTCTTGGTCCGTATTATAGAACACCGAGGTTACCAGGTTTAATAATGCCTCCAGATTTTGTTCAGAGCCCAGGGCTCCCTTTTGGGGCTTTCTCGTGATATCTGTGGCTGATTGGGTAATAAGCTTATCTTTTAGAATCAATTGACCCTTGAGTGAGTCAGGTGACAGGGGAGTATATTTTCTTAAGGCCTCGCATAGCTCTAGGAAGGCAAAATGATTTTCTTCCTTTCCCTGAGTTATGGTGCACATCATTGAACACTTTATGGGCTTTTCCCTAATTCTCCTTAGTCCTTCTAGAATACAAGTCAACAGATGTTTGCCACTCCAGTCCTCATGATCTGAGTCAAGATTCCAGTGGGGATACATCCTGGGGACAGCTTGCTGACTGGTAGGGAATTTGTCCCTTTTTTCGGCTGTCATTTTATCATTTACTTGACTAAGATACCAGGTATCTCCAAACTCTTGGGCTGCAGCTAAAGCTGCATTCTTTTCATTAAAGGCCAGGGTTTGATCTAACAATAGCATGACATCTCTCTCTAGGTTTGCCCTAGACCCAGTAGGACAATTATATACCTATCAGGATCATCTGAAAGCTTCCCCAGGTCTGCCTTGATCTGCTTTAAATCAGAGAGAGAGAAGGGCACATGTACCCGGGTTGGGCCAGACTCCCCTCCCCCTACAGCTTGAAGGGGACATAACCGATAGCCTCGAGGGGTTTGTGGTCCTTTGGAGATTTGTTTGCTTGTTTCCTTATGGGTTGGGGAGATTAGTGGAGGCTTATCATTAATAGGAAGGGGAGCTATAGGGAGGCTAGGATATGGGGGTAAGCTGAAAGGTCATCCTGTGGGATGTAAATTGCAAGCTTTGCGTAGTTGTGGATTCACCTTCAATGAAAAGAAAGCTTGGACATAAGGTACTTCACTCCATTTGCCTTCCCTGTTACAGAAAAGGTCAAGCTTCAGGTTAGTATTGTAATTTATACTTCCCTCAGGTGGCCATTTTTCCCCACCAGAGAGAGAATATTGGGGCCAGGCTATAGTGCAGAAAAAATGAGCTGCCCCTTTTTCAGGGTTTGTGGGTCATATTGGTCCCAATGGCTTAGGATGCATTTCAAGGGTGAACCTGTTGATGCCTGAGTGTTTCCCATCTGAAAGTCAAAACTGCCCACGGTTTTGGTTTGTTTCTTTCTCCCCCTGTCCAATAACCCACAATGTTCCATGGACCCTGCTGATCGGAATAGTTGTGCTCACCAACGCCTCAGAAACACTAGTTTTCCTCCTAGACCACAAGGAGGACCAAGGAAGGTCAGATTTAGTGGCCCTTACTGATACATTCTCAAAAACCTCTTAGAGTCCTAAGCATTCTCCTGTAGGTATTGGGACCTTACCACTGCCCTATAAAGATGTTATGCCCCAAAAATGAAGTGGAGGGCCATACCGGGAGAGACGGAAGAGATCTCCAGAGTTGGAAGAGTGCTGCCTTTTGTCCTCACTTGAATAGGAAGGATATCATTTCCGAGGCTCCCCATATCCTAGCTTCAGTAATAGCCTTTGTTAGGCCTGCTTGTCTGAGGAGGGATCCTAAAAGGATAGTCGGTCGCCCCACCTGACAGCGCTTTGGGCAAAAATTATGTCTTTCTGATTGGTGAGCCTGCGTGCCTAAAGAAGGGAATAGAGTCCTAGAGTTTATACTATAAATCATTCTTATAGGAGAAACTAGAAAAACACCAGAGACAGAGTGGTTTTCAGAAGCAGGAATAGCCTCAGAGAAGAGGGGCAAGAGGAAGTTTGTCTGATAAGCATTAGGACCCAGGAGCAAGGGTCAGGATAGATAGGATAGGTGGGCGAGTCTTGCTTGGGCAACATGATTTTGAGAGTTCCGTTCATGGCCACAGGGTCAACCAACTTGTTGTCGGGACCACAGAGCTGAACGGCTTTCCTCTCTGTCGACCCTTGGCTCAGACTAGAAGTACAGGAAAAGCAGAAGCTGGTTCCAGGCAAACCTAATGCTCCCAACTCTGAAGAGTCAGGGGTTTTTAAGAGGGCCCTTTCCCAGAAAACCTGACACCTGTGTCTTTAGTCCAGTGGCCGCACTAGTCACTTTTAACTGGCCGACAGGTGCCAGTTATTTAACCCCCAACTTCTAAGGAAAAATAGGACAGAATAGCAAGTGAAAGGGGTCTGATGGTACTCACTGCTTGATGATTATCCCATCTGGCTCATTAAAATGTACCCCACATTGGGCGCCAAAACCTGTCCAGAATTTATTACTTCGGTGGGTTCTTGGTCTCGTTGACTTCAACAATGAAGCCGCAGACCCTTGTGATGAATGTTATAGCTCTTCAAGACGGTGTGTCCGCAGTTTGTTCCTTCAGGTGTTCAGATGTGTCTGGAGTTTCTTCCTTCCGGTGGGTTCATGGTGTCGCTGACTTCAGGAGTGAAGCTGCAGACCTTCACAGTGAGGGTTACAGCTCTTAAAGGTGGCGCATCTGGAGTTGTTTGTTCCTCTCAGTGGGTTCGTGGTCTTCCTGACTTCAGTAATGAATTTGCAGACCCTCACAGTAAGTGTTACAGCTCATAAAGGTAGTGCAGACCCAAAGAGTGAGCAGCAGCACGATTTATTGTGAAAAGTAAAAGAGCAAAGCTTCCACAGCGTGGAAGGGGACCCCAGCCGGTTGCTGCTGCTGGCTTGGGTGACCAGCTTTTATTCCCTTATTTGGCCCTGCCCAAGTCCTGCTGATTGGTCCATTTTGTAGAGCGATGATTGGTCCATTTTACAGAGTGCTGATTGGTCCATTTTACAGAGTGCTGATTGGTGTGTTTACAATCCTTTAGCTAGAAACAGAGTGCTGATTGGTGTGTTTTTACAGAGTGCTGACTGGTGAATTTACAATCCTTTAGCTCAACACAGAGTGCTGATTGTTGAGTTTTTACAGAATGCTGATTGGTGCGTTTACAATCCTTTAGCTAGACACAAAAGTTCTCCAAGTCCCCACCCAACCCAGAAGCCCAGCTGGCTTCACCTCTCAGCAGGATCTCAGCTCACTGCAACCTTCACCTCCCAGGTTCAAGCAATTCTCATGCCTCAGCCTCCTGAGTAGCTGGGACTACAGGCGCATGCCACCATGCCCAGGTAATTTGTGTATTTTTAGTAGAGATGGGGCCAGGATTGTCTTGATCTCCTGACCTTGTGATCCACCAGCCTCGGCCTCCCAAAGTGCTGGGATTACAGGCATGAGCCACCACACCCGGCCAATTCTCTGAATTTCTTCAAGAGGATTATTCTGAATTCTCCATCTGACATTTCATAGATCGTCTGGGTTCATTACAGGAGCTTTGTTGGTTTCTTTTGGTGGTGTCATATTTTTCTGAGTTTTCATAATTCTTGCATCTTTGTGTTGATGTCTACAAATCTGAGAAGACAGTCACTTCTTCCAATTTTTTTGGGTGTTCTTTAGTGGTATTTATTTATTGCAGACAGATTCTCACTCCGACACCCAGGCTGGAGTGCAGTGGCACTATCTCAGCTCACTGCAACCTCCACCTCCCAGGTTCAAGTGATTCTTTTGACTCCACCTCCCAGGTCATTGGGATTACAGGCTTATGCCATGATGTCTGGCTAATTTTTGTGTTTTTAGTAGAGACAGGGTTTCAGTATGTTGGCTAGTCTGGTCTTGAACTCCTGACCTCGAGTGACCCACCCACCTCAGCCTCCCAGTGCTGAGATTACAGGCATAAGCCACTGTGCCTGGCCTGTGGTGGCATTTAGCATTTACCACTTAGTATCAACACTTGAACACTGGCTTGTTTATCATTCCTGTATAGGGAAATCCTTATAGTGAACACAAACACTTAAATGCTACTCTGGAACTAAATTCTTGGCTCATAATTGTTTCCAGGTCTGGAAAAGACTTCTAGTGAGCACCAGAAATTAGACATTGCCTCAGAACTATATTGCTACCCTCCTGTTTTTTCCTAGTCTGGGGAAGATTTAGCAGGTACCAGAACTTAATGTGACTTTTTACTTGTTCTGTATCAGAGAAAGGCTTCACAAGAGCACCTGGGCTATATAGAAAATCCAGCCCCAGATTCAGGTCTTCCTGTGGAATACACCCCCAACAGCACTTACGGCACTTGCCAGTCTCTTCAATGTGGCATTGACATTGATTAGAACACAGAGCAGCTTCCAAGATTGGCATGCCAGTCACTATGATCATCACCGCATGTATTATCCCCAATTCATTCCAGGTGGTTCAGCCCTCCTAACACTTACAGTGGTATCTGTGGGATGGGAAAAGTTTTAACTTCCCACAAAGACTTTCAGACCAATGTGGAAATCGAACATCCACCTGCAACTCCCTTCTCATACCTCCTCACAAACTGGGTCTAGAGAACTTCTCTGTGAGTGGCATTAGGCCAGCTTGAGGGAGGATGCAGCTAGGCTGAAATGATCATTTCTTATACTGCTTATGGCTTCCCTTGATTCTGTGGGCCCAGTGGGTTTTCCTACTGCTCCACTGAGCTCTGGTGAACTCAGGGTGATATTCTTAATCTCTGAATAGTTTCTAAGTGCATTTTTATGGGAAAAGTAATGCTGGGGGGTCTATTCTGCCACCTTCCTGATGTCACCTCTGGAGAATAATTTTTAACATTTAGATATTTTGCAAACTTCATACAACATAATTTTAGGATGGTGCAATTAAGAATCCTATGATAAAATTAGGGGCATGAAATCAATTTGGTTACATGCTTAAAAAATTAATTTGAAAACCATTAGTTGTAAGATAACTTAGTGGTAAAAACATCTCTAAATCTCAAGCAAATAACTCTGCATACCATGTCAAAATTCACAGCCTATAACCTCTGCTTTCTTCTTGCTCCCTCCCACACTTTATTACCCTAGTCACTTTTTCCAATGTTTACTTTAATTCTCAGCATCGAGAACATGGAAAGAAAATTAAAATGGTAAGATGGAAATACCTCTAGAATCAGATTGCCATGGACTCTGAAGTTGAATTACTAACCACTTAATAGCTAAAAAGAAACACAGAAGTGTTAATAACAAAAATGAAAAATAGTAATTAAGCTGCAATGTGGCTGAAAGTGCAATTCTCATACAAAATTAAAGATGAAAAGGAAACGTTCTCAATGTTATGAAGACAAAAATACCAAGAAAAAGGTTTTTTCTCCTTTTGAACTTTAGTCAGAGAAAGTTAACCTACATTTATGATATTAATCTTTCTGCTTTGGTTTATGGTGAATTTATATTAATCAGATTTATGAAATGAATAACAATTCTAATGAGAGGGTGGAAGTCTCAGTTGAACAGGCAAAAAATGACTGAACACTACTTTCTAAGCAGAATTTGATGACATATATTAAAAAACATCCAGTGTATTTAGGAATTGAATGTGTTGCAATCATTCATGGAAGTCATAATGACTGAGAAGGAAAGACTTGGTTGCAATATTTTATAAAGAAAAGTCTGTTTCTACTTATTAGATTTAAACTAATAGGAATAAAAATTTCAAGATAGCAAAAGCTTAACTCTTTGAACACAAAATCAGAACGGACCGATTTCACCAAGTTGTCATATAATCACTACTTATTTCATTAATTAAAATGTTCAAGTCTACCATGCCAGACATAAAAGTCTACAAAGATGTGTAATAAATATTTTCTCCATGAAACTTGCATTGTATAAAAGGAATTGTAATCTGATTTTATTCTGTAACAACATGCGCAATTACTGACTGAAGAAAGTGAACTATAGATACAGGCTATCTGAAACTTTGAACTTTGTCTGTACTGATTTATTAGTAAGACATTTGGGAAATATGATCTAACTGCCATATTGCCATTGAACAGAAGAAAGTTTCTATACTGCATTAATTAGTGCTTCTAAAAGGCTCAAATATATATACACACAAATACACTATATTCCTAAAATGAAAGATTATGCACCCATAATTATGTGTATATGAATGTGTGGATGCACACATATATTATGTTCAATATATGTAAAATATATGTATAATATATATGTGAAATATATTTATATGTATATAAACAGAAATGGAGTGGAACAGTTATTTGCACTTTATATGCCAGTTTACAGAAGCATGTTAGTTCCTGCCTCTGCTCTTCTCAGCCACATCATATGAGATATCTGAACGTAGCTCCTAATTTTAGTATGTTCTTATATCAGTTAAACTACTTGTCTACTACTCAGGTTAAATCTGTGAAAGCATTCCCACACTCCTCAACCTAAAACAAATAAACAAAACCTTTTTGTTTTCTAAAGGGGTTGCTAACCCTTCAGAATACAAAATTAGACACTGGAAAAATTGTCAACCATAAAAAATTTAAATGAATTTAAATTGAATCCATAATAATAAATTTGATTGAAAAATACAGGGATATAGCATAAAGAGAGAAAAGGTAAATTATAAATAAAATAAAGTTACATGTAGGTTTTACAATATAATACAAATGAATAGAAAAGAGCCTTTTCCTTTATTAGAAAATAATACTAAGTTTGGAATGTTACAACAGGGTTATATGTGTTATGGGTCAAACGTAAGTAAGTATTCCTATGTAGGCTAGCAACATATAAGAATTATGGTTGTTTATGAAAGCAAAATTGTTTCTATTTAAAAAACTTGCTTTTATAGAAAGCATATAGAAATAATTATTATATAACAAAATTTATTGAAGTTGAGTCCTTATAATACAAAATGTGATTGATAAACCCATGGAACATTCAAGCACTTAAAATGAAAACAAACAAAAAATGAGTGTGGTTCCTATCTCTCCCTCTTCTTATCTATTTAACAATGGCTATGCATGTTTCTTACTCCCTTTGAATCTGCTTTTTCCTTTTACAAAATATGCAAAATTATATCTACTATACAGGATGGAGCAAATAAAGATAATTTATATATGACTAGGTTTAGTGAGCTGCAGTATGAATACACATACACACATACAGCCACCTTTATTTGTTGAGCTAAATTAATTTAATGACAAGAGTCATTGCTATAATGAACTAGCATAAGTCAATAAATATTTTCTATTGACAATGAGTGTGTAAGTATAAATTGTACTCATAAATCTCTTAATAATTATCATAGTAGAAACCTATTTTCCCTCCTGAACAACTATTTGAACCTTCTTCTAGCAGGAGACCATGAATTTATTTTGAAAAATTATCTCTTTCTCGTTGAATATAGTAGTGATAAAACCATTTATGAAGATAAACCATCTCTTGGCTAGTGTTAAGACACATAATCTAAGATTGACCAGTGAGACACGCTACCAGGAACTTTAGCATTAGCATTGAACAGTGATTTAAAACAAAACAAGACCCCCTCAAACCTGAAAATAATTGGATTTTCTATGTTTCCAAACTATTGCCCTGAAGAGATTGACCTTTATTTCCTGCTACTTGAATCCTCAGCTCTGGCTTCAATAATTTTTTTCCTGTGTTTTTTAATCCCTGGTTCCTCAGCGATTCATCCTCAATTCTGTGAGCCATTTCAAGTTTTCCCCATATATTTCATTTTCAGTTAATTACTAAATTGTTGCTTGGCACCAAAGAAGGCACTTGATACAATATTTCTTTTAAATAAAAATCTAGTTTATCTCCAGCTTATAGATATATACTTTTCCTACTGTTTACAGCATTAATCAGTTGGGCACACTATGTCAAGTTTGTTTCCTCTAAGTTTTGGGTGCATAAATAAGCAAGTTCTAGGTAATCATTGAGTCAAAAACATGAATAAAGTTATAGAAATTCAGAATTAATTTCTACTTTAGCTTTGCCATACTTTCCATCTCTTATTTTCTACCACTTGAAATTTACCTTTCTGTGGGAGAAAAGGTAGGATAAGAGAAAATGTAGAACTGTAGCTGTGCTTCCACTTAGGAATTTGACATTACCTAGAAGATGGAGATAAATAGTTCATCCAATATTATGTATCTTACTGATACAAGTTTTGATTGTACTAGCTATTCTAAGTTGTAAGCCCCTGTCAACATAGTAATTTGTCCTGTGCAGAATATTTCTCATTATATGCTTTTACTTAAAGATGAATTTACTTAATTCATCTTTAAGTAAAGATGAAGAGGCAGATTACTTAAAGATGAATAAAAGGAAGATACTTTAAGTTATCAAGCAACCTTTGAGATAAAAGAAAGTATAACTATCCCTTAATTTTATTGATAATGCAGAGAAAGTAATCATATCCAATATAATCTTAAGTAGATGTCGGTATTTTTAACCAATGTTTCCTTGCAAAAGTGGTGATTAGGAAACAAAGGTAGTTTGTAGCCACATACTAACACCATCATGTAAACTGTAAAAAACTGTAAAGTTGTATTTCATCATTGAATTAATAACTACTTATTTTAATATACTTTAAACAGAATTCCAGTAGGATAATTGATTTAAGTTCCTTCTAGTATTATAAGAAATGTAACTGACTTTTCAAATGTTTCAATTGTGGAGACTTAAATAATCCAAGTAGAGAAGATAATTGTCAGTCTTCTTTTTAACATGCTTGGAGAGGTAATATTCAATAAAAAGAAATATTTTCATGCTAGGGCAGTTACCTCTATTTCTCTATATTTTCCAGAGTGTCTGATAATACAGTGTAGACAATTGGTAGATGTTCACATCTATTTTTTGATCAGTCTTGTCAATGTACTGAATGGAAAGTTCTGCCTGAAGTTACTTTGATGCCATCTACACACAATTTTCAGAGTAATCCTTTAAGGAAAACTATAGGATGCTGAATAGCAAATAGAGATGACTTCAGAATGCTGCATTTTCTTCCTAAAACTTCTTTTCTTTTTCTTTGAAAATGAGAAAATAACAAACTTGAACATACATTTCATTGAATGTTTATACATCTATGGTTATGAAAGCAAAAATTATTAAAAGGTACCACGTATTGTTCCTTAAAAAGTAACTTTTGGATATCTTATAAGATACTATTTAAACTCATGGAAAACATTCCTAAGAGAGGAAGTTGAGGAGGGCCTATAAAGAATGATGGGGAAGTACTGTCCTCAAATGTAATTTATTATGTATAATTTGAAGATGGCAAATCACCACATTTAGCACATCAGGCCTACTGGCTTCACAGCACTTGGAAGGTACATGGCATCCTTCACATTTATTTTTGGTTCTCTTAGTATAAAACTGCAGTTTAGCTTCTCAATTTTTTTTCTCAGTAAGTCAAGATAGGATTGCTTGTCAAAATGTGTTATGGATGAGGATGAAACACATAGTAGCAAACCTGTTAGATAAATGGATTAATGTACATAATCACTTAAGCATTTTATCACTTGTCAGAAATTTAAACTAATATTTTATATTTGACATAGGATATTGTATCCAAATGCAAGAAAAAATAAAACACTAGCTTTATCTGCACCAAGTGACTTTTATTTACCCATAGTAGTAATCAAAGTCTTAATTAATATATTTTTCTAAATAGCTATTTGTTTTGAGATGCCAATTAATTTCAAGTGTGAATATTACATGTAGAAATTACACTATTAGAACCTACTTCAAAACTCAGCCATACACTTATCTTTAGTATAAAGTCTGAGCTATTGTAGTAAGCATTTTCTATACAGCTGCCAGTAAGACACCTTCCATTTCCGTAAGACCAGTATTGAACATATACTGTAAAACATTAACAGTCTATTTTTATTTAACTATTAAGGAGACCTTGTTAAGAGTGTAGCTGTATTTTCTGAAATTTGTCAATAATTCCACTTATTTTTGAACTAGGAAGGTTAAAGTAAAATAAAGAATGTTACTACAAAAGAAAGTTTTAGCTCTTTCTACATTAGACTTTTAGTCTCATGGAAATTACTTGCATCTTTAGGTCAGTTATTCATTTATTTTGAAAATTAAAAAGATAGTCATAAAACAATGCTTTAAGTTTGGGACACATATCTATTTTTGAATATAAATGAAATAGTTGGTTATACTACTGAATAATTACTTATTCCCTACTTAACAAGAGAAATTTTGAGAAAGTATTTTTAAGCTGATTTCATATTATATATGAACCTTCTTCTCTTTGGGGAAAATATATTATAATTTTAAATTATGTCATCAAAATCCAAGGAGTTATGCAAAAATTTCTTAGAAACATAGGAAAGCACTCATGTTTGAAAAACATGTCAAAGATTTTAATTTTATTTTTTTGTCTTTGAGGTATATTTTGATGTAGTTTGAAAACTAAATGATTGTAGGAAAATAAAGCTGAGTTTTCACTGTTTACAAACATCATTCCCCAGACTTCAAAGTATGAGACTGACATATTGTAAATAATAATTCAGCACAGCCCTGCTTCCCATAAATTAACATTTAAAATGTAACTTTGAAGAAAGGAAGCATTTTAGACAGGACTGACTGTTTAAGGGCACATGGCCATAATTTCTAAGATGGAAGAGGTTTCTTAAGGTGAATAGACATAATAGAAGATTTATAGTTATGGGCTCTCCTGGCCTTCATGGTCTTTGAATAAGTCTCACTGAACCTTATTTTCTGAATTTATAAACTAGAGTTTATCTATAGATAGAAAAGTCTGAGACCTTTGAGCAGAAGTCAAATAGAATGTACCATGGGACAGAGAAGAATTATTATTCAGAGAAAATCTTATCTTTTTCACATTGCCATTTATCTTTCTCTTCCCTTCAGTTGATAAGTAAAAGAAAGCAGGGGCAATGTTGTTGTTTTCAGCATACAGATGATGTTATTTTGTTGGTGCTAAATTTCTCTTGGCTGTTGGTCCTCTTAATTCTTTTTATTTCTCTCCATTATGTTTCTTACCAAGCAATATGGTGTTAGAAGCCACAGAGGACTATACTTATTATTTTAAAATTGTATAGTATTGTTTACAGTAATAAATGTGCATGCATGTGGTTAAAAAGCCAGAGCCAACTGCGAATTCCTTAAAGTAGCAAATCTGTCAAGACTATCAAGACACTGTCTTGCTGTGTAAAAATGGTCTTAACTTTATCTTTCTTTAAAAACCACCTGAACCACCTGTGGGAATTGAAAATATGCAATTCCTATGACCCGTGATTCTACTTCTAGGAATCTACCCTACAACAAATAGAGAAGACTCCAAGATCTTTGTTTCAGACTGACGAGCAATAGTAAAATATTGTAAAGGATCTACTATCCACCAATAAAGAAAGAAATCAGGCCAGGCATGGTGGCTCACGCCTGTAATCTCAGCACTTTGGGATGCCAAGGCGGGTGGATGGTCTAAGGTCAGCTGTTCGAGACCAGCCTGTCCAACATGGCGAAACTCCATCTCTACTAAAAATACAAAATTAGCCAGGTGTGGGGGTGGGTGCCTGTAATCCCAGCTACTTGGGAGGCTGAGGCAGGAGAATCGCTTGAACCTGGGAGGCGGAGGTTGCAGTGAGCCGAGATCGCGCCGTAGAGCTCCAGCCTGGGTGACAGAGTAAGATTCCATCTCAAAAAAAAAAAAAAAAAAAAAAGGAATCAATAAAAAGTGTTTTATATATGTGTGTATATATACACACACACACATATATACACGCATATGTATATATATATACGTGTGTATATATATATACACACACATAAATAATGAAATCTATAAACTCATAACAATTAACTATATAGATCAGTGTGGAAACATGTTTAACATGTTATGGAGTGAAAAAACAGTGAATTGTAGAAAATGGTTACCCTTTATATAAATTTTAGAAATACATTTAAGTGTAGATTACTCTGTGTGGATACACACACACACGCACACACAGTTTTAAGAAAAGGAGTGGAAAAACAAATCATAAACATATAATGAAAACTTCTAAACAAGAGTCAAAGTTGAATTTGAAGGAAGTAGTCAAGTAAGTTTTATTTCTGCTGCCTAACAATTTCTAGAAGCAACATATTCATGTAATTCTTGTATAATTTTAATAGGCATAATGTAGAATTATATCTGATTGCCTGAGATATAAAATCAGACATTACATGGCTTAAAGAAGGTAGAAGCTAATTTCTCTATCATATAAAAGAGGTAGGTTACCAGGGTTGGTATGGTGACATGGTATCATCAGGGACCCAGCCATTTAATTTCTTCTCTGCCATTCTCAGAATCCTTATTTAACTCATAATTCAAAATGGTCGTTGGAGGTCTCGTTGTAATTTCTACATTCTAAACCAGGAATAAGAGACAGAAACCATAAAGATATATCTCCATCCATTTTATGACTATGTACAAACTTTCATTTCCATCTATTTAGCCAGATTTAATCATCTAGTCTCCTCCATGCTAGGGCTTGTGGAGATGTGTGACATTCTAGCTGGTCAGATAAGACAGAGGGAGAGAATGGGCATAGGAAAGCAATTATATTCCTAGTTAAAGAAAGATAGAAATCAATAGATGGACAGATGATAGACAGATGATAGATTGTAGATAAGGATATACATGCAAAAGTGAACAGTAGTTAAATTTGGGGGGGGAAATATGGATGATTATATTTCTTTATATTTTTTATATTTAAGATATTCCCTTCTACTTCAAAAAATACTAAATTTGGTATTCTTTAAAAAAAGAATTACCAGTCCAACCTTGTTTATAACATTTAACTTACAAAATGTAGATAATATATGACCACCTACTTTGTATTCCAGAGAAAGTTTTCAGAGAGTCACAGGGGCTTGCAGCAGGAAGCTGTCTGTGACCACTGAATGCCAAGGAGTGGTGGACAGTGACCAACAGTAAATGCTACGGATATCTTGAGTTCCAAAAGATGCCTCCAATTAAGGCTGTCTTCTAGGTGTTTCTTTGATTTACATTCCTTTTGAATTTGATGAGCAGGGGGAATAGTTACTGTGGCTGAAGAATGGATACTTAAAATTTAAGTCATAGAGTAGATGTGATTTAATTAATTCTAACTGGTCTTACAGCATATGGTAAAGAGGAAAGTTTAACATTTCTAAAATTTGTTATTCAGGTGCCATTTCCAGGGGAATTTTAGTACATTATTTTGAGCATTAATGAGTGGTAACACTGAGAGATGGCAATTAGAGCACCACTGGGGATAACCGTGTTTCTCTGAAGCCATTTCTCTAGGGTACATAAGCAGGTGCATGGATGGTTATAAAATCGAGACTCTCATTTCTCAGTTCCTCCTCTTGTCCCCCAGATAACTTAAAGGAAAAGTTAAAAATATACATTGGGATTCTGGATTACTTTTAAATCTTGTTTTTTTTTTTTCTTTTTTATTTGAGAGGTGTTTTTGCTTTAGATGTCTCTCTCGCTTCTCTCTCTCTCTCTCTCTCTAACCCTCTTCTTCCCTCTCTCCCTTCCCCCATCCCCCATCCCTGCTTTATCTCTTTCAAATAAAGTAGAAATTATAGTTAGAGCTAAGCACATTTCCCATCAAAAATACTTACCCACTCTTCTGAAGTTTGTCATACCAGAAAAAAAGTATGTTTTTTTTACACAAAAAGTTAATAAACCTATCCTTTTTCAATTTTTTTTTCACTAATTATACTTCGCAAATGCATCTATGTTTATACATGTAGCTACAGCTAGATTATTTGATTTGATTGCTGTTCTTTATTTTTTTAAAAGTGTGTTACTATTTCTCTCTTTCCTGAAATTAGTATATGTAAACTTTGCAGTCTTGTCATAAATATTTATGTATGTGTTCTAGTACCCTTTATTGAGCCAGACTCTTGTTTACTATTAGATAAATTATATAATTGAAGATTTGGCATTCTTACAGTAATAGATGTTGACAGATTTTCAACTATAGTGATTTTGTGTAATTAGGATGCTTTTAGATCTATACGTTGGTGAGGAACCTCACTACAATTTTGCATAATATTTCTGAATTTGATCAATGATACCTTCCTTTCTCTTATATGAATATTCCATTATTTCATGAATGCTTCCAGTTATTGATAGTCAAAGCCTAGTTTATTGATCCAATGTAGCATATTGTGTTTTCTTTCCAAGGTCATCTATCTTGATCACTTGAATGAGCAAATTTAAATGAGTTTGAGGTGGCAGAGTGAGTATACACTATTCTAAATGTAGAAATATAGGGCATGATCTTCTACCAAACAGTATAATCTATTTTACTAGGCAGTATTAATTCAAGACATTTACCTGAATAAAATAAATATTTCTTGTTGATACACAGAAACAATAGTATACTCAAACTGTTAAATTTTATATAATCAAATAAAAAACAGGACAATTGTTAAGTAGCAATATGACATCTAGCAATTTAGCCAACTAGCTAAGAAAAGTCTCAAAAACTTTAACTGAAATGCAGATATATGTATATTTTAAACTAAATATGTTAAATAACATGTTGAAAATTAGTCAATATAATCCTAGGTTTAGCATGAGTAATCTGGAGATATTGAATCCAAATAACTTTCATGAAATATTGATTTAAAACACTTATTGAACTCTCTGTAAATACATATGCAACACTTAATTACAATTAGTGGGAAAATACAAAATAAATAAGAGAGATATTATAGGCTCAGAAGGAATCTATGATAAATATGAACACAAAATGAACTAAAACAATATATTCAAGTATGCACTGATATTACAAAAACTCGGTAAAATTTTCTGTTACACTGATTTATTGGTATTAGCTCTTTTATCTAAAGTAATTTCTATATAGCACATTTTTTTTAGAACAGGATATTAGCACAGATTATCTTCTTGTAAATCAAGATAGGTTTTAAAGACCACAAGTAATCGAGACTGGCGGTCAGGAAACCCGCACATCTTCATTTGTGGTGACACATAACACATAACATACCACCTAATCTAAAGTAATTTCTAACTGAAGTACTGAAAGGGTGATTATGTTTAATGTAATCATTTTAATAAGAGCCATACATAAAAGAGAACATACTTCCTAAACAGAACATATTCTGCACAGTTTTACCTTCTTATTATATTTGCTGTAATGAAATAACTTTTCTTCCTCCTTTTGTGATTTTAGTGGATCTGCTCTTATTCCCCCATCTCAAGGGGTGCTGAGGACAAACTGCCAGAGTGTGTTCCCCATACTGTGCCACACAGAGGGAAAGATGTTAAAAGGCATTACATTGAAGGATGGAGCTTTTTAGAGCTAATTACCCATGGTCCAAAAAGTTGGGGCAGTAATAAAGCACAATTAAATAGCTGTATTTGCTTTAGAATCCTTCACAGCCTTGAATATTAAAACCTTCAAGATGAATATTTTGTTTGAAATATTTCACCAGGCGGGGCACGGTGGCTCATGCTTGTAATCCCAGCACTTTGGGAGGCTGAGGTGGGCAGATCACTTGAGGTCAGGAGTTCAAGACCAGCCTGGCCAACAT
>NW_012104131.1:471961-485780 GCF_000951045.1 Mandrillus leucophaeus | reverse complement strand
AAAAAAAAAAAAAAAAACAAAAAAACCGAGAGAAGCTAGGTGCAGTGACTCACATCTGCAATCTCAGCAGTTTAGGGGGCTGAGGTGGGAGGATCACTTGACCTCAGGAGTTCTAGACCGGGCTGGACAACACAGCAAGATCTTGCCTCTACAAAAAATGCAAAAATAATCTAGCCAGACATGATAGTGCATATGCATTTGGTCCCAGCCACTTGAGAGACTGAGGAGGAAGAATGGCTTGAGCCTGGGAGGTCAAGGTTGCAGTGAGCCAAGATTATAGCACTGCACTCCAGCCTGGGCAACCGAGCAATACCTTGTCTCAAACAAACAAACAAACAAACAAACAAACAAAATGATGACAGACTTATTCACAAGCTATTGAGGACACTGGGGTGGCTTTAAGAACATCTGTGAAGAGGTAGTAATGACAACATATGATTTATTGGTCATCTATGAATAAGTGTTGGCCACTGGGCAAAATATTTACAAATTGTCTCATTTAATCCTCATACCAACTCTCTAACTCAGGTAGAGAATATAAAGAAAAGAGTTCAGAGAGACATATAGTCTATTTTAGTATGTGGTGCCCCTGTATGTTTGAGGGCATCTTTTATGCTTCTTCAGCCAGCACCTTGCTTTCCAGTTGCTATTTGCTAAACCTCAGCCAAGATAGTACCATTTATTTAACATTGGTTGGAAAATATTCCTCTGAGGAATACTTCTAATTTGGTAGTGGCCTCCTGAAAACCATAAAACTTCTGTGCTCCAAAGAAATCAAGCTATAATGGGCTCAGAGGGGAAGGAGAGAGGAGTACATTCACTGAGGTTAATAGATTGGGGAAAGGGCAGGAACACCCTTTTTCAGCCCTTTAAAATCACAGTATAGGTAGCTTTATTTGTTCTTTTCCAGTTAATGTGTTGCCAGGGCTGTACTGAGACAATAAACTCTAACAAAGGAGAGAGTAAAAACATTTTCTATTTTTTGATTTTGTTTCTCTTATTTCCCAAGAAGGAAGAAAAGAATTATATTGTAATATTCTGCCCCCCAATATATGTATAATATATGCATATTTGTTCATTTATGTGTTTTTGTGTGTGTATATGTGTGTGTATGTGTGTATATATACATATATATTCCAGTTAAGTAGGTATTGTTTCTGTAATTTACAAATTAGGAAACAGAGACTCATTTTGCCAAAGATCTGATAGCTAATAAATGTTAGGTAAAGGTGGAATTAAATCACTCTAAACTTGCTTAAGAAAGGGGATGTTGGCCAGGCACAGTGGCTCATGCCTATAATCCCAGCACTTGCAGAGGCCAAGTTGGGAAGATCACTCAAGGTCAGGAGTTTAAGACCAGCCTGGACAGCATAGTGAGACCTCATCTCTATAAAACATTTTAAAAAATCAGCTGGGGATGGTGGCATGCACTTGTAGTACTTGGGAGGCTGTGGGAGGAGAATTGCTGGAGCCCAGGAGTTTGAACCTGCAGTGAGCTGTGATCCTGCCACTGCACCCCAGCCTGGGCAACAGAGCAAGACTTTGTAAAAAAAAAAAAAAAAAAAAAAAAAGCAAGAATGGAAGGAAAGAGGAAGGGAAGAAAGGGAGAAAAAGGGCGGAAGGAAGGGAGGGAGGGAGGAAGGGAGAGAGGGCCAAGTTGTAGGTTTATAGGTAGGGTACATTAGTAAATAGTGCTTCAGGCAAATGAGACAGGGTCTGATGGAACATGCGATAAATTTGGTGGGCTACGAAGGTAACTACTTGTCCTAAAAAGATGGGAGACATGAAAGAGAGCAAGTAGAAAACTATCTCAAATTCCAGGCAACAGATTTTTAAGACTTGAACTAAGTTACTGTTAGTAGGATTAAAGTAAGAACAGATTCCAGAAACAGTTTAAAGAAAGCATTAACAAAATTTAATAACCTATTGTGAAAAAGAGGAAAGAGTCAAAAATCATGAACCAAAGTACCTTAATCCGAAAGAGAAAAAGGAAGAACATGTTGACATTTAAAGAGATCCTCAACTTTCACAGGCAGAGGACAAAAGATGAATGTCATTCCCAGGATCTGACTGAACAAATGACAGAGATATAGATGAGTCTAAATTCATAGCATGGCAAATATAGTAGCTCTCCTTTACCTGGAATTGATAAAGAGTCACCTGAGGCAGATGCCGTGCAAGATGGTGTGCATCATCCTTTACATCTATGTCGATTTCCCTTATTGTTTTTAGGCAATTGTTTAAGTTACTCTAAGTCCTTTGCATTTTTATATAAATTTCCTAATCTGCTTGCCAATTTCTACCAAAATGCTGGCTTTATATTGAATCTATAGATCAATTTGGAGAGAGTGGACATCTTAATATTGGGTCTTCCAATCCGTGAATATGGCATATATATCAATTTATTTAAATTTTCTTTAACTTCTCTCAGCAATATTTTGTGGTTTTTAGATTCAAGATCTTGAACATCATTTTAAAAATATATTCCTAGAAATGTCATGTTTTTATAAATAGTATCATTTAAATTTTTCAATATCCTAGTATAAAGAAATATAATTAATGACTGTGTATTTACTTTATATCATCTGCCTGTGCTAACTTTACTTACTAAATCTATAATTGTGTTTTGTAGAGTCCTCAGGGCTTTCTGTTTAAACAACCATGCTGTCTGTGGGTGAAAACAGATGTACTCCTCTTTTCCCAGTGACATTGCCATATTTCAGTTTCTAAAACTCTCGATATAATATTGACAATAAGAAGGTGGAGTAGACAACCTTTCATAGTTCCCAATCTTACAGAATGTTCATTCAATATTTCACCACTAAGTATAATATTAGCTGTAGAGTTTTTGTAGATGTCTATTACCAAATTAAGGAAGTTATCCTAGTTTCCAAGCGGGCTGAGAATGTTTTTTTAAACATAAGGTTGTTGAATTTTGTCAAAGATTTTTTCTATATCTATTGAGCTGGTCATGAGTTTTTTCCCTACACTCTATTAATTTAGTGAATTATATTATTTTTACTTTTATTTATTGAGACAGTTTCTCTCTCTATTGTCCAGGCCGGAATGCCATAGTACAATTATGTCTCACTGCAGCCTTGACCTCCCAGGCTCAAGTGATCCTCCCAGTTCAGCCTCCCGAGTAGCTGGGATCACAGGTGTGCACCACCACACCCAACTAATTTTTTATTTTTTTGTAGATACAGAATCCCCCTATGTTGTCCAGGCTGGTTTCAAACTCCTTGGCTCCCACCTTGGCCTCCCAAAGTGCTAGGATTACAGGTATGAGCCACTGTGCCTGACCTGAATTACATTATTTATTTTCACTTTTTGAATAAATTTTGCAGTCCTGGAATAATCACCACATGATCACAATGTGTTTTCTTTTCTATTCTAATTTTTTGTTAAGAATTTTTGCATCTGTGTTGATGAGGCTATTAGTTTTTAATTACATATATTATCTTAATCAAATTTTATTGTCAGGATTGTCTCAGCGTTATACAATAGGTTGGAAAGCATCCTTCTTTTGTCTATTTTCTAAATGGGGTTTTGTAAGATTGGTATTATTTCTTCCTTGAATGGCTGACAAATTTGACCATGCGAACCTGACTCTGGAGCTTCCATTGAGTTTGGGGTTTTAATTATACATTTAATTAGTTTAATAGATAGAATGCTATTCTGACTATTTCATTTCGAGTCAGTTTTGGTAACTTGGAGTGAGATGTTAAGGAGTGCAGAACAAAGGCTTTTTTTTTTTTTGAGACAGAGTCTTACCCTGTCACCTGAGCTGGAGTGCAGTGGTGCGATCTTGGCTCAGTGCAACCTCTGCCTCCCGGCTTCAAGTGATTCTCCTGCCTCAGCCTCCCAAGTAGCTGGGATTGCAGGCACCCGCCAGTACGCCCAGCTAATTTTTTGTATTTTTAGTAGAGACGGGGTTTCACTATGTTGGCCAGGCTGGTCGCAAACTCCTTACCTTATGACCCACCTGCCTCAGCCTTCCAAAGTTCTGGGACTACAGGCGTGACCCACTGTGCCTGGCCAGAATAAAGACTTTCTAAGGGTGAGTTTACTGACAGGTAGAATTCCACTATGATTCCTGATTTCATATCTTACCACACATGCCTGGGATCAGTCCTCATACGCTGCAGTATGCTGAGAAGAAGCCCACGCATAGTGTTCATTCCCATCCTTATGACTGCTCCATTCATAGACCTATCACAGACCTGTCAGGCATCATCAGGACAGGGGATGCTGAGGAGGAGGCTAACTGAGCCCCACAGGACTCTCTCCATCTGCTTATTGTGTGTTTCCTCTGTGGTGGAGGTGGATGTCTCTGGTGGGTATTTTGGGATGAAAGGAAGATTTGTATACATTGTGCCCATTCTCATAGATACACCCATATGCTTAATTCCCAAACGTTTTTCTCTAATTTTCCAACCTTCTTCCTTCCAGGCCTTTAACCAACTAGCCAAGTCATTGAATACTGCTCAGAATTTCATTGTCATTCATATTTCCATCCACTTCTACTCTGTGTCAACAATTTGACTACTGAGCAGATTTTTCCTCTTTTATTTCAGGGCTAGTAACAGGGCTGAGTATAGCTGGAGTTTAACCGCAATCCATGTTTTACTTTACAATGAAAGGAGGCAACCTGTCCTGAGCGAGACCTGAGTATTTTTATTCCTTGGTCAAACTGTTCACAGGGAACTTCCCAAAAGGTCATAGGACTTGACCTGAAGGAGACCTGTGTATGTATGCTGCAACAGAGGTCTGTGGTTTGGGTTTCTTGAACAGTTTGTTGTTAAAACTGATTTGTGCACCTTGGACCTGCTTGGGCCCATCCCAAATGTGTAATTTTCATCTTATAAGCCTATTGGAGAAACTCTGTGAGGCAGTATAGAACACACGTCTCAGAGATAGCTCACTTGCGAGATGATCAAGCTGAGTTATTTACGTACCAGCTCCTGTAAGACACTGGTTGAGGGCTCTTCCTATGGGGTGTTAATTTCCAGGTCCTTGTAGCCTGCTGCACAAGGGAACAAAGCAGGCTTCAATATTCAGAGAAAGCTCTCAAGCAAAGAAATACTGTTTCTCACAGTCAGAAGTTGGTGTAACTGAGAATCAGACATGTTAATTAATATCTTATGTAATATTGGATATTACGGATGATCTTAAGGATTATCCTATAATACAAAAGGGCTTGCAAGAAAATACTTCATAGCAGCCATTCTGCTAACCTAACTACAATCACTGTGATCAATTTCTTAAGTATTTTCTGAGAGTCGTTAATGAGTTTACAGGCATACATGCATTCATATGCATTTTATAATTCTATTTTCAATCATTTTAGTTTTGCCAAGCTAAAAGGAAAAAATCGTTTTCTTGCTATATTTTTATTTATCTTTTATTTTTAGAAACAGAGACTTGTTTTCTCACCTAGAAAAGAGTGCAGTGTTGCAATCCTAGCTCATGTAACCTCAGACTCCTGAGCTCAAGGGATTTTCCTGCCTGGCCTCCCCAGTAGCTATGACTATAGGCACGTGCCATCACACATAGCTAATTTTAAAATTTTTTGTAGAGACAGGTCTTCCCATATTGCCTGGGCTGGTGTCAAACGCCTAATCTCAAGCACCTTAGCCTCTCAAAACTATGGAATTACAGGCATGAACCACCATGCCCACCCAGTAGTCTATTTTTATTTTTCATTTATCTTCTTTGAGTGAGATAAACCATCTTTACAGATATTTATGATCTACTTTAATTTACTTCTCTGTGAATTATTGTCATATTCTATGTGTATTTTCTACTTTTTCCCGGTCTTTTTACAAATTTTTGAGTGTTTTCTATATTAAATTATCCGGTTATTATGTAATTACCAATTTTTCCTTTATGCATGTGTTTTGCCATATTGAATGCTTGATTTATACATTGTTCAATTTATTGATCTTTTCTTTATATATCATTGAAAAATTTGCTCATTTTGTGACTTAAAAAATGTTTCCATGTTCTATTACTTTCTTGTTCATATTTCTTATGTAAATATTTGAAATATTTATTTTTGCATAAAGTATGCTATCAAACTATCCTAGTACCATTTATTAAAATTCATATTCTTCCATAAATTTGAAATATATCCTTTACCATATTTTAAGTTTCTGCATGTAGTTTTTGTTTGTTTTTAGATTCAACAGTGTACTTTGAGAGTCTGTCTATATAATGCCATTTTTAATTTTTAAAAGCTTAAATTTTTTATTATTACAGATGTGTTAAATAAGCATAAGAATCAACTTGCAGGGCTTAAAGCATATGTTTTCTAAAAAAAAAAAACAAATAAAAAAACCCTCCAAACTTTCTCATCGTCTCATCATCTGCAGTTAAATGAGACATTATCACATTAGGCATAGGCTTTTTAATAAAGGGACCGAAGCAATAGACCAGAGAGTAGACTTTCTAGAAGGTAAAGATGATGTTACAAATAAGTTTTATCATTAACATCTCTTATATAAAACCATAGTTTTCCCATTGCATAATGTATTTTCTTATATACGCATGTCTAAAAGTAAGACAAGTTAACAACTCAAAAATTAAAGCTGAAGTTTATTGCCTTTGGCCTCCTAAGTCATATAATTTCATCTGGCCTCATTTATTTCTTGCAGAGAATAATTTAATATGATCAAATAGAAGGTAGATATGAAGTAAAATACCATAATAAGTTTCACTGAATTTTCAATCTCCAATGCAGGGGAGACACTTTGGTTGTAATTGTGGCAGATTGTTCATTATATACCTGAAAATCTTTTCTTCCCATCTTATCTGCTAAGACCTGATTTTTTAAAGGTGGAAATCCCTTGATCTCAGGGAATGTACTCCTTTTTCCAGCCCCAGAAGCCAAATCCTGTTCAGTCTAAATGTGTCACTGTTATCTCAGTCTATTTTTCTGGTCTAGGAATGACCATTGTGATGTAAAGAGAGTCAGCTAGAGGGCATTCCCTTTCCCAGTAAGAGAATGCTTGCTGGCACCACCTTTTCTCAATCTTCCTGTTTTGAATTAAGGCGTGATGCCTGAAGTTATGGTAGCTGACTTGCACTCTGAGAGAAGGTCCCTGAAGATTGCAAAATGGTCATTGTGGTCTCAGAGACATTATTGACCTACTGAATTAATCACTATACGCTATAAACAATAGCTTTGGAGAAACACATTTGTGCTTCCTTTTTTTTTTTTTTTTTAAACAGATGAAGTCTTGCTCTGTCATCCAGCCTGAAGTACAGTGACATGATCATAGTTCACTGTAACCTCAAAGCCTGGGCTGAAGTAATGCCTGTGTCTCAGCATCCTGAGTAACTAGGAGTACAGGTGTACACCACCACACTTGGCTAATTTTTTAAATTTATGGGGAGATAGGGTCTTGCTATGTTGCCCAGGCTGGTCTCTAATTCCTGGCTTCAAGTGATCCTCCCACCTCAGCCTCCCAAAGCACTGGGATTGCAGGTGTGAGCCACCACATGCCTGACCTGTGCATGTTCCTGATATATTACCTTACTTAAGTGTGTATACCAGTGGGTTTATTATGAAAATATCTCAAACAGTGCCTTCCACAATCTTCAAAAATTTGATGCCAACTCTTGTAGATTCTGTCAGCACAGAGCACAGATCTCCCTGTTGTTTAAAGTATTTAAGATCTGTGCTAAGCAGCCTCTAGCATGGCCCCCAATGATTCTTGCCTCCTGATTATGTATGCCCTTGTGTAATCCCTTTGTAGAGAATAAAATGCAGCAGAGGTGATGGGTTGTCATTTCTGAGATCAGGTTACAAAAAGACTGTGGCTTCCCTCTTGGGTGATCTCTCTCACTCTTTGTGCTATGCTGTGAGCAACCTTATGGGCTCCCCATGGAGCCAGCAACTTGCTTTTCTGGCCAATAGCCTGCAAGGACCTGAGGCCTTCCAACACTTACACGTCTGAGCTTGAAAGCAGATCCTCCGCCAGTAGAGCCTTAGGATGATTACAATCTAGCCAACACCTTGATTGCAGCCAGGGATTTTCTGTATCATGTACAAAAGTAGGAAAACCATGAAAAATGTGACACAGCTGCCACTCATTAGTGTCATCGTTCACCACTTCATCTTCTTTTACTCTGTCTTTCTCATTTGGTATGTAGTGGTTATTCATTAGCACACAGACAAATATCCTTTAGCCTCTAATTCCATCTCATTTACATTAATTTGTCTGTTAAAATTTTGCCTTCACTAAACACAATTGTAATGAAAGTAAAATATTTTCTTCCATCCAGTGATAGTCTTTAAATAGTTGGTGATTATTATAATACATTCACTCACCTTTCAAGAATTTCTTTTTCCCACAGAGAGATGCACATTTAGCAATAACAGCTAAATGAAGTGCAATAAAATTATGTGGGAAGGATTTCAATTTGATAGAATGGAAAAATTACTATGAAATATTTAAAGTTTAGTTCTCATCCTAGGACATAAACGTGCTCGTTATTAAGCTATTGTTTTTAAGCAACAAACTCACCCTTCATACTTGAGCAATCAAGTTCACTGTCTGACTTTGACTTGGGGTTTTATACATTGGCATACTTCTGGAGTCTTGCACCTCTTCTCCCTTGATTCTTCCCTTAGGATGGGCTTTCCACATGCACAGTGGCCTGCTAGACCTTGCGGAAAGGTTACTGGAGTTGTACGCATGCTGACTTGAGGCACTCTTCCCTTACCAGTCTAGCATTCCTACAGGAAGGTTATATACCAGTTAAACTCCACATTCTGCCTCTTAGAGTATATGGGTGTGTCCACTGGCCCAACTCCTGAGATCTTATCAGGAAACTGCTGGTCACCAGTTTCAGGTGTTTCTATCTATTGGCAGACTGCCTTTCCATGGCGCCGGCTGTGACCAATTGTTATTTTAGGGAGACAATTTAACAACTGCCTGACTGGCACTTGATGGTCACCTGACCCACTTGATAGTCACCTGACCTTCCTGGTGTGGGGCGGGGAGCCTGATTACCTACCCTAAGTGTGCTTCTTCCAAACTGCAAGCTTCTGATAACCAAACCTCTTCCCTTTGGTCACTGAACGGTAAGACTGTTGGCTACTTCTTGCAATTATTATTATTAATGAATTATCTAACTCAGCATTCTCTACCTCCCTTGATTTTCTAACATCAGTTTAACTAATTTACTATATATAGAGTTTTCTTTTTAAAAAATAACTGCTTTGGTTTCTATTTTCCTTACCTGTACTGTGGCTAGCTTCGTAATAGAAGGATTTCAAATCTGTAGTGCAATAGTAACATTAAGGGAGGAGACCACCCCTCATATTGTCTTATGCCCAATTTCTGCCTCTAAAGAAAGAATAAGTAAAAGCTAAAAAGCAGAAATGAAATCCACAGGCAGACAGCCCGGCACCGTGCCCCGGGCCTGGTTAAAGATCGACCCCTGACCTAACCGGTTATGTTATCTATAGATTGCAGACATTGTACGGAAAAGCATTGTGAAAATCCCTGTCCTGTTCTGTTCAGTTCTGATTACCGGTGCATGCAGCCCCCAGTCACATACCCCCAGCTTGCTCAATTGATCACGACCCTCTCACACAGACCCCCTTAGAGTTTAAGGGCTTAAAAAGGACAGGAATTGCTCACTCGGGGAGCTTGGTTTTTGGAGACGTGAGTCTTGCCTTCGGCCGAATAAAGCCCTTCTTTCTTTAACTCGGTGTCTGAGAGGTTTTGTCTGCAGCTTGTCCTGCTACAGCATGAGGCTAAAGAATAGGTTTTATTAACTTTGTGTTATATGTTGATTGTTTTGAATTGTGTTTTGAATACTCATTATTGGTCTTAGAACACAAATGTCCATCATGACAACCTCTTCTAAAGGAAATCCTTAAATAGGCTTAATATAAGTTGGCAATGAGCCATTTCCTCAGGTTGTTCCTGGTTCAGGGTAGATTTCTAAACTCCAGTAACCCACCCCTGTCTCTGAATTTGTATTTGCCTTAATTACTGTGTTCTGTAATTTGACAGTTCTTATACACTGTATTCTTTCTGCTATATCATTTTTTTCTCCCAAATATGATTATAATCTTCTTATGGATAATGAATTCTTTACTTTCTATTGTATTTCTCATAATACCTAGCTACATTTGTGAACTATAACTTTGACAAAAATTTGATAATTTTTTTATAATGCACTACCTTTTGTTTATAAAATAATTTCTTGTAAAGTCATTAGGAAAAAAGAATGTCGTAGGAGCGGAGGAATAAAAAGAGAAAAGAGTTAATAAATACTGATAAATAGATTACAATGTGTTGACCTAATTTAATAAGAACTTTGTATTCAATTAGTATTATTAATAAAAACTGTGTTGATTAATTTCTAATTATCAAATTCAGCACTTGGTAAATATTTGATGAATTATTATCTTTTAACTTATTTTAAGTTCAGGGGTATGTTTGCAGGTTTGTTTTAGAGGTAAACTTGTGTCGTGGGGATTTGTTTCATAGATTATTTCATCACCTGTGTATTAAGCCTGGTATGCATTAGTTAATAGTTACTTTTCCTGATTCCCCCCGCACTCCTCCCACACTCCACCCTCTGTTAGGCCCCAGTGTTTATTGTTCCCCTCTTTATGTCCATGTGTTCTTATCATTTAGCTCCCACTTATAAGTGAGAGCATTCAGTATTTAGTTTTCTGTTCCTGCCTTACTTTGTGAAGGATAATGGCCTCCAGCTCCATCATATTCCTGCAAAGGACATGATCTTATATTTTTATGGCTTCATAGCATTCCATAGTGTATATGTACCATTTTTAAAAAATTCAGCCTGCTGTTGATGGCCATTTAAGTTGATTCAACGTCTGCTGTTGTGAAGAGTGGAACAATGAACATACACATCCATGTGTCTTTATGATTTATATTCCTTTGAATATATACCAAGTAATGGATTGTTGGGTCAAATGGTATTTGTTTTTAGGCCTTTAAGGAATTGATACACTGTTTTCAATAGTGGCTGAACTAATTTATACTCCTATCAACAGTGTGTAAGTGTTCCCCTTTCTCCAAAACGTTAGCAGCCACCTGTTAGTTTTTGACTTTTTATTAATAGCCATTCTGACAGATGTGAGATGGTATCTCATTGTGGTCTTTAATTTGTATTTCTCTAATGATCAGTGATGCTGAGCTTTTTCATATGCTTGTTGGTTTCATGTATGTCTTCTTTTGAAATGTGTCTGTTCGTGTCCTTTGCTCACTGTTTTAATGGGGTTGTATGTTTTTTCTTGTAAATTTGTTTAAGTTCCTTATAGACCTTTGTTGGATGAATATTTTGCAAAAATTTTCTCCCTTTCTGTGGGTTGCCTGTTTACTCTGTTGATAATTTCTTTTTGCTGTGCAGAAGCTCTTTAGTTTAATGCATCCCATTTGTCAATTTTTGCTTTTGTTGCAATTACTTTCGGCATCTTCATCATGAAATTTTTGCCTGTTCCTTTGTCCACAATGGTATTGCCTAGCTTATCTTCTAGGGTTTTTATAGTTTTGGGTTTTATATTTAAGTCTTTAATCCATCTTGAGTTAATGTTTGTATATGATGTAAGGAAGGAGTTCAGTTTCAATCTTCTCTGTATGGCTAGCCAGTTATCCCAGCACCATTTATTGATTAGGGAATCCTTGCCCCATTGCTTGTTTTTGTCAGATTTGTCGAAGATCATATAGTGGTAAGTGTGTGGCCTTATTATTCGACTCTCTGTTCTGTTCCATTGGTCTACATGTCTGTTTGTGTACTAGTACCATGCTGTTTTGGTTACTGTAGTTCTGTAGCATAGTTTGAAGTTGGGTAGCATGATCCCTCTAGCTTTGCTCTTTTTGCTTAGGATTGCCTTGGCTATTTGGGCTCATTTTTGGTTCCATCTGAATTTTAAAATAGTTTTTCTAGTTTTGTGAAGAATGTCACTGGCAGTTGAATAGGAATAGCATTGAATCTATAAATTGCTTTGGGCAGTATGGCCATTTTAATGATATTGATTTCTCTTATCCATAAGCATGGAATATTTTTCATTTGTTTGTGTCATTTCTGATTTCTTTGAGCAGTGGTTCGTAGTTCTTCTTGCAGACATCATTCACCTCCCTGGTTAGCTGTATTCCTAGATACTTTATTATTTTTGTGGCTATTGTTAATTGGATTGCATTCCTGATTTGGCTCTTGGCTTGACTGTTGTTGGTGTATAAGCATGCTGCTAATTTTTGTACATTGATTTTGTATACTAAGAATACACTGAAGTTGTTTATCAGTTTAAGGAGCTTTTGGACCAAGACTATAGAATTTTCTAGATATAGGATCATGTCATTTACAAACAAGTATAGTTTGACTTTCTCTCTGTTTGGATACCTTTTATTTTTATCTCTTGCCTGATTATTTTGGCCAGGACTCAATAATATGTTAAATAGGAATGGTGAGAGAGGACATCCTTGTCATGTTCTGGTTTTCAAGGGGAATGCTTCCAGCTTTTGCCCATTCACTACAATGTTGGCTGTGGGTTTGTCATAGATGGCTCTCATTATTTTGAGGTATGATCCTTTAATACCTAGTTTATTCAGAGTTTCTCAGATAAAGGGTGTTGAATTTTATCGAAAGTCTTTTCTGCAGCTACAGACATAATCATGTGGGTTTTTCTTGTCTTTAGTTCTATTTACGTAATGAATCTATTTCTTGATTTGTGTATGTTGAACTAATCTTGCATCCCAGGGATAAGACCTACTTGATCATGATTGATAAGCTTTTCGATGTGCTGCTGGATTCAGTATGCTAGTATTTTGTTGAGGATTTTTGAACTGATGTTCATCAAGGCTTTTTGTCTGAAATTTTCTTTTTTTTTTTTGGTGTCTTTCTTCCAGGTTTTGGTATCAGTAGGATGCTGGCCTCATAAAGTGAGTTATAAAGGAGCTCCTTGCTCTCATTTTTGGGATAGTTTCAGTAGGAATTGTACCAGCTCTTTGATGTATTTCTGGTAGAATTCAGCTGTGAATCCATGTGATCAATTTTTTTGTTTGTTTATAAACAAAAAAATAATACTGCTTCAGGTGGCCTGGTGGTCCTCCTCATAGCTCCTGCACTGGTGAATCATACCTGAGTGGCAGAGAGTTCCAGTGGGGAGGCTCCCATGCCACACAGCAGCCTGCCTCCTCCCTCCCTACACTGCAGCTTCCCCCGAGCCCATGGCAACTCCCATCACTTTGCCAGTGTATATATTCACAGGCACAACATACCGGTATCTATGGGACACAGCTAAGGTAGTCTTAGAGGGAAACTTAGAGCACTAAATGCCCACATCAAAAAGAAAGATCCCAGTTTAACAACCTAACATCACAACTAAAATAGAGAAGTAAAAGGAAACCAACCCCAAACCTAGCAGAAGACAAAAAATAACCAAAATCAGAGTTGAACTGAAGGAGATTGAGACCTGAAAAACATTCAAAAGATCAAAGAATCCAGGAGTTGGGTTTTTGAAAAAAGTCAATAAAATAGGTGGATTGCTAGCTAGAATTATAAAGAAGAAAAGTGAGAAGATCCAAATAAACACCGTTAGAAACAACAAAGGGGTTATTACCACTGACCTCACAGAAATATAAATAACTATCAGAGAATATTATAAACACCTGTATGCACATAAACTAGAAGACCTAGAAGAAATTGATAAATTTATAAATATGTAATGAATAACTGAAAGAATATTTTTTTCTAATTCATATGTTTTACTTACTGTAATTAAAATAAAATAAATGCTCACTTGTCTATACTGTATGTATTGCATCACTTT
>NW_012104131.1:458264-471911 GCF_000951045.1 Mandrillus leucophaeus | reverse complement strand
GAGATTGAGACCTGAAAAACATTCAAAAGATCAAAGAATCCAGGAGTTGGGTTTTTGAAAAAAGTCAATAAAATAGGTGGATTGCTAGCTAGAATAATAAAGAAGAAAAGTGAGAAGATCCAAATAAACACAATTAGAAACAACAAAGGGGTTATTACCACTGACCTCACAGAAATATAAATATCAGAGAATATTATAAACACCTCTATGCACATAAACTAGAAGATCTAGAAGAAATTGATAAATTGGTAAATATGTAATGAATAACTGAAAGAATTTTTTTTCTAATTCATATGTTTTACTTACTGTAATTAAAATAAAATAAATGCTCACTTGTCTATACTGTATGTATTGCATCACTTTTAAAATTATTTATTATAATTGACAAAAATTGCATGTATTTATCAGGTACATGTGCAACGTATTGTTTTGAAATATGTATATATTGCTAAATGGCTAAATCAAGCTAATTAAGATATGCATTATTTCACTTACTTTTTTTTTGGTAATGAGAACACCTACAATCTACTGTCTTAGCAATTTCAAGATACAATATATTGTTATTGTAGGTATGTATGGCCTTCTCTGGCTGTGCTTTGTTACAGACACTCTGGCACCAACCCTCTGGGCTCCACACCAGTGGGCTTGCTGCCCCTACCACTTCTCTAAGCAGGCCTTCCTGCCAAATTGAGAGTCTGTGGTGGTCAAGGGGTCTCCTCCTGCCAGGACTCCAGAAGGCTGTGGTGAGAGTGGTCATATTCCAGAGGCCCTTTCTCCTTACATGTCAACTCACTCATTCACCTGGAGTAGTTGGGGACCAGGAACAAGTCCCAGTGTGAGGTAGCCCTTGCCAGGTTCCCAGCTTCCTCCCCCTTCAGCCCAGCTGCTATGTCTTCCTTTTATGCACTCTCCATAATCAGATTATGAAAATGAATAAGGAAAATAAATCTTGGGGCCCCAAAATCACTAAGCTAAAGGGAAAAGTAAAGCTGTGAACTGCTTAGAGCAAACCTGCTTTCCATTCTATTCAAAGTCACCCCTCTGCTCACTGAGATAAATGCACATCTGATTGCCTCCTTTGGAGAGGCTAATCAGAAACTCAAAAGAATGCAACTGTTGTTTATCTCTTATCTACCTATCACCTGAAAGCCCCCTCCCCACTTTGAGTTTCCCACCTTTGCTTTGAGTTGTCCTGCCTTTCCAGATGAATCAATGTTCATCTTTCATATGTTGATTGATGTCTCCTGTCTCCCTAAAATGTGTAAAGCCAAACTGTGCTCTGACCACCTTGGGCACATGTCCTCAGAACCTCCTGAGGACGTGTCATGGGTGTGCATCCTCAACCTTGACAAAATAAACTTTTTCCATTAATACCTTTCTCAGATATTTGGTGTTCACAAGGTCAAGTATAATAAGACTAAAACTTATTTTGTTAATCAGTTGGTTCCACTATGATTTGTCCTTGGTAAAAACGGGAATCTGTGGAGAAAAAAATTGTTTTAAAAGAAAACTATAGTACACATGTTACAAATTCTAGCATTGTCCATTATTTTTAAGTTTTTGTTATTTGTCTACAATTTGGACTAAATCCTCAATTCTTTTCTGGCTACAAGTCTCCAAACTAATGTTTTTAAATTTTTCTCACTTAAAATCACTAGAAATTAATACTCAGTTTGTCTTGAGCCATGCAAAGTAAAGCTGGACAATTTGATAAAAACTTTGAGGAAAATCACCAGAGCAACACATATAAACAGCCTTCATGCTTGCTGATTTATGGACTACACAGAAAGTTCATTTGAAGACCTTTCTGGATTTGAATAACACTCCAGAAAAAAATCTATTTGATTGTCACTCAAATCTAAAGATGTTTCAGAGACTCTTTAAAAGAACTTGTATATAGAATATTCCAGACATTAACTTTTGTTTTTCTTCTGTTTCCATAAAAATGCTTCTTATGTAAGATATGTTTGCCTGCATCATATATAGAGGCCTCACCCATCTGCAGTGCCACCTCCTGAAACAGGACTCTGGTTTAGCCTGACTAAGCTGTTCTCAGGGCTAAGAGAATTCAAGAAAATATGGGAATTCAAGAAAATATGGGACAACGTATTTAAATTTTATCTTTTCTGCTTATTTCAATTTGTTTTTCCATTCCTTTGGTTATCTCGATCGAACAACCTCTAACCCAAATCTCTCCAAAGCTATCAACTTGGCTTTTAGTAAGTGAAACTTTTTAAAGGTTCGAAGTGGCAACTGAAGGATATAAAATTATTTTACACTGAAACATGTTTCTTTGACATTTTGAGATGGCTGTTCAGAAATCCAACAAACAGAAGTAGCCCTGTTAAGCTATCTTTGGTGGGTGAGATTTGCATCTGTAGAAAATCTGCATTGGTGCAGCCAGGCCTTCTCTTACAGGGATTTATGGAAGATTAATTGAGATTCCGACACCTTTAAAAGTCTGAGACAAATATTTACCATCTATTCTCTTTGAGAGCTGCTACCTGTGAGGTTTCATTTACATAACAAGACTACCTCTTTGCTAGTCAGCCCGCCTATTCTCTCCCTCCCGTAACTTTTGTGCCGCTATAACCTGATTTACCACCATAACCTGTTTTGGGCCATGTTCTGAGTCCTCATTTTTTCTGTAAACTTAAGTTGTTATATAAGCTTATGCACCCCATTGTTGGTGTTTCAGGTGATCATTCTGTGATTCTCTCTTACATGCACATTAATAAGTTTGTGTACCTTTTCTTCAATTAATCTTATGTGAGTTGGCTTTGCAGCAAACCTTCACAGGCCAAACAGAAAGGTTTCCCTTGGCCCCTACAGCACCTCTGTTGAAAAGGAGTTGGCTGTAAGTGTGCGTATTTCTAGCTATTCTCTTCCACTGGTCTATGTGTCTGTTTTATGCCAGTTTTGGTTACTATAGGTTTGTGTTATATTTTGAAGTCCAGTGGTGTGATGCCTCCAGATCTGTCCTTTTTGCTCAGGATTGCTTTGGCTATCTGCGGTCTTATGTGGTTTCATACAAATTTTAGGGTTTTTTTCCATTTCTATGAAAAATGTCATTGGAATTTTGATAAGGATTGCATTAAACCTTTGGATGACTTTGGATAATATGAGCATTTTCACAAACTTCTTTAAATACATGCACATGGGATACTTTTCTATTTACTGGTGTCTTCTTCAATGTTTTTCATCAATATTTTATAGTTTTCAATGTTTAGATAGGTCTTCTACTTAGTGGATTTTTTTTCTAATTTCAGGATTTTCTTTTTTCATAGCTAATGTAAATCAGTTGGTTTCCTTGATTTGTTTTTCAGATAATTTGTTATTGGTGTAAACAAATACAATTGATTTTTTCCGTTGATTTATATTCTGCAACTGCCATGAATTTTTAGTTTTAACACTTTTTTGGTGAAATCTTTAGGGTTTTCTATTTATAAGATCATGTCATCTGTAAACAGGAACAATTTTCCTTCTTTCTTTCAAATTTGGATGCTTTTTGTTTCTTTTCTAATTACTCTGGCTAATACTTCCAGTACAATGTTGACTAGAATTGGCAAGAGTGAACATCCTTGTCTTGTACCTAATCCTCAAGGAACAACTTTCAACTTTACATCATTGAGAATAATTTTAGCTGTGGGTCTGTCATATATGGCCTTTACTGTGTTGAGGTACATTCCTTCTACACCTAATTTGTTGAGAGTTTCTGTGATGAAAAGATGTTACTTTGTGAAATGCTTTCCCTTCATCTGTTGAGATAATATGGTTTTTGACTCCCATTCTCTTAATTATATATATCACATTTATTCATTTATGTGTGTGGAACCATTTTTGCATCCCATGGGTAAGTCCTACTTGGCCATGATGGATTATCTTTCTAATGTGCTATTGAATTAAGTTTGAAAGTATTTTTCATGGATCTTGGCATGTATGTTTATCAAGATATTGACTTGTAATTTTCTTTTCTTGTAGTGTCCGTGTCTGGCTTTGACATTAGGCAAATGCTGGCCTAATAGATGCAGTTTGAAAATATTTCCTCTTAAGTTTTTTGGAAGAATTTGAGAAGGATTGTTGTTAATTCTTCTTTAAATATTTGATAGAATTCTCCTGTGAAGCCATCTGGTGAAAATTTTTTTATTACTCCATTCATTCTCTTTAGTCGTTATTAGTCTGTTGAGATTTTCTGTTTCTTTATTATTTGGTCTTGATGGTTGCCTATATTTTATTTAAAGCCACTAACAATTAATATTACTTTTTTACATATTTAAAAAGCTGGAGCATATAGAATTGTTCTCAGGTCACATAGCTAGTCACCAACAAAGTCAAAAATTAAACTCAAACTTTCTTAAAGTTTCTCATAAATGGCATATCTATGTCTCAATATCTGAACAAATGAAAAGTTTGTCATATCTTGACACTGGAAAAAATTTTGTTGATTCAACAATTCTTTCTGTCTTCAGAGGTTACTGAGGTTACTTAATTTCTTGCCCAGTCCTTAGAGAGATACTGTTCAAGTTTCCCAACAGATACTTCAACTCTTTGATCTCTAGCCAATGACTTAACCCTTCTCAGTCAGAATTTCCTCATATGAAAAATACACTTAACAATAATTTCTTTGCAAAATTTTTAAAAGACAAAATGAAATTACAGAAATTCAATTCAGCTAATACTTGACAGGCATTTTCCATATACAGGCACTTAATGCAAAGTGCCTCCCTACAACACAATGCCGAGCACATAGTTACTACTCAAAATCAACATATTTCAGCTCACTTGTGTGTTCAACTTAAAAATACTTCTTATATACCTAAGTTGCAGTCTATTATATTTCCACTTAGAAGAAAATTCTTAAACTTAATCTATGTAAGATAGAAATGCATCAAAATGTCTATTAATCTAAATGTTCTTTAGAATCTTTTATCCCTTTGGCAGTTTTATTGTATATACACATAATTTTTATGATATGCAAAATGTTAGCCTTTGTTTAAGACAGCAGTTTTCTCATTAAACATTTCAGTTGTAGGAGCATTGAAAATAGAGAACAACGTAGTATAGATAAAAGGATTTAGATAGTCCTGACATCAACTTGCGGAAAATACAGTATCTGTATTATTGAGCGTGGGGTGTTTTATAATACCAAAGTGATTGGATTCCTATGTAGACATGTCTGCATTAACAGGAAAAGATCTACATCTTCCCAGGGGTTTTAAATCCTTTGAAAAATATTTTTAGCATCAATTCTAAGATCTGTAACAAAGTAGAGTGGCTTAAATAGGATAGAAGTGTATTTCTTTCACATAACAATCTGGCCAGTCTAGGTCAGTGGGACAGCTCTGCTCTACAAGGATGTCTGGTAACCAGGCTCCTTGCATCTTAGTTGTTCTATTCTCTTTGTTTGCAGTTGTAAGCTGGTTGCTGTTTTCTGAATTCCAGCTGATGGAAAATAGGAAAGCAAGTCCAAGGCAAGTAATTTGCTTGTAGTAAGAGATGTCAAAGTTGTAATTATAACTTCCATTCCATTTTGTGGGGAGAACTCAGTCACATAAATTCATACAGCTGTAAGGGAATTATATTCCATTGCGACCACAAAATGGCAGAATGGGGCTCAACATGACAAAATTCTTAGTTCTTTTAAGATTTATTTTGAGACTTAGTATCACATGTTTTAAAAATACATAAATACTCACTTTTTAGGGTATAACACTCTATAAATATGGATATGTAAATATATATCATATACAATCGATTGTTATTTACATTTATTAATTTGCAGCTATCAGTTTCTCATAGAAACTTGGTACATTCATTGACTATGAGTGTGATTTTGTTTTCTCTTTGTTATTCTGTCAATATATGGTCTATCTCTTTCCAAGAAATATGTTAGTGCATGCAACTTCATAAATATTTTATGTTCTTGTTGGGTTGGTTCCCTCTTTGTTAATTTTCTGGCCTAAATACTATTGTTGTCTTATTCATATTACACCACAAAACTTTCTTTTAGTTAGTACTTACTAAAGTATCTCTCTTTTAAACTGTATACGAATCACCATGTATATAGAGAAGAGGCAGGGCCCTCTTGCCTGGAAAGATGCCACTCTGCCTTTTTCTAATGATCATGGTTAACTTTGGTGATATGGCTGTAGCTCACTTTTTAATGTCTTCACTGGCTGTTCCAAGTTAATATTGAGATCAAAGCTAGTTTTGGGAATGTATTAGTGATTAATAACATTTTTTACACTTTTCTATAAGGATAAGAACTTTATGAAAATATAAGGATAGCTATAATTGTATCTGGAATAACCAATTCTACAGTCAAAAATGTTTGCGACTTTTTATATGTTGAGAATATTTTGAAAGTCATTGACAAAGATGATGCTCTCTGATATAAACCATTATCCAGCTCCCTGCTGTCTAAATAAACCTTGAAATCTGAATTTTGTTTCCCTGATTCCATTAAAATTGCTCTAAATATGTAAACCATCTAAGAGTCAATTGATCGAATTTTACTTAAACTAGATACAATCTTTGGGAATTTCTATGCCATCTTCCTGGAACTTGTATAGTGGATCCTGTTTGCATCCTTAGGTCTTCCTAAAATTAAGCAATTTCATGGCTTTAATAAAACAGCATTCTCCTTATAATTTTCTTGCCTGTTAATGGCACATTCTTTCATCTTCTTTGAGGCCTCCTACTCTGGGTCAAATTCTGTAAGCTCAGACAAGGTTAGAGCTTTGGTCTTTTATTTGTACATGTTTACCATTAGTTGTCTATTCGCCCTCATGATTTAGCTATCATTCTGAGCAGATGTTTTACGAAATTAATTTCCAGACATAGCTTTTCGCTAGGTTACTTATTCTTGAATGCCAAACTAGGGCCCAACATTTCTACTGACACTTGACACTCAACACAGTCAACACTTCCTTTCGCTTTCTTCCTTTCGCTTTCTTCCTTTCTTTTCATTACCCATTTAGACCTATCAATTCTTCATTTGAAGTATGCTTGTTTTGCTGAAACGGTATGCTGGTGGTCAACATAATTTAATTAATTTTAAAGATGGTAGACTATGACTTGAGTTCTTGTCATTATTATTAATACTGATTTTCCTTTTCCACAACAGACATGCTTATAATCACCAGTTCTGTAGCACGTTAGACCAATTAATTAAGTAGTGAAAACTAAATACAGTTATTTTAAAAGGCTAGTTAACAATGACTCATTGTGTACTTACTATTATAGTTACTGAAAGTAAACCTGTAGTTAAGCACAAAAAATGAAATATTCATACCTCATTTAATCATAGGGCAACAAGGGTGCTTACCTTTAGGGCCTAGTCTCCTTTGAGTTTGCACTGTCTATGCTAGAGAGAGCCATGAAATGATGAAATATAATTTTTAAAAGGCACATGTATTCTAAATATAAATATTATTAGTGAGGGGTAAACATTATGATTGTTTTTTGAAATGAAGATATTTTGGCATCTAATATGTGTAAGGCCTCTGAGCCAAAGCTAAGCCATCATATCCCCTGTGACCTGCACGTACACATCCAGATGGTCGGTTCCCGCCTTAACTAATGACATTCCCCCACAAAAGAAGTGAAAATGGTCTGTTTCTGCCTTAACTGATGACATTACCTTGTGAAATTCCTTTTCCTGGCTCATCCTGGCTCAAAAGCTCCCCCACTGAGCACCTTGTGACTCCCCACCCCTGTCTGCCAGAGAACAACCCCCTTTGACTGTAATTTTCCTTTACCTACCCAAATCCTATAAAAAGGCCCCACCCTATCTCCCTTTGCTGACTCTCTTTTCGGACTCAGCCCACCTGCACCCAGGTGATTAAAAAGCTTTATTGCTCACACAAAGCCTGTTTGGTGGTCTCTTCACAAGGATGGACACACATGACAATATGTAGACTGAAGTCGTTGAGAATTAGTTCTTAACTTGTCTGATAAAACTATTAGAATAGCAGAAGGTGACTGTGTCCTTAATGAACTGGCTGTTAACTTTTTGAGAGTTTATTTTTGTCTATCCTTACAACATCTGGTTATAAATTTGTTACTTATTTGGAGGCTTCCATTTATGTGCATTGTGTCCCCTACTTAGAGGTGAGAACATGTGCTTATTAGTTTTACCCATTTGCCAGTGGTATTTAACATATAAAAGCATTTTGCAGTGTTTGGGAAGTATTACCAGTATGTCAAAAGCTTTAAAAGTTGTTTAATATTTTTTGAGGCAGTCATCCTCACCTACTGCATTTTCCCATATTGCCTATTAAACACACCAGCCATCTGGAATCCTTGTTGTGTTCAAGAAATCATTTTAATATAATCTTACAATTTAGTTGGTTAATAATCCATTAAGCATCATGGTATTGAAAAAATAATTTCACTGGTTAACATTTTAGAGAGAAGCAGGCTATATATAAATTTTAGCTATCGGCCACCAGGCCCTAGTTTTATCAGAAAATAGTTTGAGTGTCTTCATAGTTACAGAGATATATACTTCTTTTTGAAAGGAAATGTACTAATAGATATAAAATATAGCATGTCCTGATAAGAAGCACAGTTAAGAAGAAATAAAGGATAAATTAGTAATGTAAATCAAGCATTGAAAAACTTTAGGATTCTGCCAAAATAGCTAAGAATGAAGTCATAAATTGAGATGCTTTAAAATAAAATGTATAAATCTTCTGCCTTGCATTTTTTGGTTTAAAAATCTATAAGTTATTTCAGGCATTTTAAAATAGTCTTAGCTTTGATTATAAATCAAACCAAAATTGAATACATTAGTAGAACTGGATTGTAATCTGGGCTCTGTTACTAAAAAGCATAATTTTTCTGGGTCTCAGTTTCTTTCTTCATTCAGAAAATGACAGGGTAAGTCAGAGATCATAGAAGAACAGTCTACGATTTTTTAGTATGTGAATCCAAATGTCTTTCTGTTCAGCAAACATCACTCTCTGTTTATTTATCCTAGATGATAATCCCAAAGATATTACAATTATCTCAACAGCCTCTTTTAAGCTAGAATTTTGCAGTTTTAAATGTTGTACATACATCCATGTGATCATCTGAGACACATTAAGAAACCTCAGCCAAAAAAGCAAGATTCTGTTTGCCTGAAACTTGACACTTGTCCTATGTATATTACTAAGCATTTATGTCAGGCCTTTCCCCTCCCTCCCAGTTGTGGCCATGTTGGTAGCTTTCCCTGTACATTTCTAGATTGGTAGTCCTTAACATAATCTTTAGTCAGGCACTGTACAAGAAAAACTCTAGCTAATGGAAATGTTCATTTCTTTTTGAGTAAAAATAATCAGTGGCCTTTAAAAGCAACAGAATTTTAATAGAGAGGTCGAGGACTTTTCACAGATAAGTGATTCACCCATTAACAGTGTGTCCTTAATATCATTTCCAGATATATGCTTTCTTGAATTTGGCAACTTGCAGATGTTTCAAGGGGATGCCATCAGCAGAGTTGTCCTTTTGATATACAGTAATTCCAGAATGTCCTGCATATATTATCACATGACTTAATCAAAGTCTGTGAATTTCAGGAGCTGAAGAGTAGATCCATATATTACGACTTTGGTGTCACTTTGATAAATATTGCTGGCTGTGACAATCATTCTATTCTTTGGGGATGGACTAAATGCAGGTGCTGTGATTCAGGAATATAATTAGTATCCTTATTATTAGTCATTGCAAGTCACCCATAATTTATTCTGACTCACTAAATTTGTATGAGGTGCCCATCAGAATGTAAGCTCTGGATGTATTTTGATGTATGTACATTTTCTAGCTCCTGAGTCACCTGTTGAAATAAATAAAATAAAATATTTATTTAAAGTTCCCTATGTTTGTAAAAGGTATCCCATTTTGCAAAGTGGTTTTGCTGAGTTGATCTGTCTCCTTAAATATTCACAGTAGCTCTCAGAGATACACTGGAATATTGTTCACATTTTGTAAATGAAGATACCAATGCTCAGAAAGAACTAGTGGCTCAGTCATCATCAGCTCCTGAGTGGCAGTGCAACCCCTTTCTGATGTCCATCCCAACATTCCTTCCATCACATCTCCTTCAGCAAAGCATATCAATGAACCCTTCTCATAAACGAAGTATAGAGAAAGGGGCTCTCAAAATGTTACTGTACATTGAAATCACCCAGAGGGCTTGTTCTAAATGTTTCATTATTTCCCAGCCCCTAAAGATAATGATTTAAAACGTTTTGGATAGGTACAGAATTGACATTAAATAAATACCTTTGGATGTTCTATGGCAAGAGGGTAGAAAATTACACAATGTCAAATTCTGATTTATAAAAGTGTACCCCAAATCTGTACTAGTTTAAAAAATAGCTCATACAAGAGAATATATTATTTGAGTAGAACAGGAATACCTATCTTGGGTAAGTTTTATGACTATGTGTGTAGTCTTGAGGTTCACTGAAAAACACAAGTCAGTTTAATTAACAAAGAGTTTATGCTATCTCTCGATTCCATTACTGCATGACCTCAAGTAGCAGAGGCAATACTCTTGGTTGAAGCACATTCTTGAATGCCTGAGATTAAATAGAATATTTTTGAACCATAATTCCTATTTGGAATATTATCTAGCATATAACATTTGCTAGGCCATAAATCAAATCTCAATAAATTTAAATGAGTAGAAATAATACAAGCTTTGTTCTCTGGCCACAATAGGATGAAATTAAAAACCAGTAATAGAAATTTCAGAAAAATTATAAAAAATGTGAAAATTAGACAACACATTCCTAAATAACCAATGCATCAAAGTAGAGATCAAAAGGAAAAAGAGGAAATTCTTAAGATGCTTGGAAATGAAGATGATACAACGTACCAAAAACGTATGGGATGCAGTAAAACACAGCCTGGAGGGAAATTTACAGTTGTAAATGCCCATATTAAAAATTAAAAGGTTCCCAGGTCAACAGCCTATCCTTCCACCTTGAGAAAATGGGGAAAAAAAAAAAAAGAACAGATTATACCTAAATCAAATAAAAGAAAGAAAAATAATAAATATCAGAAAGGAAATTAATGAAATGCAGAGTAGAAATAACATAAAAGAAATATGAATGAAACTGATTCTGGTTCTTGGAAATGATTAAGAAATTTGACAAACCTCTAGTAAGATTAATCAAGAAAAAAAGAAGACTCAATTTCTAGGATCAGAAATAAAAGGGGGACATGATTACTGACCTTACAGAAAGGAATGATTAAGGAATACTATGAACATTTGTGTGCTAAAACATTAGATAAATTAGGAGAAATGAGCAAATTTCTAGGAAAACACAAACCACTGCTTCGACAAGAAATCAATAATCTGAATAGACTTGTGATATAACAATAAAGAGATTAAATTAGTAATTTTAAAAACTTCCCACAATGAAAAGCCCAGGCTTAGATGGCTTGATTTGAAAATGAAGAGACAGAGGCAGGAATACCCGGAGGCAGAGATCATTAGGAGCCATAGTAAACTTTGTCTACCACAAAGTTTATCACTTTACAGTACTGCTGTTTCTATGGCATAAGAAGAATAAAGGGACATTGTTAAGTTGGCCTCTGGAAGTCACCTCCAGAGTTCAGTGGGACCTTTCTGTTGTATCTCAGGTCACAGAATGTGTTCATTTTCTTTATTTGCTTGTATTTTGTTTGTTTTTGGTTTTGCCCAGATGCTTGAAAAAGCTAATACATAAGAAAGGTCCACATTTTCTGAGCCTATGTGGATATTTATCTTGATAACCTGTCAAGAAATAACCAGAACAATGAATCTGCATGATAGCTATGATTTCCTTTAGATGAAAGCTAATGGGGAGAAGAGGCATCTGCTTATAATCGGATAGTTCCAAAAACAGCACCACAATTATCAATATCATGTACTGCTTTGTGTTGTTATATTTAGATTTGCTTCTCATGGATGTTCCTCTTGTCTCCCGACGTAAACTATAAGCCAGTTATACCTTTTCTCATTTTTTAAAATTCATAGAGTAACACCTGAAGTCTACTAGGGCCTCCAATATTTATCACATATCTTTCTGTGAGTTAGGCCTATAAAATCCCCCTCGGTTTGTTGTCTTCCAATGTAGACTTTTCATAAGTCAGACTTCTGAGCTCCAGATAAATCTGCATGAGAAATGTTGAAGCTATACTTAAGAAGAATTAAGTGTTCAAAACGTGTTGGTCTGTTTCTTACCCAGAGATGAACTTCAAATGTATTTTACCTCACTTATTTTCACCTCATTTTATTATTTCATTTTGTTGTTCCTGGGACATACTTAGTAGCTCACTGAGTTTTGCTATGTTTTTTCTCGAGTGATAAAAACATCATCAGATCCATAAAGTATAAAAATATATACAAATCTGGTAGCTGATACCATGAATTTACCCATCCATCTTAAACTCTGAGGACACTATCTGAAGTCAACTTTGTTATAAGGCAGAAATGTTTTCTTTGAAAGATTTGTGAAGTTTTTATTTTAAAATATGACTCAAATTGATCCCCAAATTTAAAGTCTTGAGTACATATACTGGTTCAAAAAATGTTAGGTTAACATAAAATTTAACTTTGTTCTTTTCTATAACTTAACTTCTATCTCAAATACCTATCTTACTTAGAATAAATTTATTATAAATCAATTTAAGGTGCCTTCTTTCCCAGTCTTTTGCTTACATAATGCTATGTCTGTTGGGATGGCAAATGAGAATAAAGTTGGGATCTTCTCTAAGATAGCATCTTTTCCATGAGAATCCATATAAAAATGCCCTTCCATTTTTTGAATAGAATAAGGAGAATTCATCAAACCAATGTTCTTGCTGAAAAGTAGAAAGGGCTAGATATATTATAAACATAATATTTTAAATATATAAGAGCCATAGAAGCAATAATGGACTTTAATTCTGAAAGAAGGCCTTCTGAATGAACTGGTCGTTTTCTTCTCTGTGAATATTTGCCACTTCTCAGTGTAGACCAAAGTTTGTGCCTGACTTACTCAGAGAGACTCTATGGAAGAAAAGAGAGAACCGTTCATGAGGTTCTGAGGTTGAGTATGGCTGGCATAACAGATAAGGAACTTGACATGTTCAAGAGTCAGAGCCCAGTTTCCCCATGGGTAATTTGCTGAGTTCTGAGGCTGCATACAGGAGCAAGGGGGGCTATGCTGATAGCTGCTAAAAGGTAGATCCATGTCTCTCATTTCATGGTGCTTAAGAGACAAAGTTCCATCAGAAAGTCCTTCCTAAAATAAACAGCTGATCTCCCTCTTAAGACAAAACATACCAGATTTTAAAGTTTTAGGAGATAATGCAATTTCAATCAAAATCACAGTGTCGTTGTTGTTGAAATTGGCAAATTTCTTCTAAAACTTATGTGGAATTTTACATGAAATATAAATAGAAATATAAATTGTCCTGTAATATTATTATATGAAAGTTTACATGGAATTGCTAAGCCAGAGAAAAAAACAGGAGAAAACGGAAAAGGAGGAGAAAGGAAAAGGAAGAGAAAGAGGCCAAGGAAAGGGAGAAGATAGAATACTTACTCCTACTAGATAAGAAACTAACTATAAAACTGCAGTAATTAAAAAGGCATAGTATTGATACAAGCAGAACAAAACAAAAGAG
>NW_012104131.1:453065-455764 GCF_000951045.1 Mandrillus leucophaeus | reverse complement strand
CTACCAACCAAAAGAAGCCCCAAACCTGATGTGTTCACAGCTGAATGCTACTGGATATACAAAGAAGAGTTGGTACCATTCCTACAGAAACTATTCCAAAATATTGAGGAAGATGGACTACTTCCCAACTCATTCTAAGAGGCTAGTATCATCTTAATACCCAAAACTGGCGGAAACACAACAAAAAGAGAAAACTTCAGGCCAATATCCTTGATGAACATTGATGCAAAAATCCTCAACAAAATACTTGCAAATCGAATGCAACAGCACATCAAAAAGCTAATCTGCCATGATAAAGTAGGCTTCATCCACAGGATGAAAGTTTGGTTCAATATATGCAAATCAATAAATGTGATTCATCACATAAACAGAACTAGTGACAAAAACCACGATTATCATAATAGATGCAGAAAAAGCTTTAGATATAATTCAACATCCCTTCATGTTAAAAACTCTCAATAAACTAAGTATTGAGGAACATACATCAGAATAGTAAGAGCCATCTGTGACAAACCCACAGCCAACATTATACTGAATGGGCAAAAGCTAAAAGCATTCCCATTGACAACTGACACAAGTATGCCCTCTCTCACCACTCATATTCGAGAAGAGTATTAGAAGTCCTAGCCAGAACAATCGGCAAGAGAAGGAAATAAAGGGCATCTGAATAGGAAGAGAGGATGTCAAACAATCTCTGTTTGCAGATGACATGATTCTATATCTAGAAAACCCCATAGTCTCGGCCCCAAAGCTCCTCCATCTTATAAACAACTTCAGCAAAGTTGCAGGATACAAAATCAATGTACGAAAATCACCAGCATTTGTATACACCAACAACAGCAAAATTGACAGCCAAATCATAAAGGCAGTCCCATTCACAATTGCCACAAAAAGAATAAAATATCTAGGAATACAGCTAACGTGGGAGGTAAAAACTCTGTACAATGAGAATTGCAAAACGCTCCTCAAAGAAATCAGAGAAGACACAAACAAACGGAAAAATGTCCCATTCTCATCTATTGGAAGACTCAGTATCATTAAAATGGCTATATTGACCAAAACAGTTTACAGATTCAATGCTATTCCTATCAAACTGCTAGTAACATTCTTCACAGAACTAGAAAAACCTGTTCCAAAAATAATACAGAACCAAAAAAAGCCCCAAAAAGCCAAAGCAATTGTAAACCAAAGAACGAAGCTGGATGCATCATGTTACTCAACTTCAAACTACACTACAAGGCTACAGTAACCAAAACACATGGTAATGGTACAAAAACAGGCACAAAGACCAATGGAACAAAATGGACAGCCCAGAAGTAAGGTTGTACTTCTACGACCATCTGATCTTTGACAAAGCAGACAAAGACGACAGTGGGGAAAAGACTCCTTATTCAATAAATGGTGCTGGGATAACTGGCTAGCCATATGCAGGGATAACTGAAGCTGGACCTCTTCCTCACACCATATACAAAAATCAAGACAAGGTGAATTAAAGACTTAAATGTAAAACCCAAGATTATAAAATCCCTGGAGACAACCTAGGCAATACCATCCTGGACATAGAAACGGCAAAGATTTTATGACAAAGGCACCAAAAGCAATCACAACAAAAGCAAAAATTGACAAGTGGGATCTAATTAAACTTAAGAGCTTCTGCACAGCAAAACAAAAACAAAAAAAAGAACAAACAAAAAACTATCAACAGTAAACAACCTACAGAATGGGAGAAAATATTTGCAAACTATGCATCTGACAAAGGTCTAATATTCAGCGTCTATAAGGAACTTAAACAAATTTACAAGAGAAAAAAAACCCTGTTACAAAGTGGGCAAAAGAAATGAACGTGCAGCCAACACGCATATGAAAAAAAGCTCAACATCACTGATCATTAGAGAAATGCAAATCAAAACCACAATGAAATATCATCTCTCACCACTCAGAATGGCTGGTATTGACAAGTCAAAAGATAACAGATGCTGATGAGGTTGCAGAGAAAAGGGAACACTTAATCACTGTTAGTGGGAGTGTAAATTAGTTCAACCATTGTGTCAAGCAGTATGGCGATTCCTCAAACAGCTAAAAGCAGAACTACCATTTGACCCAGCAATCTCATTACTGGGTATATACCCAGATGAACATAAATCATTCTGCCATAAAGACACATGCACATGAATGTTCATTGCAGCACTCTTCACAATAGCAAAGGCATGGAATCAACCTAAATCCCCCTCAATGACAGATTGGCCAGTTTTTTAAATAATGGGCAAAAGGTTAATAGGCATTTCCCAAATAAGGTATCTAAATTGTTACAAGTGTATAAATTGTTCAACATCATTATTCATTCAGGGCTTTTTTTGGTTGGTAGGATATTTATTACTAATTCAGTTCTGGAGTTCATATTGGTCTGTCCAGTGAATCAGTTTCTTCCTGGCTTAGTTTTGGGAGAATGCATGTGTCCGGGAATTTATTCATCTCTTCTAGGTTTTCTAGTTTGTGTGCATAGAGGTGTTTGTAATGAAATGAAAATTAAAATGACAACGAGATACAATTAACATCCCAAACACACTGATTAAAATGAAAAACACAGACAATAACAGGTGTCAACAAGGGATTTAGAGTATCTGGAAAGCTGGATACATTGCCAATAAAATGTAAATTTGTAAGCACTTTGGAAAACTACTAGGCAGAATTAAAAATAA
>NW_012104131.1:452417-453015 GCF_000951045.1 Mandrillus leucophaeus | reverse complement strand
ATGTTTTAGCACCTATCAGCACTTTATTTCTTTTTAAGGCTGAATAATATTCCATTTTATGAATATACCATACTATCTTTATCTGGTATTAATTGATAGATATTTGGGCTATTTTCACTTTTTGGTGATTAATACCAATGCTTCCATAAATATTTGTATACAACTTTTTATGTGGACAAATATTTTATTCTTTTTTAAACTTCTATGTTAGGTTTGGGGGTACATGTGAAGGTACGCTACACAAACATGTAACAAACACACATGGGTAAACGTGTCATGGGAATTTGTTGTACATAATATTTCATACCCAGGTATTAAGCCCAGTACCCGATAGTTATCTTTTCTGCTCCTTTTCTCCTCCCACCCTCCCCCGTCAAGTAGACCCCAGTGTCTGTTGTTTCCTTCTTTGCATTCATAAATTATTATGATTTAGCTCCTACTTATAAGTGAGAATATGCAGTATTTGGTTTTCTGTGTTAGTTTGCTAAGGATAATAGTCTCCAGGTCCATCCATGTTCCCACAAAAGACATGATTTCATTGTTATGGATGCATAGTATTCCATGGTAAGGCAGAAAACAAAAATTTCTTTGAAAATAA
>NW_012104131.1:442600-447602 GCF_000951045.1 Mandrillus leucophaeus | reverse complement strand
TCTATAAGGAACTTAAACAAATTTACAAGAGAAAAAAAACCCTGTTACAAAGTGGGCAAAAGAAATGAACGTGCAGCCAACACGCATATGAAAAAAAGCTCAACATCACTGATCATTAGAGAAATGCAAATCAAAACCACAATGAAATATCATCTCTCACCACTCAGAATGGCTGGTATTGACAAGTCAAAAGATAACAGATGCTGATGAGGTTGCAGAGAAAAGGGAACACTTAATCACTGTTAGTGGGAGTGTAAATTAGTTCAACCGTTGTGTCAAGCAGTATGGCGATTCCTCAAACAGCTAAAAGCAGAACTACCATTTGACCCAGCAATCTCATTACTGGGTATATACCCAGATGAACATAAATCATTCTGCCATAAAGACACATGCACATGAATGTTCATTGCAGCACTCTTCACAATAGCAAAGGCATGGAATCAACCTAAATCCCCCTCAATGACAGATTGGCCAGTTTTTTAAATAATGGGCAAAAGGTTAATAGGCATTTCCCAAATAAGGTATCTAAATTGTTACAAGTGTATAAATTGTTCAACATCATTATTCATTCAGGGCTTTTTTTGGTTGGTAGGATATTTATTACTAATTCAGTTCTGGAGCTCATATTGGTCTGTCCAGTGAATCAGTTTCTTCCTGGCTTAGTTTTGGGAGAATGCATGTGTCCGGGAATTTATTCATCTCTTCTAGGTTTTCTAGTTTGTGTGCATAGAGGTGTTTGTAATGAAATGAAAATTAAAATGACAACGAGATACAATTAACATCCCAAACACACTGATTAAAATGAAAAACACAGACAATAACAAGTGTCAACAAGGGATTTAGAGTATCTGGAAAGCTGGATACATTGCCAATAAAATGTAAATTTGTAAGCACTTTGGAAAACTACTAGGCAGAATTAAAAATAAATGTATATACATTTTAGACCCCCCAATTTCACTCCTGTGTATATACTCAAGAAAATGAATGTGTTTTTCTACTAGCAGATATCTATAATAATTTTCACTGCAGCTTTATACACAATAGCCCTAAAATGAAAACAACTCTATTGTCAACAGAATGTAAAAATAAATTGTGGTTTAGTGGTACAAGGGCAGAGTATACAGCAACCAAAAAGAATAATCTTTTGGAGCAGAGAGCAACGTGTTATAGCCATCACCAACTGCTGTACACAACACCACAGATTAATCTCTTATACATTATAAGTATGAAATAAAAGAAACCAGACACTTCCAGCCAACCATAGCATCTGATTGTGTTTAGGTGAAATACAGTCACCTGTTTGTATTACAAAAACACACAAACCTGTTCTATGGCAACAGAGGTCAGAATGTGGGTACCTTTTAGAGAGAGAGTGTAGAATATCACCTGCAGTGAAGCATGAGAAAGCACAATACACTATTGAAAATGATTCATGTTGTGATCTGGGTAGTGGGTGCCCAGGTTAATACATAGTTACAACCCCATAGTAAATCCCCTCCATTGCCTTGCTTGGTGTTTGGTTGTTCATACAGGACATTCATGAAGCCTTAGTATTATCCATAAGATCCGTTTAGGTCCTGAAACACTCTTCTATTTCATTACATGTGAGTAGGTTACATGAGAATCATTCCTGCCAGAGGTGTGGAAGACACTGAGAGGCCACCCTAGACCCTCTGGTACCGGTGGAGCGTGTCCAGGTTCTTAACATTTCGAACAAAGAATTGGTGCAGACAAAGCAATGAAAGAAAAGCACAGATTTATTAAAACAAAAGTACACTCCACAGAATGGAAGCAGGCTGCAGCAAGTGGCTCAAGAGCACTGGTTGCAGAATTTTCTGGGATTTAAATATCCTCTAGAGGTTTCCCATTGGTTACTTGGCATACACCCTATGCAAATGAAGAGGATGTTTCCTGACATAGCTGAAATGAAGTTACAAAGTTATTTACTTGGGTGTAGAAAGTTAGACTTTCTCCGTTTGATTTAGTTCTTTAGTTCTTAAGTTCCCTGCCTCCAGACCCTATTCTCCTGCCTCAAGTCTACGTGTAACAACTGGTAGCTATTTTCTGGCTTTTTCAGCCTCACTGCATGCTTCACTTAGGGGGCAGTCAGTGTCCAGGGCCCCCCAGTCAGGGATTCCTTAATGATCACACACTCATGGCTTCTCCTCTTCCTCACTGCCCTCTTGCTTTCCACAGGGATTCTGTTTATACTCTCCAAGTGATTATCCTTTTCCACTTGTGCACTATTCTTCCAAATCTATTGCCTATTCCTTGAGTGCTTTTCATTTTTTTAAGTTCTAGAATTTAAAATTTTAAAGGCCTTTATTTTTTTCTTTCATATCCTTTCACTAAACAAAAGAAGTAGTCTAGTTTCTGAATGCAGTGAAGAGACATGAAATATGAGAAAACATGTAAATTTTCTAAGTATACATTCTAATAGATAACTATTAAAAAGTTCATTTTATTTACGTAAATAGACATTTTAAAAACATGGGCAAGATTTTATATTTGAACTTTAAATTAAATGCCTCTCTAATCTTATGTCAAACAACTATCCAGTGTATGATTTCACATTTGTAAAAATGTGTGCACAGCATATAGATAGATGATAGATAGATAGATACTTTGCTCTAAATAAGATAGTTGATTCATTTTTTTAAAAGTGGCTATATCACCTTATTTCCCCTAGTACTTGTGTGTTAATCTTAAAGCAGAGATGAACATAGAAGTCAGGACAGAATTGAAATGTGAGCTCCTACATTAGAACTGGGCATGGAGAAGCCACTCTTCATGATACCAGCAATGACTTGGTAGTTGGAAAAGATAACCCTGAAGGAGCTATCCAAGTATCTCTTAACTTACAGATTTCTGTGCTGGGATGCTGCAAGACTTTTACTTTAGGTCCTCTAGGAGATTAGGACCACATACCGTAAGGTAGTAAAGTAGTATATAGTATCTAGGGATGCTAGATATTAATGAAAATGTATTTACCCAAGTAAAAGTATCTAGGGATACTAGATCTGGTAGTATCTAAAGTAGTAGTAGTATCTAGGGATACTAGATATTAATGCAAATTTATTTACCCAAGTATCTCATTGACTTAACAGAACCTAGGGCTGGGATGTAGGGTGCCTTTTACTATATTATCTATGCAGATGTAAGTACCACGAAGAAAAGACTACTAGATGTGTACTAAAATTTGTTTTCTCTTTCTCTTGGGCAAATAGACAGACTACATTCCAGAGCCTCTCTTGTTTTCAAGGAACTAGGTGCCAGTCAAGGGAATGTTACAAAAAGTAACAATGGTCATTTCTGGGTGTGTCCCCCAAAAATGTTCTCTTATACATTTCTCCATGCTATGCCCCCTTTGTGGACAACCACCAGCTGGGAAGAAGATGACCCCGAAGGCAACATTTAAGCCATGTATTGAAAAGCCACAGAGCTTCAGGCAGCCTAGCCACCAGAATAATTTTGTACCTCTCACTAGCAAGGTACATGAACTAGTCTTTTGCAAGAACACAAGTGCCCTTCTATTGTATTTGTGCCTTTACATTTTCAAGTCTTTTTAATCCTACTCCTAGCATTACCCTAACTGATTCAAGTGGAAAGAGTAATGGTGTAATGATCAGAAAAATCTGCACTCTCAGCCTAGGTTTACCATTGTCTGCCTGAGTGGTGATGAACAACACACATTACCCCTTAGGGTGAGAATTTTATTATTATATAACGAAGGTAGTAGAGCAGTTATCTAGACCCGTCCTTGTCATTTCTACATTGTAGATGGGATATTTTATTAAATTGTGGCAACTAGCCATCTTCGTATTCTAATGCAAGGAGAGGAGGGTATTTACTATTTGTCATCAGTCAGCAGCTACATGTGCATTTCTTAAAAAATAAAAAGTAATTTCCTAATAATCTTATAGGGATATCAGCTACTACTATTATTTTGAATTTCAAACAACTGCCTGATATACAAGTTCACTCAGTTGCACTGGCTCTTTTTCTAAATGACTAAGGTCTGCATCATATTCATATATATACATTTGCTGTCAAGTAAGAAAGTTGTATTTATTTATCCAAAGTATAGCAGCAATAAGTTGTTACCAGTCTGAAGGTTTTGCTTCCATCCTGCACTGTTTATTACAATAAGGAAAAATGTGCTTTTGAGCAAAATATTTGTATGCTTGGCGTCTGTGAAAAGGACATTTTCTTTCTTTTAAAAGTTTGAGTGAAAATGATTTTACCACTTTTGAGTTATGTGAGGATCCCAAAATGATAATAATTGCTCAAATCTTCTTTAGCTTATCTTACAAAAGAATCACAGAGACATAATGCCACTCTTCGAAATATGGATTTTCTCTGTGTATTATAAGTAACTGCCATGGGTACAAAAATACATGCATGTTTAATAGCGCTGGATTGATCCAACTTCTTCCTGTTCTGTGGAACGATTTTCAATGGGTTTATGTTACTTTTGAGACTTAGGCACTTGACACAGTCTCAATATAATTTCCACTTAAAACATTAATCTGATGGATAATCTTAAGTAATCAGCATTGTTTAGAATATAGTAAATATTTTGTGTTCAAATGTTCTTCAAAATAATCCTTGCTATAAAACAGAAAAGCTAACATATACATGTTTTATAAATTGTGATGTGTCGTTGATTGAAAAGCAAAAAAACCAAAACACTGCAAATAGTAGAAGAGGAACTGATGACTTTTATTCAAAGCACACCTAGTTGACTGCTCAATGAGGTAGCATTACTGGTAAAGGAACTTTACTGCCTACACTTTTCCATTACTTTCATTTTTCAGAATTACTACATTTTTCTCTTCTCATGCAACTTTGGACAGCTCACTAAGGACAATTGGTCATTTTTTCACTGTGTAAGTCATTCAATCTTATAGCATTCAGAAATGCTTTTAACTCTCTTCCATTTGTATAGCTGACAAATACAAAGTTTGCAGAACTACTAAAATCTGAGGAATAGAATGATGCT
>NW_012104131.1:438803-441800 GCF_000951045.1 Mandrillus leucophaeus | reverse complement strand
AAATTCATACAAATGCCATTGTGCATTCAATTTTCTGTAGATGATAATATATGAAGAGGATAGTCAGGGCGTTAAAGCCCTCTGTAGATAGAAAATGACTACAGCTGTACTAGAAGAATAGAAGAAATCAATGAACAATTTTTTAAATTCTCTAGGCTGGTGAGGAAAGCCTATCTTTAACTGTCAGAACTATTGTCACCAGATTGAAGGGTAGCAATAAATTGAGGCATCACGTTGCTTCCTACTAGTTTATAAGTTATTAGATAAGCTGCTTTAAAGAAATATTTGCTGGATTCCTTTTATGGGATGACAATTTATTATTACTAACTCCATCAAACAGAATATTTCCTCTTCTTTCTGCATTCTGTAGCTCTGCACAGACTCCATAAGAGAAAGCAAATGGAAATCATTCCTTCCTAAAGAGTCCAGAAGTCACATTACCATCAGTCACAGCCATGTGGCAAATGTTCCCAGAGAAGGAGGAATTAAACAAGATGAGAAAGTGTATTGCTTCAGGCTCTTGACTAGATCATTTGCAAGTTCCACAGCAAAGTAACTTAAAATAATTTTCACCAACACTTTTAAATGTATCATGTGACTTTTACAATCTACATACTTTTGTATATTTTTGTTCTTGTATAAATGTTAGTATTTAATTTTGAACTAGATTTTTAATTATAAAAGCAATACATAAACATGCCAACAAAATCAAATAGTGCAGGAATATAACATTGAAAATCTGTCTTTCTATCCCTATGATTACCAGTTTCTCTTCCCCAAGATAATGGCTGCCATAAGACTCTTTTTTGTTTTTGTTTTGTATCTTTACCAAAATATGTTTATGTAAATACAGACATGTGGGTTGCATTTGTATGAATAATTTTAGATTGAAACAACCATGTACTGTGTACTTCTATGAATCTTGCTTTCATTAGTTATGCTCTAAGAATAACTTGTACCCACAGTTATTTTCAAATGAGTCTCTCTCTGTGTGTACATACAAATACATACGTATAACTATGTAAATGTTTAATAAAGGTTGTCTAAAAACTCACAAATGGATAACATAAGATGCTCAGACTTGAGTTAACTTCGTTTGTTATATTTTTCAACTGGAGGATACACAACTTGTGTATTGCTTTTATAATTAAAAATTCATGAAACACTGGATGGATCATAGATTTTAAAATCAAAAGACATGTTTAGATTCTGGCCTCAACAGTATATGTTTAACACTGGGTAAGTCATATAACTTGTTCAATATTCTCATCCTTCTGTCTCTGTATCCTTATTTAATAATACCCTGTTTCTAAGGACAAATCCAAATACTAATTCCTCAATAAATGTGTCATTAGGTCCACAATCCCTCTTTACATGTTCGCCTCGTGTGCCTTAAAGATACATCCTATAATTTAGCACCTAAAAATAAATAACAGTACTACAGAACTATTTTCTTAGCTCTCATATTTTTTAGAGTGCTTTTAATATTGTTGGCTAGTCCAGAGATTAAAATATCTACTGACTGAATGACCATTGAATGACTTAATTATAATTAAATCAGTGAATTGATTCAACCATGATAATACCTGTTGACATATCTACCAACATAGTCAAATAAATCCATTCCGAAAGATAGTTTTTGGTCTGAAAGTCACTGCTGTCTTTTACTGCATTTCTAGTGCACAATTCTAAATATGAGTGGGAGTGTTAGGTGCAACTCTGAAGTAAATATAGAACTAATTTGATTTTTATTCTTCCCTCTATAATCATATTTCTCTATTAAAAAATTCAGTGCACTGATACAGCCTCAATTATTTGCTAGTGGATGGTGCTCTGGTTTGAATCACTCTTAAACTTGAAGCCTTTTTATAAGTTTAGTTGCAGAACCACTATTGCTCCAAGTGGAAGCACATCCGTAAGATCCCTTTAGGTCCTGAAACACTCTTCTATTTCATTACATGTGAGTGGGTTACACAAGAATCATTCCTGCCAGAGGTGTGGAGGACACTGAGAGGCCACCTGAGACCCTCTGTTACCGGTGGAGGGTGTCCTGCTTCATAGCATTTTGAACAAAGAATTGATCAAAAGGTAAAAACAAAGTAATTAAAGAAAAGCACAGATTCATTGAAAGAAAAGTACACTCCACAGAATGGGAACATGCTAAAGCAAATGACTCAAGAGTGCTGGTTACAGAATTTTCTGGGGTTTAAATATCCTCTAGAGGTTTCCCATTGGTTACTCGGCATACACCCTATGCAAACGAAGAGGATGTTTCCTGCCGTAGCTGAAGCTACAAAGTTATTTACTTAGGCTTAGAAAGTTGGGGTTTTCCGTTTGATTTAGTTCTTTAGTCCTTAGGTTACCTGCCTCCAGACCCTATTCTCCTGCCTTACCTCTACTTGTAAACAACTCGTAGCTGCTTTCTGGCTTTTTCAACCTCACTTCATGCTTCACCTAGGGGACAGGGACCAGGACCCCCTTCACACTTCTGGGCCAGCTTCAGAAGGCCAGAGAGAGAAAGAGAGAGAGAGAGAGAGAGAGAGAGAGAGAGAGAGATCTCTATATTTAAATACAGATTTATAGGTTATGAAAGCATGAATGCAGAGGTTAAAAAAAAAAAGCCATTTTATTCCTCTTTTGTGCTTCAGATATATTCTCTTTTTGTGCTTCAAATAATAAAAAGGGTATTCTTTACCTTAATCTAGACTGAGAATGAGCAAACCTTTAGCAGTGATTTCTATTGGATGGTAATATGTTCTAGAAGTGTAAATTTTTCTATAATAAAATTCAGAAAATATATGTATAAAACAATAGTTTGCTAAATATTTACAAGCATACCTGAAAGTTAGTGAAAAGCTGATGGCAAGCAGCTTAATGATATTTTGCCTTAGAAAGCATATGACTTCTTCTTTTCCTAACTGAATACCCTTGATTTCTTTCTCTTGCCTGATTGCCCTAGCCAGAACTTCCAACACTATGTTGAATAGGAGTGGTGAG
>NW_012104131.1:437005-438753 GCF_000951045.1 Mandrillus leucophaeus | reverse complement strand
GGTCCATCCATGTTCCCACAAAAGACATGATTTCATTGTTATGGATGCATAGTATTCCATGGTAAGGCAGAAAACAAAAATTTCTTTGAAAATAATGGGAACAAGGATGCAGCATGCTAGAATCTCTGGGACATAGCTAAGGCAGTGTTAAGAGGGAAATTAATAGCACTAAATGCCCACATCAAAAAGGTAGAATTATTGCAAATTAACAAGCTAACTTCACAACTGAAAGAATTAGAGAAGCAAGGAAAAATCAACCCCAAAGCTAGCAGAAAACAAAGAGCAAAAATCAGGGATGAACTGAAGGAAATCAAGGCCAAAAATAAAATAAAATGAAAAGATCAATGAATCCAGGAATTAGATTCTTGACAAAATTAATAAAATAGGCCACTAACTTGACTTAAAAAAAAAAGAAAAAAGATTCAGAAAAACACAATTAGAAATGATGAAGAGATGTTACTACTGACTCCACAGAAATAAAAACAACCATCAGAAACTACTACAAACACCTCTATGCACACAAACTAGAAAACCTACAAGAGATGGATAAGTTCCTGGACCCATACACCCTCCCAAAACTAAGCCAGGAAGAAACTGATTCACTGGACAGACCAATATGAGCTCCAGAACTGAATTAGTAATAAATATTCTACCAACCAAAAGAAGCCCCAAACCTGATGTGTTCACAGCTGAATGCTACTGGATATACAAAGAAGAGTTGGTACCATTCCTACAGAAACTATTCCAAAATATTGAGGAAGATGGACTACTTCCCAACTCATTCTAAGAGGCTAGTATCATCTTAATACCCAAAACTGGCGGAAACACAACAAAAAGAGAAAACTTCAGGCCAATATCCTTGATGAACATTGATGCAAAAATCCTCAACAAAATACTTGCAAATCGAATGCAACAGCACATCAAAAAGCTAATCTGCCATGATAAAGTAGGCTTCATCCACAGGATGAAAGTTTGGTTCAATATATGCAAATCAATAAATGTGATTCATCACATAAACAGAACTAGTGACAAAAACCACGATTATCATAATAGATGCAGAAAAAGCTTTAGATATAATTCAACATCCCTTCATGTTAAAAACTCTCAATAAACTAAGTATTGAGGAACATACATCAGAATAGTAAGAGCCATCTGTGACAAACCCACAGCCAACATTATACTGAATGGGCAAAAGCTAAAAGCATTCCCATTGACAACTGACACAAGTATGCCCTCTCTCACCACTCATATTCGAGAAGAGTATTAGAAGTCCTAGCCAGAACAATCGGCAAGAGAAGGAAATAAAGGGCATCTGAATAGGAAGAGAGGATGTCAAACAATCTCTGTTTGCAGATGACATGATTCTATATCTAGAAAACCCCATAGTCTCGGCCCCAAAGCTCCTCCATCTTATAAACAACTTCAGCAAAGTTGCAGGATACAAAATCAATGTATGAAAATCACCAGCATTTGTATACACCAACAACAGCAAAATTGACAGCCAAATCATAAAGGCAGTCCCATTCACAATTGCCACAAAAAGAATAAAATATCTAGGAATACAGCTAACGTGGGAGGTAAAAACTCTGTACCATGAGAATTGCAAAACGCTCCTCAAAGAAATCAGAGAAGACACAAACAAACGGAAAAATGTCCCATTCTCATCTATTGGAAGACTCAGTATCATTAAAATGGCTATATTGACCAAAACAGTTTACAGATTCAATGCTATTCCTATCAAACTGCTA
>NW_012104131.1:423732-436739 GCF_000951045.1 Mandrillus leucophaeus | reverse complement strand
TATATGCATGATTTAAACAAATGCATTATTGTATGGTCCTAGCTGGTCCCGCAGCTCAAAGGAAATGCCATCAGTAGATATTATACTGAAGTGTGGGCTTAAAAGACATTCCTCTGGTCAGGCGCAGTGGCTCACGCCTGTAATCCCAGCACTTTGGAAGGTCGAGGCTGGCGGATCACCTGAGGTTGGGAGTTCAAGACCAGTCTGATCAATATGGAGAAACCTCATCTCTACTAAAAATACAAAATTAGCTGGGGTGGTGGCGCATGCCTGTAATCCCAGCTATTTGGCAGGCTGAGACAGGAGAATTTCTTCAACTGGAAAGGCGGAGGTTGCGGTGAGCCGAGATCGCGCCATTGCACTCCAGCCTGGGCAACAAGAGTGAAACTCTGTCTCAAAAAAAAAAAAAAAAAGACAATCTTCTTTCTCTCAAGTTCCCTCAAGGCAAGGTAATTATTGTTTTAATGTTGAATAGCTTAATTGTCTAGGTATTGAGTTTTTGATGGGAAATCAATGAAGTTCTCAGTAACAATGTTATTCTTTCTAATAGGTTGGGTATACGTATGTTTAGGATATATATGGTAATCGTACCCATATCTACCTACATCATAGGTTTATTAATAAAGATTAGATGAGTTTAATTTATAGTAACTGACACATGGTAAAATCTCGTGAAACTAACTGTTCTTAAAATGATGTTGATGATGATGATGATGCTTTGAGATGAAGTTAACTAGTTGATATGTAGTATCCCTTGCTTTTTTGGGATCAAATTATACTCCATTGAAATGTCTTAAGAAACCACAATAGAAATTATTACTTTGTGATCTAGAAATATATTTAACCATGCGATACAAGTAGCACAGCCCAGGAAGTTCTCCTCTCTAGTGCAGAGGCTCCTTATTTGGTATTAGGGTGGAAATATTACTAATTTTCCTTCAGAAGCCATTTCCCATGGTCTAGAATAGAGCCTTGCATTTCCAGAAATCTTGTTCCCCAACTCAGATGGTTTCTAATGTCATTTAATAATTGCAGAGGCTCTGATTGGGAGTAGTGGTAATGAGTGAAAGCAGAAACAGAATTTTCTTCAGTGATTTCCTTATTATGTTCTTTCTGTTTGCGGATAGGAGGCAAATGAAGAACCTCAAAAAAAGTCTTATTATTTTGGTGATCTAATGTTAAAAAGCTGTAGCCTATAATATATTCTACCTTCAATGGGCAGCTGCTGCCATGCGAGTAAGAACAATATTGCAGCACACCTCAAGTTCAAGTGGATTGTCAAAGCAGGTGTGGTGTTCCAAAGACTTAAAAGGAGCTTGACTACACACACAAAGGTCCTGTCTAGTTATTTTTTCACACCCTTTGAACCTGTAGCAGCTTAAACTTTAAAGTGACAGGCAGCTAACTCAAATTCAGCAGGAGTAGTCTTTGAAAACAGCTCTTCTCTGATGATGTTCAATTCAGAAGCAGTTCAGTGTGGGTCTAAAACTGGCCCTTAAGTGTGAAGAAAGATACAAAATTTAAAAAGCAGCTAACAGCACATAACTCACGTGAAACAGGGGCATTAATTGACATATGTCCTTTTCTTATAGAGATTGAAATCCAAATAACCTAGAAATAGTCTGGACACAGAGCAGGGCACTTCAACTCATTTGAGTGTTAAACACAAGGTAAGAGAAGGGAAAAACCCTAGGTTTTCTATTTTCCTAAGCAGAGTGGTAATCAATGGTAGTTTTTATTGCTGTAGTTTTTATTGCTGTTGTTGTTTATAAGATTATTTAATTTCTGTAAAGACATGAATCAAGTGACCAGTTGAATCGGGGCTTTACAAACTGGTGTGAATAGCAGACAAACCTAGTGCCCATCAGCAAACTGTAACCACTCTTGATACCAGCACAGAAATCGAGAATAACCTGTTTTTATACATGCTTATAGTGATTTGACATTTCTATATTATGTAAGCTCTTGACCAATGGACTTACTGAATGGGGTATACTATATTTCAGGTGTTTTTCAACATTTGTGATGCAAGCTGTGTGTACTGGTCATATGTGATAAAACCATTTATCTGTTCATGACAGGATGACAGGTTTGAAGTAATAAAAAGAAAAAAAACCTAACAGACCTAGTACTTCACTAAGGTAGGTTTAAAAGCACTGAACTAGATGATATGAGGGACTTTTTTACCCCAAGCCACTTTACCACAGACTGATATGGTTCCATTATTTGCTTTTTTGCATTCTTATGTTAAGGCATTTGAGGATCCAAAAACATAAATTATTTATGGAAGGGGTCATATAGGTATTCCATCATGCAGTTTATATAGCCTGTCCTTCAAGATTAAAGGATTTATTCCCCCAGCTGCTGGCAATGTTGACAGCTAACAGCTGGCAGCCTAGTATTCTCTCCTGATGTTTGCCCTTAACTGAAAAGAGCTGCCTCACCTGATAACATATCCCCATCTCAGGAGCAGTATGCCTCTAATAGCTGTTTTATGTGGGAGTAAAACAGTCTGGCCCCATTGTCCCAGTTTGAGACAACTCTTCAGGACCATCCCAACTCCAGAGCTCCTTGTAGTATCAGCTGAAGCATTGCTGTGCCTGCATCCCAGCCTAACCTTTGCCTGGGCCCAGTTTTGTTTCCTTCACATTCCCACAGCTGTTGATCTTAATAGTACTTCCCAATAAACTTCCTGCCTGCAAATTTCACATCAGAAGCTGCTTACTGAAGAAACCAAGCTATGACCAGAGTAACACAATAATTTTTTTCATAGATGTTTTTATTTTGCTTTCATTAATCAAGATTGCCTTAATAGAGAATAAAGCCATGAAATAATGGAAAACTGAGCCTGGAGAAAGGAAAGTGATTTCAGCATATATGGGGCTGTCTCGTAGTTGTGGGGGCTAGAAGCCAGAACCCAGGCTGCCAGGGGCAGGAGTGAGGCGGGCAGACAGAAGAGCATAGGACCTTAATTTGTATAAGAAGGAATACTCCGGATACATTTTCCTCCTTCAGTGCCAGGGATAATTTTTTCTTTTTATACATCTACAAATTAATCCACAACTCCATTTTCCCATTGTGGTGTTCTCCCTGGGATTTTAGGGCTCGTAGTGGTCCAGTACTGATATGTTAATACAAAGCACTACCTTCTGTTTTTAATTACAATATGTAATCTAAGAGACTAGAATTGGGTGCACTAAAATGATTTTTATACCAAAGGGCATAAAAGCATCCCTTCACATTTTAAAAATCTTTAACCATAATTGACTGAATCTTATCACATTGCTATGGCCACACCTGAAATGTCTCAATTTCATAGTGCCCTAGCTGCTGTCACACTGAGCCATCTACTGGCCTTCTCCAGGGAACTCTAGTCATATTTTTGTTTACTTCCCTGCTATTCCAATTGCAATCTTCTGACAAGCAGCATCAGCATCACTTGGGAGCTTGTTAGAAATTCAGAATTTCAGGCCCTTCCCAGACTTACTAAACTAGAACCTGCTCTTTAGAAAGATTCCCAGGTATTTCTTATGCACACTGGTGCTTGAGAAGCGTTGCTCTATGTGATGGAAATTATCTGGAGCTGTGCATTTTGCAGCTTGCATGGTTCTACACAACAACTCTGATATTAGAGGCAAGGTTGGCGATGCTACCTCTGTCATTTACACCAACCAACTATGACAGTCCTTAATGTTAGAAAGTTGGAGGAGGGAACTGAAGCCACAATGATTAAAAAAAAAAAAAAGCTGTTCCAAAAAGGTAATTAAAAAGACAAAATGACTCCAAAAAATTAATAAAGACAAAATATCATATGATACATACACCAAAAGGAAAACAGCAGTTTATTAGGACTCAGTCTACGCTCTCTAAAATGACCTACAAGAATGAACTTGCATAATCGGGCCCCTATTTCTCCTTTCATATTTATTTTTGGCCACCTCCCACCTCTACTGAATACACACACACACACACACAGACACACACACACACACACACACATATATGCTAGGCTGGTCTCTTCATTTTCATCTTGATCATTGCATGAGATCTCTCTTTCTGAAATACTCCTTTCATCTAAACAAATTATATTGGTTTTCAAAAATTTTAGCTAGATTTGTATTTAAAAAGAGGTGCATATACATCACATAATATTTTAACAGTAGAAAAAGCATACAGTACAAATAATCTCCCTTCCACATTATCCCAGGTTGTCAGGCCTGTTCTCCAGAGACAACTAACTTACCACCTTCTCATGTTTCCTACAGAAATATTCTACCTATTGTAACACATCAATATCTCTATTTTTAAAACACACATAAGAGTGTGTAGGAAACCAATTCTTTGCTTGGCGTTAGTCCATGATAGCACCTGCATACCTCATTCAGCTCTCCCAGTGCTGCCAAATGTCTGGTTGGAAGGAAGAGCCTCAGGCTATTCAGCCAGGCCCTTACTATGTGATGACTCTTCAATGAAGTGAGTACAAACCTTTGTAGAGTAAAATACAATCAGCTTCGAATAATCTCTTTTTATAAATTGATTTTGTCAAACACCGAGTATTGTCCAGCTCTCATTTAGCCAGCATGGCCTCCTGGACACCCAGCTCCATCCCTTGGACTCAGGGAGACACCACCCTCCAGCTGGGCTCCTGTTCCCTGCATCACAGCCTGGAAACTCTCCAGGAAGTGAGCTGTGGCCATAATGGGGTTTATTTCATCCATTCCCCTCTGAGGGATTGCTGCCTTGCACTACATGATGTCCATGGTGTGAAAACCCTTTGTAACACATTTTCCCAGTTTTTAAGTGTTTCAGGTAGGAGGATAAATCCAGTTCCTGTTACTCCATCTCAGGCAGAAATAGAAGTATCATTTTTTAAAAAATTTATATTTTTATTTCAAATTTTATATTCGATATTATTTCTTTCATAAAGCCTTCTGAGGTTCCAACAGTACCCTGCATTTCTTCTATGTTGTTGTAGAATATAATGAATGTCTGATTCATTAGGCTATAAACCTTGGTTTAGCACTATTATATCCAGCACCCAACATAGTGGCTGAGTACGTCTTGATTGAGAAAACAAATAAATAATATAATATAAATGGTTTTATTTGTTATCTATTGCAAAAAGAAATGATCACAAATGTAGTAGCTTAAAATAACACATACTTATTATCATAGAGTTTACATATTCAGGAGCCCAGGCATAGCTTAGTAGTAACTTCTGTAAGGCTGCAATCAAGGTGTTGGCCAGGGATGAGTTCTCATCTGGAGACTCAACCAGGGAAGAATCTGCTTCTAAGTTTTCTGTAGTAGTTGCTGACAGAATTTGTTTCCTTGCAGTTATATAATTCATGGCAGCTTGCTTTGTCAAATCCAGTAATGGAGAGAGAGACTCTGACAGGATGAATATCCTGCAGCATCTGTGCACACATAACCATATACATCTCATTATCTTTGTTGCATTCTTTTGGTTAGAAGCAAGTCGCAGGTCTTGCTCAGATACAAAAGGAGGGAATGACACAAGGTGTGATTATAAGGAGGTGGGACAATGCACGCCTCCTTAAAGTCAGTTCACTACAATAGGTATTGTTAAAGTTTGTTGTTGTTGCCCGGACTGGAATGCAGTGGCATGATCTCTGCTTACTGCAACCGCCGCCTCCCCAGTTCCAGCAATTCTCCTCCTTCAGCTCCCCAGTATCTGGGATTACAGGCATGTGCCATCACACCCAGCTAATTTTTGTATTTTCAGTAGATATAGGGTTTTGCCATGTTGGCCAGGCTGGTTTTGAATTTCTGACCTTAGGTGATCCAACTGCCTTGGCCTCCCAAAGTGATGGAATTACAGGCATAAGACACTGCATCTTGCCTAGTTAGTATTTTTTTTCTAATTTATTTAAAATTAAAATATTAAACTTTTTTCAATATGAGAGTCAAATAGTGGCCTATAAAACATTTGTAGTGAGATTGGCCGCTCAGTTTTCTCAAATCTTTTTCCTTCGCATTAAACCGCTGCAGTTGGATTATGTACTTTTGAATAAACCCAACTTTCTATCTCAAGACGCTCCTGTATTCCACAAGAAAACACTGCTTGCCTGGCAGATGGATATAACATATTTATCTTCCTGATGTGAGTCTTCAAATATGTTTTTCATTTCTGCTAACCTTAGTCAATAATCAAGTTGTTTGTTAAGCTGAAAATGTAAAGCTTGTTGGCAGCTCCATGTAATTCTCATACATTTTTTTTTCACCTCAGTAGTTTTATTTTTCTCACACTCCTTTGATTGTTTCTAAAGAATTGGCAATACACTGTCAGGCACCTGTGTCTTTCAAAAGGGAAGAATTTCAAATTTGCCTCTAGAAAAGTTACACATTTTTACACCTGTTGTACAAGTAAACATCTTCCATATATGTAAAAATAGTATAAGTCCTCTATGAAGTCCATATTAGCAATACTACCCCTTTGAAAAATATGAATCATGTCTAGTTATTTCTTTAGATATGTACTAAGATAAAATATTGAAAGGGTTTTGATTATTATTTTAAAAAATTCTTATTCACTCTCTGGTAACATGGTGAATATTTATTCAGCCCGCTTGCGTCTTTCCAATGAGCTCACTATTTCACATTCATGCCTTATTTATGTGCGAGTGTGTGTGTATGCTTTATCTTTCCTTCCCAGCTTACACTGGTTTCACAAACAGCAGCTTGAATGGGATTTGTGGTTGTTATTGTCAAGGCAGTAATCACTAGTGTAACAATATTTTTTAAAAGACAACAAATTATTGCCAATTCAATGCAAATTATGTTTGTCAGATGCAGATGAGCCATAATCTTGTGTGGACTCCCTGATAGTGAGGAGTTCTGTCCATCTCTGTGCTTTTTACTCTTGATGCTGATACCACGCAAATCAATTGTATGGTAGTCATACAATTCCCAATATTCGTGGGAAACATTGCTTGTTTCCTGTGGGTGGTCTCATCCTTCATTAAATATAATTTAAGTGCTCATGTTCCCAAATTTTACCTTTCGTCAGTTCTCTGCCCTAGGATTCAGATGTAAATAGACACTTGCGCTACTTCCATTTTCACCTGGATCTCTCACAGGAAAAGCAAACTTGAACTGTACAAATTCCATTTCTTATAATTTTTCACCAAAGCTATTCCTCCTTCTTTATTTGCTTTACGGTTTATGGCACCATTACCCAGCTAGACAATTAAGAAGCAAATCCTGGAGGCATCTATTTCTCTATCCTCTCCCACATGTACTCTAACTAATCCATCATCAAGACTTGCAAATCTTATCTCCTGAGTATCTACACTGTATTCATTTCTTTTCACCTCTATTATTATGGTTCTACTTCAGACTTTGGTCATCATGTGTCTGGATAAAACTGCAATTACTAGGCCGGGCGCGGTGGCTCAAGCCTGTAATCCCAGCACTTTGGGAGGCCGAGACGGGCGGTTCACGAGATCAGGAGATCGAGACCATCCCGGCTAACACGGTGAAACCCCGTCTCTACCAAAAAATACAAAAAAAAAAAAAAAAAAAACTAGCCGGGCGAGGTGGCGGGTGCCTGTAGTCCCAGCTACTCGGGAGGCTGAGGCAGGAGAATGGCGTGAATCCAGGAGGCGGAGCTTGCAGTGAGCTGAGATCCGGCCACTGCACTCCAGCCCGGGCGACAGAGGGAGACTCCGTCTCAGAAAAAAAAAAAAAAAAAACACAAAAAACTGCAATTACTTTTTAACTGATCTCTCTCTCTGTCTGCCCTGTATTGTTCCTCCCAGATTGACTCTCCCTAGCAACAAGAGGTAAGGCACTAACAAAATTGCTATGTAACTCCCAGTCTCCTTTAACTCTTTCACCTAACATATAAAGTATAAGCTTCATAGTATGACATACAACATATAGTACAATCTCACCCTAATTATATTTCTAGCCTTTTTCTCATTACTTCCTTCTGACTCTATGATTCAGTATCTATGATAGCAGTATGATATTGCTGCTATCAACCATAATAAAGAAGGTATTCAAGGTTGAAAGTATACCTGGTACCAGATATGTAGAGACACAGACTAGGAAGCTGTGAGTATATCCACTGGAGGAGAATAATAAGGTATAGCATCTCTCTAGATAGCTTCCATTGTTGAGACTTTAGAGACAGGTAAATATTTGAGGATAGAGCTCTTCCTATTAAGAGATTAAATGGAAATAAAAGAGAGCCAGGTCTACTTGTCAGTTCCTTGGGTTTAGCAAGTGCCAATAAAAAAATAAAAGTTCCTTATCTTATCAACATTTTTGTAATTTTTCAAAATAACTTGCACATTTTTTTTTACAAGTATTTACATTCATCCTCCCTGGGATTTCAGCCAGGTAATAAGGATTCTTGTTCCCACCTTTGAAATTGTCAGGCTAGCCACGTTTGGTGATTTGTAATTAATCTCAAGAAAATGGTGAAAATTCTTTAGGCAAGAAGCAATCATTATTTGAGTCACCCAAGCCTTATTGTTGCAATCTTACACTTCTATTTCCCTCTAATTCTGCTGATGCTTAAGTTTCATTGAATCATTTAAATCCTGACTGAATATCTTGTTTCACCAGTTAACTTATTGTGTTCTTCAGTGTGTTCTCTGACCTCAATCACTGTTGGCTGTTCCCTTTAACTTACACACACCCTAACCATTGCTGTTTTCTCTTTATTCTACATCTATTATTGCTGTATCTTAATTTTATAATGAAGGTGCATCCTTGGGTTCCAGGAACACAGTAGACTCACCTAATACAGCCTTTCCCAATGCTATAATCATATAGAAATGTTAGAGAGAATAAGACAAATAATACTATGAGCATTTAAAAAAGAAAATGGAACTGTATCAATAAACAGAAATGGAAAGAGAACTCGGAAACACATGATCAGAAAAAGACACACACACACGCGCATGTACCTTATATACTCTATGGAGAGATGGGGCTTTGGGATCCTCACATGTTGAGGTGTGGAAATAGATACCTTTGTCATCTACCTCTGAGATGACAATCCACTCTGGAAAGCTAAGAAAAACATCATCTCATACTGGCCCCAGGGAAAGAGCAGGTAAGCTTGTCTCTCTCACTGATGTTCCAAGGGGTATTACCAAGTGTCCTCTGAGGAATAAAAATGCCAGGCCTACACCACTTGCAAATATAGATCTGAATTCACTTTAACTGTGTGGCGCAGGCATCCCTAAAGCGAAGTAATGTTGAAACTACTGAGAAAGTAGTAGTAGCAAAATGTAACATCACTTACTTGTGTACACACACAAAACCCATAAATGGATTTTTAATGTGATGACACACAATAAAAAATCACTAAGCATATAAGGAAATTGAAATTCATGAGAGTTACTAGAAAAAAAGAAAAGAATTAAGAACTCACAAATTAGAAACAACATTAAAAAAGCGAGTTAACAATTATGTTAAAACTCATCACAGACACAAAAATAGGAGAAAATAACAAAAGCAAATATGGGAAAGGAAGACTAAAAAAAGACCTCTAAATAAAATAACATATATATTAAAATGCAGACTCAATAAATGGATTGAACGCAGATGAAGAATCAATGAAATTGAAGATATATTTAAAGAGATAAAACAATGGAACAACTATCGAGGATAAAGGATATGAAATAAATTGGAAAGGGATTCAATTTTTAAAAATAGACATTCCAGATGTAAGAATAAAAAGAATGGAGTAGAAACAAAGAGATAATGACTGAGAATATTCTAGAATTGGAGAAAGACACATATCTTTATACTGAAGAAGATTACTGAGTGACAACTGGAATGAATAAAACTAAATTTGCAACTACATCCAATGTTAGAAAACTGCAGATCCCCAAAAAAAGAAAGTATTAAGAAGCATCTCAATTTTTAAAACACACTTCCTACAAATTAGTTAATTATTGGCCTTACTTGAGGCTTTTCCAAAGTAATAACGTAGGTCAGATGACCAAATAACGTATTTTTATCTCATCATTTTGCTGACGCATTAAGCTATCAATTTAAAATTTTAGACCAAGCTGAATTATCATTCAAGAGTATAATTAAATAAGCAGATTGTATGATCACTATCATAAATCTTATACAATAATTTTATATCATAAGATTTTCAACCTATAGCTACTACCCAACCCCTACTCCAAATATACACATACAACCACAGAGACATAAAAATTAGATGATTTGAAGATATGCTTCAGTAGAAGAAAACTGAACCCAGAAGTGGAAAAGTATAAAAGTCAATGAGGCCGGGCAAGATGGCTCATGCCTGTAATCCCAGCACTTTGGGAGGCCGAGGCGGGCAGATCACCTGAGGTCAAAACTTCAAGACCAGCCTGGCCAACATGGTGAAACACTATCTCTACTAAAAATATAAAAATTAGCCTGGTGTGGTGGCAGGCATCTGTCGTCACAGCCACTTGCGAAGCTGAGGCAGAAGAATAGCTTGAACTGGGGAGGTGGAAGTTTCAGTGAACTGAGATCATATCACTGCACTCCAACCTGAGCAACAGAGTAAGACTCAGTCTCAGGAAAAAACAAAAAAAATCAATAATGAGCAGATTTGTCAGTAAACGTGGGGAAATCTATATAATGCTTTACTATAAAACAATAATTATAAATGTACATGATTTATAAAGTAAAATTTAAATATGGCAATACGATATAGAAGGTGGGCAGGTGATCAAATTTCAAATATTAAAACTATGTTGATGTTCTTTATGTAGAAAGAAGTAAGTGCAGGCATATAAATGAATGATGTAATATGAGTTGATTATTTTTACCCGATAAACTAGAGGCATTCTAGGATTAGATAATGCAAATCTACCTAAGTGTTATTTTTATAAGATATATCTAAACCTAATAAACCAGAAAAGGTAAAACTTTAAAGATAGACAATTGTTATGGTATCAATAAAACCTCATACCTTTGCAGAAAGAAAAAGAAAACCCTGAGAACAGCACTATTAATGCCAGATAAAATAGTGTTTAGAAACTCCTTGGCAAATGGCTGATTCTAGTACTGGAACAGGAATCATGTAAGATGAGCCAGGAGTATCTTGTGGTGCCAGAAATTAAGAAAATAAACATAAAAACAAAACTTCACAAAGTGACAAAGCAGTTTTGATTTTTAAAATAAATATCTATGAACTCATAAAATGACTAAGTAAACAGGGAGAATATTCAGCCCTCAAGAAGGGAAAACATAACTTCCTACTCCTTAAGTGTGGGCTGTTCAAAGTGACTTTCTTCCAAAGACTATGATGTAGAAAGCAGGGCAAGGAGGGTAACTGTACAGCGGAAAATTCGACAAACACTCCCTGGACCAAACGATCAAGGTCAATATCATCAGTCGGAAATCCTGTTGATACCATGTACTCTTGATATGATGTGATGAGAATGGCACTTTGTTTCCGAGATATTCGTTCCCCAAACCCATAACCCCAGTCTTATCGTGAAAAATATCGGACAAATTCCAATAGGGTAGCATGCTACCATATACCTGACTAGTACTCCTCAAAACTGTCAAGGTCATCAAAATTAAGGAAAAATTAGAGAAACGGTTACAGTCAAAGGATCCTAAAGAGATATGACAACTATATGCAATGCAGTCTCCTGGATGGGATTCTGGAACAGAAGAGGTACATTAAGAAAAAGTACAGCAACTTTATTAAGCTATGGACTTCAGATAATAATTTATCAGTATTAGTTTACTAACTGTAACCCATCATATCATGTTAACCTAAAATGTTCACAATAGGGAAAACTAGGTGTGGGGTATATGGAGACTCTGTTCTATCTTCTCAAATTTACCTTTTGTAAATCTAAAACTATTCTTTAAGTATCTATTAAGAATACTTCTGAAGCAAACATAGCAAAATGTTTTCTTTTGTTAAATATGGTGGTTGATTATATGGCTATATTTAATACTACTTGCTATACTTCTGGAGGTTTTTGGGAGCTATTTTATAATTCTTTCTAAATAAAATTTTCATTTCATCAACTTCTGATTTTCTGAGGACTGAGTATGCAAATACTATACTTCTATGTCTTAGAATGTTCTTGGTTCCTCCTGTTCATTTTCTGAATAGTATTCAAAATTTGTGCCTGATTATCAAAACTTATAACAAAAATTATTTAACCACTGTCACAAATTTTCACATTCGAAGCATCTATGGAAGCTTTATGTAAAAATGAACATGAAATATTTATATTCACTTGGCAGAAATGCTAATAATTCAATTAGCTAAAGTCAACATGTCTCAAAAAGTGATTAAAGTGTAGTACTTTGAAAATTTAAACAATTTAGATAATACTAAAGAAATGGAACGATCATAAAATATTTTATGATTAGTATATTTCCAAAAGTCATTTATAACTATTATCTTTCTTAAAATTAGCACATAATTACCTAAGATGGCCATATACTTTTGTTAAGTCAACACTCTGTATATTGGTAAGAGTTCTCCAGAGAAATAAAAATAGAGTGTGTGTGTGTGTGTGTGTGTGTGTGTGTAGACAGACAGATGCAGTGGAGGGGATATTAATTACAAGGAATTGGCCCATGTGATTATGGAGGCTGAGAAGTCCCAAGATTTGCAGCCAGCAAGCTGGAGACCCTGAAGAGCTAGTGTGGTTCCAGTGCAAGTCAGCAAATCTGAGAACCAGAGTTGCTGATGGTTTGGCTCTAGCACCACACTCCTGCCACCTGATTTTATCTGTATTCTTCCAAGTCACATGGGTCACTGTGTCTATCTCCTGTCGTTCTCTCCTAACTCTCCTTCCTCTCAGTTGATTCTGATTTACTCTCATATTTCTGAAATATAGTGATAAGAATAATAAGAAATTAACCATGAAAGAAAAGATAATATGTATTGAAATATATCCCAACCCCCATAACTAAAATGAAACACACCAAAAACCGAATTTCACAACCTGCCGAATGAGAGATTAGTCATGTATCACTGTTATTAATTG
>NW_012104131.1:418601-420892 GCF_000951045.1 Mandrillus leucophaeus | reverse complement strand
AAAGAAATGGAACGATCATAAAATATTTTATGATTACTATATTTCCAAAAGTCATTTATAACTATTATCTTTCTTAAAATTAGCACATAATTACCTAAGATGGCCATATACTTTTGTTAAGTCAACACTCTGTATATTGGTAAGAGTTCTCCAGAGAAATAAAAATAGAATGTGTGTGTGTGTGTGTGTGTAGACAGACAGATGCAGTGGAGGGGATATTAATTACAAGGAATTGGCCCATGTGATTATGGAGGCTGAGAAGTCCCAAGATTTGCAGCCAGCAAGCTGGAGACCCTGAAGAGCTAGTGTGGTTCCAGTGCAAGTCTGCAAATCTGAGAACCAGCGGAGCTGATGGTTTGGCTCTAGCACCACACTCCTGCCACCTGATTTTATATGTATTCTTCCAAGTCACATGGGTCACTGTGTCTATCTCCTGTCGTTCTCTCCTAACTCTCCTTCCTCTCAGTTGATTCTGATTTACTCTCATATTTCTGAAATCTAGTGATAAGAATAATAAGAAATTAACCATGAAAGAAAAGATAATATGTATTGAAATATATCCCAACCCCCATAACTAAAATGAAACACACCAAAAACCGAATTTCACAACCTGCCGAATGAGAGATTAGTCATGTATCACTGTTATTAATTGCGATAATGTTTCTTTTCTGAAATTAAGCAGAAACCAACTCCTGAAAAATATTGCCAAAACAACTATAGCTAGAAAATTTTCCAACTGACCCCAATAGACCACCTTACACCAGCCTACCAAACCACCCTCACTTTGCAGTCCTACCACAACTCTGATTAGACAGAGGACCAGTCTTTAAATATTCTTTATTGATAACTAGTCATAGACCTCAAGCCAGTTTCAGCCAGCTTACAGAGACTGCATACAAACTGTCTTCATGCCCTATAGTTCACCTCTTGACAGAAAGAGCCCAAATCCAGCTCATTTTAATGCCAAAACCCAACCCTAAAAATAAACACAGAATGTATGTTAGATTTTTGTTTACCCACTGCACATGTTTCCGGCTTCCCTCATAAATATGCATAGCTTTTCCCCAGCCCTGCTTAATATGTATGTAAACACATAAACCATTTTCTCCCTCCCTTCTCTTTGGAGCATGCACGTTTAGTTCTCCCTAGAAGCTGCTATACCCAATCTGCGAATTGTTTCTCCCTTTGAAAATAGTCTTCCTTTTTTCTTCCTTCGTGGACCTTATAGTCTCTTGTTAACATAATCTAAGGTAAACTAGATCCTAACATACATTGCCAGGTGAAAACCACTGAACAAGTCAAACCAAAAAAAATCAGATTTGGGGTTGTTTTCTTTCCCCATCAAACAAAGCCTTCCTTTGAATGGAAATGTCCTCTCCATTGTCTTGGACTATGATTTATTTCTTACTAGTGTTATGCAATGGTTTTGAACATCAGACTTAATTTCTGTTTAAAATTTCCCGTGAAGTTTTCATCTCAGAAGCCTTCAAATACATACAAAAATCCATGAAGCAGTCATCTATAGTATTTGGTATTCCAAGAGCTACATTCTAGAAATACAAACACAAGAAGATACAGAAATGTTTATGATAGTTTGATAGAGCTGGCATCATAGCAACAGCTAATAGAAAGAAGAAAATTGAAGTTATATATCTATCAATTCTCAGCAACCTTACATACAGTTATAGAACAAAGAGAGTCAACTCATCCATTTTGTCAAGACGTTATCTAGCCCATCCCACTGGTTTTAGGAGAGTGTGTATCTAAGACATTCTGGAGAGAGAGTTTTCTGCCCTTTTCAGCTGTGTCTTCTGATACTGGGCAACTCATAGGTTGCAAATTATTTACTCTCAGTCAAAGGAGCTCCTTAGCTTTCACTGATAAAATGAATCATATTTCTTATACTTATATGACCTTGAATTCAGTACATTTTTCTTCATAGGGGACCTGTATGTGTTTTCCTAGAAACTGGGCATATTTGTTCGCCTGTCAGACATAATGTGACATAACAAGAACTATGTATTTTGTCCTTGTTTTATTTCCTGGCACACAGCTTTTCAAACCCTTAGGAACTCCCAGGTGATAACTTGGATTTTTGTATGCTAATGAGATGACCGGTACCTGGGGGATCCTGGATAGCCTCCTAATGGGGGCTATTTGCTAAGGTGACCAATCATGTAATTCAGGGGTTGAAACTTTTCAGCCTCACCCTCACTCCAACCTTTTGGGAGGAGAGAGGGACTGAAGGTTGAGTTAAGCACCAACCACCAATTATTTAATCAATTATGCCT
>NW_012104131.1:415607-418551 GCF_000951045.1 Mandrillus leucophaeus | reverse complement strand
TGTTTACCCACTGCACATGTTTCCGGCTTCCCTCATAAATATGCATAGCTTTTCCCCAGCCCTGCTTAATATGTATGTAAACACATAAACCATTTTCTCCCTCCCTTCTCTTTGGAGCATGCACGTTTGGTTCTCCCTAGAAGCTGCTATACCCAATCTGCGAATTGTTTCTCCCTTTGAAAATAGTCTTCCTTTTTTCTTCCTTCGTGGACCTTATAGTCTCTTGTTAACATAATCTAAGGTAAACTAGATCCTAACATACATTGCCAGGTGAAAACCACTGAACAAGTCAAACCAAAAAAAATCAGATTTGGGGTTGTTTTCTTTCCCCATCAAACAAAGCCTTCCTTTGAATGGAAATGTCCTCTCTATTGTCTTGGACTATGATTTATTTCTTACTAGTGTTATGCAATGGTTTTGAACATCAGACTTAATTTCTGTTTAAAATTTCCCGTGAAGTTTTCATCTCAGAAGCCTTCAAATACATACAAAAATCCATGAAGCAGTCATCTATAGTATTTGGTATTCCAAGAGCTACATTCTAGAAATACAAACACAAGAAGATACAGAAATGTTTATGATAGTTTGATAGAGCTGGCATCATAGCAACAGCTAATAGAAAGAAGAAAATTGAAGTTATATATCTATCAATTCTCAGCAACCTTACATACAGTTATAGAACAAAGAGAGTCAACTCATCCATTTTGTCAAGACGTTATCTAGCCCATCCCACTGGTTTTAGGAGAGTGTGTATCTAAGACATTCTGGAGAGAGAGTTTTCTGCCCTTTTCAGCTGTGTCTTCTGATACTGGGCAACTCATAGGTTGCAAATTATTTACTCTCAGTCAAAGGAGCTCCTTAGCTTTCACTGATAAAATGAATCATATTTCTTATACTTATATGACCTTGAATTCAGTACATTTTTCTTCATAGGGGACCTGTATGTGTTTTCCTAGAAACTGGGCATATTTGTTCGCCTGTCAGACATAATGTGACATAACAAGAACTATGTATTTTGTCCTTGTTTTATTTCCTGGCACACAGCTTTTCAAACCCTTAGGAACTCCCAGGTGATAACTTGGATTTTTGTATGCTAATGAGATGACCGGTACCTGGGGGATCCTGGATAGCCTCCTAATGGGGGCTATTTACTAAGGTGACCAATCATGTAATTCAGGGGTTGAAACTTTTCAGCCTCACCCTCACTCCAACCTTTTGGGAGGAGAGAGGGACTGAAGGTTGAGTTAAGCACCAACCACCAATTATTTAATCAATTATGCCTGTGTGATTAAGCCTCTATCCCATCAAAACTTAAAGGGATAGAGGTTCAGAGAGCTTCCAGGTAGTTGAATACGTGGAGGTGCTGAAAGGGTGGCATGTGCAGAGAGGGAATGGAATCTCCAACTCTCCCCACCTACCTTGCCCTAGGCATTTCTTCCTTCTAGCAGTTCCTAAATTGTTTAATTTTATAATAAACTGATAATCTAATAAGTAAATTGTTTTCCTGAGTTTTTGAGATATTCTTGCAAACAACTGAATCCAAGGAGAGGGAGGTGGGAACCTCTGTCTTCAAGCCCATCAGTCATAAGCACAGGTGATAATCTGGACTTGTACTGGTTTCTGACGGGGGGGTTGGGAGAAGCCTTTGAAACTGAACCTCTAATCTATGGTATTTGTGCTTACACCAGATCTTGTCAGAATTGAATTAAATTGTAGGACATGCAGCTGGTGTTGGAGGTATGGTCAGTGTGGGGAAAAGCCATACATTTAGTCATAGATGTAGTCTATATTGAGGGACAGTAGAGAGAAAAGTGGTTTGGCTTTTCCACACACACGGGAAGAGAGAAGAGTTGTGTACCATGCTCTTCATACCATATGTCCTTTGGAATTTGGATGAATTCTGATCTTTTATCTCTGCCATTTAATGTTTACGCTGATTTAATCCTAATTTACTTATATATCTCTCTCTCTATATATATGACATTTAATGAAGATGTTGCTATAATATTGGGTATAAATTCTAAACTATAAGTGACATAACACCTGAAAACAACCATCAAATACAGAAATTGTAATACAGATACCCCTCCGCGTTTGATGGTATTACATCCCCATAAACCCAGGGTAAATTGAAAATATTGTAAGTTGAAAATACATTTGATACACCTAACTTACAAAACATCATAGCTTAGCCTAGCCTACTTTAAAAGTGCTCAGAATACTTACATAAGCCCTGTCTCTTATACACATCTAGATGTGTATAAGAGACAGCCATAAACCCAGGGTAAATTGAAAATATTGTTGAAAATACATTTGATACACCTAACTTACAAAACATCATAGCTTAGCCTAGCCTACTTTAAAAGTGCTCAGAATACTTACATAAGCCTATAGTTGCACAAAATGATCTAACACAAAGCCTATTTTATTTATTTATTCATTTATTTTAAATTTAGTTTTTTGAGATGGAGTCTCACTCTGTCGCCAGGCTGGAGTGCAGTGGCATGATCTCCACTCACTGCAACCTCCGCCTCCTGGGTTCAATGATTCTCCTGCCTCAGCCTCCTGAGTAGCTGGGACTACAGGTGCCCGCCACTACACCCAGCTAATTTTTGTAGTTTTAGTAGAGACAGAGTTTCACCATGTTGCGTAGGATGGTCTCAATCTCTTCACATCGTGATCTGCCTGCCTCGGCCTCCCAAAGTGCTGGGATTACAGGCGTGAGCCACAGCACCCAGCCACCTATTTTATAAGACAGTGTTGAGTATGTCATGTAATTACCGAATACTGTACCAAAAGTGAAAACCAGAATGGTTGTATGGATACAAATTAAAAATTTGAAATATGGATTCTACCTATTGCTTTTGCAACATTGTAAAGTGGGAAAATCAGAAGTCAAACCACTGAAAGTTAGAGACCATCTGTACAGGCTTATAAAACGTTA
>NW_012104131.1:412805-415557 GCF_000951045.1 Mandrillus leucophaeus | reverse complement strand
ACTGCAACCTCCGCCTCCTGGGTTCAATGATTCTCCTGCCTCAGCCTCCTGAGTAGCTGGGACTACAGGTGCCCGCCACTACACCCAGCTAATTTTTGTAGTTTTAGTAGAGACAGGGTTTCACCATGTTGCCTAGGATGGTCTTGATCTCTTCACATCGTGATCCGCCTGCCTCGGCCTCCCAAAGTGCTGGGATTACAGGCATGAGCCACAGCACCCAGCCACCTATTTTATAAGACAGTGTTGAGTATGTCATGTAATTACCGAATACTGTACCAAATGTGAAAACCAGAATGGTTGTATGGATACAAATTAAAAATTTGAAATATGGGTTCTACCTATTGCTTTTGCAACATTGTAAAGTGGGAAAATCAGAAGTCAAACCACTGAAAGTTAGAGACCATCTGTACAGGCTTATAAAACGTTAGAGTTAGAAGAGACCCTAGATATCATCTAAGCCTCTTTTTTCATAAGTAAATAAACTAAGATTCAAAGGGGTGCAGTGGTTTGCCCACGGCCAGAAAGCTAATTAAGAATGAGTAGAATTCTGGCCTGTTGACTCCTATCATGCTTTCCAGGACACTGCACTGTATATACTCAAGCTTATACTACAGAAGAACTTCTTAAGAAGAGAGAAGAAACTGGCCAGGCACGGTGGCTCATGCCTGTAATCCCAGCACCTAGGGAGGCCATGGTAGGCGGAAGACTTGAGGTCTGGAGTTCGAGACCAGTCTGGCAAACATGACGAAACCCCATCTCTACTAAAAATACAAAAAATTAACCAGGCGTGGTGGCCTGCACCTATAATCCCAGCTACTCAGGAGGCTGAGACAGGAGAATCATTTGAACCTTGGAGACAGAGGTTACAGTGAGCCAAGATCGTGCTACTGCACTCGAGGCTGGGCCACAGAGTGAAATTCCATCGCCCCCCATCCCCTGCCATGAAAAAAAGAAACTTAATAAAATATGAAGCCAGTCTATAGAATTGCGTTAGTGCCTTTTGTCTATGTTTTCTTTAATTTTTGCAAATTAGTGATACAATTAGCCCAATGATAACATGAAATTTGAATTAATGTGTAATTAAGGGAATTAGCTTGATTGGCTGTCTACCCAATGACAAAGTTGCTCTGAGCTATATAGAGAGAACTATGTTGTTTTCCCTCCCTGGGCCACCACAAAATTGGCCACCCTTGCCAGTCTGGGACCAGGTTCAGCTTTGGCTTGTTCTGGGTTCAGATATGTTTGAAATGTAATTTTAGAATTTTTCTGTTATCCAGAAACCATTAATAGGCTAACTGTCAGGGAGAATGTGCTAACAATAGTCTGTGAGGCTACATTGAGCTAAGTAAACATAAACACCATTCCACTTTCTGTAAACAGAATTAATGAATTTTACCATTTTGATAATTTGGTTTTAAAAAGTCAGAATAGACACCAAACTTGCCAACCTGCAATTCTCACCTAACATCATAGGAGATATTTATGTTTTTGTTATTTTTCTTCCTTTGTAACAGAGCATTGATATTAGTAATATATAAGCAATTGTTTTTTTAAGAGCTGATTAGTTATCATTTGGAAAAATGAACCAATGAATGATCATAAAAGATGGAATTTACATGTACTTTATTTAGATTAATGCAATAATTTAATCCCATTTTTAAAATGCGTTTATTTGTGCAATAGTAACTATGAAGAATGTTCTTTAACTGCACCTTTTATTTTTCTATTGCCCTCTCCCTATGAATTTCTCCTGTGGATCTCCAATGTTTGTATGTTGCAATTTCTAAATAGTTCATTGGAAGATTTTCTAAGCCCAGAAATTATTCCAGTTTCTGTATTAGGTTGAGTTAGACTCTATTGATAATTATGCGATCACGATTTCTTAATACAGACTTTCTTCATGTTTCAGTTGTGAATTAATGTTTAATTCACCGAATTGTTCAGGACATGAATCCTGTTTTTATGAAGCTGTCAATAAATCAAGGACACTGTGTAGAAACTTCTAAGGGAGACATTTTTTTCCGGTAATATAACTCTAATATGGTATAGGGCTTAAATTTATAGTCACATGGGAAACATAACTATGGGAATACAATACTGTTATATAATGTTATCTTTCTTATAAGTACATATTTTCCAGCTGGGTGCAACTTAGGGCAGTTTGATATTTATGATCACCTAGGTTTGAAGTGGAGATGGACATTACAGCTATGAAGAAATAAAGAAAAATAAGGTATTCAAGTAGTTTCATGGTATCAGAATAATCACATGCAAAACAAACACATGTTTTAGTTTGGTGTCAACAAAACATTAGGAACCTACCCATAAAGTAGCAGTTTAAGTTTAATAGGTATTCTGGAATGTAGTCCCCACCTTCACCCCTCCCTACAGTAAACAAACACAGCAGATCCCTAATATCCAACAGAGCACATAAACACAGTGATTTGAGAGCATGGACTCTGAAGACAGATTCAAATCCTGGCTTCACCACTACGTAGTATCTATATGACTTTAGTCAGATTACCTAACCTCTCCAAACCTTAGTTTTTACATCTATAAAAGGGGAATAATATAAATTTCTTAAAGGTTGATTTAAGCTTAAAATTAGTGATAACCTAAAGTTTTCCTCATAATGCCTGAGGTGTTCAATACATTTCAATACATACACAATGATACAGTGCCTTCTATCATACTTGAATACATTAATCACGTTTATTTGGATTAATGTATTCAAGTATGATAGAAGGCACTG
>NW_012104131.1:401437-411110 GCF_000951045.1 Mandrillus leucophaeus | reverse complement strand
ATGTAATTTTAGAATTTTTCTGTTATCCAGAAACCATTAATAGGCTAACTGTCAGGGAGAATGTGCTAACAATAGTCTGTGAGGCTACATTGAGCTAAGTAAACATAAACACCATTCCACTTTCTGTAAACAGAATTAATGAATTTTACCATTTTGATAATTTGGTTTTAAAAAGTCAGAATAGACACCAAACTTGCCAACCTGCAATTCTCACCTAACATCATAGGAGATATTTATGTTTTTGTTATTTTTCTTCCTTTGTAACAGAGCATTGATATTAGTAATATATAAGCAATTGTTTTTTTAAGAGCTGATTAGTTATCATTTGGAAAAATGAACCAATGAATGATCATAAAAGATGGAATTTACATGTACTTTATTTAGATTAATGCAATAATTTAATCCCATTTTTAAAATGCGTTTATTTGTGCAATAGTAACTATGAAGAATGTTCTTTAACTGCACCTTTTATTTTTCTATTGCCCTCTCCCTATGAATTTCTCCTGTGGATCTCCAATGTTTGTATGTTGCAATTTCTAAATAGTTCATTGGAAGATTTTCTAAGCCCAGAAATTATTCCAGTTTCTGTATTAGGTTGAGTTAGACTCTATTGATAATTATGCGATCACGATTTCTTAATACAGACTTTCTTCATGTTTCAGTTGTGAATTAATGTTTAATTCACCGAATTGTTCAGGACATGAATCCTGTTTTTATGAAGCTGTCAATAAATCAAGGACACTGTGTAGAAACTTCTAAGGGAGACATTTTTTTCCGGTAATATAACTCTAATATGGTATAGGGCTTAAATTTATAGTCACATGGGAAACATAACTATGGGAATACAATACTGTTATATAATGTTATCTTTCTTATAAGTACATATTTTCCAGCTGGGTGCAACTTAGGGCAGTTTGATATTTATGATCACCTAGGTTTGAAGTGGAGATGGACATTACAGCTATGAAGAAATAAAGAAAAATAAGGTATTCAAGTAGTTTCATGGTATCAGAATAATCACATGCAAAACAAACACATGTTTTAGTTTGGTGTCAACAAAACATTAGGAACCTACCCATAAAGTAGCAGTTTAAGTTTAATAGGTATTCTGGAATGTAGTCCCCACCTTCACCCCTCCCTACAGTAAACAAACACAGCAGATCCCTAATATCCAACAGAGCACATAAACACAGTGATTTGAGAGCATGGACTCTGAAGACAGATTCAAATCCTGGCTTCACCACTACGTAGTATCTATATGACTTTAGTCAGATTACCTAACCTCTCCAAACCTTAGTTTTTACATCTATAAAAGGGGAATAATATAAATTTCTTAAAGGTTGATTTAAGCTTAAAATTAGTGATAACCTAAAGTTTTCCTCATAATGCCTGAGGTGTTCAATACATTTCAATACATACACAATGATACAGTGCCTTCTATCATACTTGAATACATTAATCACGTTTATTTGGATTAATGTATTCAAGTATGATAGAAGGCACTGCATCATTATTCCTCTGATCATTTCAATTGATTAAGAGCAGTTAAAGCATTTAGGATCCCTAAAAAGTTGTAAAACATAACTTACTGGAAATATAAGGTGTCAACAGTACAGAATCTCCACAAAGAATCTGTAAGTCATAAAAAAAAAAAACCTCCAAAAACAAAAATAAAAAAATAAACTTGAGATTCTCACAGCACTTCCCTCAAAGTATAGGTAGGTAGTTTTCTCCAGAAAGAGCCATTTGCATAGTATTTATTTTCTTGAGAAAATAGTTACTTTGACAGGCATCTTTACACCTGAACTGAAATGTACCATTATTCAATATCACTGAATGAGTAATAGAGTACTAATAATATGAATTGTAATGACTTATTTTACTAATGAAAAATTTATCATTTTTATGAGACTTTCATGTTATTTACTTCATTTGATACTCAGGACTGATCTTCAATTCCATCAACTATAAAAATGAATAAGAAATCTGGCCAAAGTAATATAGTTTGAAAATAGCATGACTCAAACCTTCATCTCTTTTTATATTCATAAATGCCTCAGGTATAATTATCCTACTGGACAGAATGGGTCACTGCTGCTTATAAACAGATTGAAAACAAGAAGTATCTCAAGCAGTAAAACATTATATGAGTCCAGTAATTATTTCAATAATAATTTTCTATCACATAAAAAAAATCACTGAGTGATAACCTTAATGATATTAGATAAAATGACATAATAGTAATAGTATACTTTCGGGTTCAGAAAGTGGATTTGAAGTCTCACTTTCCCTTTCCATAATGGTGTCAACACTTGCTGAATGCCCACATTGAGCAAGGCCTGTGCCACACACTAAGGTTTTATGAATAAAGAATAAGAACAGGTTCTCTACCCTAAGGGAGTGCACAGTCTGGGGGAGGAAGCAGACCCCAAACAGATTATTTAAAATATGGTGCTTACTAAGATGGGAACATAGACTGAGCATTAGCCCAACAGGAGGGATATTTGCCCAAGCTAGGCACTTGAAGGCTTCTGGGAGGAAATAGGCTGGAATTAAGCCCAAGTCTGAGTGAGCATTGTCCAGGTGAAGACAGATGGGAAGGATGTTCCTGCGTTAACCAATGTATGTAAGCATAAATCACATGATGCATTTAGAAAAAAGAAAAGTTATACTGCCAAAATATAAGCAATAAGGCAGAGTATGGAGGAACGGGACTGGAGAAATAGGCAGGGCTCAGTAATAAAATTACTTTTTTGTCAAACTTTTATGCTCAATACTGACTGTGAGGGGGAGTCTGTGAAAGAACTATAGCAGAGGAATATCAAAGTTAAACCTTTGGCTTCTGTGGTTCACTGTAGCCACTATGTGAAGAGGGGATTTAAAGATTTCAAATCTAGATGAAGGGAGGCTAGTTGGTAGCTGGGAAGTGAACCAGAAGCATTATTGCAATGGTCACTCCAGAAGATGGCACAGATATGGACTAGGGCAGTAGGTACAAGAATGGAAAAATATAAACACATTAAAAATATTTAGGAGGTAACTGCAGAATTTAGTGTGTGTATGTATATATATACGCACACTATATATATGTGTGTGCGTGTGTGTGTTTGAAAAGGGAAGTGGTGGAAAGAAATAAACTTTAGATTTCTTTCTTGAATGATATTTAGTGAAGACAGTAGGGATATTGTTACAAAATGAGTTGTTTTTATCAGGTCAATTTTGAGGTAGATAGGGACCATAAAAAGAAGTTTTTATTAGAAAATAGCTGCATAATTGAGTCTGAATCTCAGTATAGATGTCAAGTCTGGAGATTTGAATGTAATTTGTATATTAGGTGAAAAGTAAATCCGTAAAGCAATGAGACACAAAAATTAACACCCTGCAAAATGTAAGCTGTGCTCCTATGGTGATTATTACTTTCATGAATTTGTAATTTTTACTAACATGAATTTTGTATGTTTTCCTAAAAGTTTCTCACTATTTTTTTCCAATTCTCTTGGCCTGGAATCAGTGATACCCGGTAGCAATGAGCATACCCAGCACCTGGTTCTTGGTTTGTAAATACCATTTTTCAATAAAAGGAAACAGAGCTCCTGGGAGGGGTGGCTGATTCTAGGATTGGAGCAGGGACAATAGCAGATGAGTCTGGAGCATAATTGTATTGGCAGAAGTTAAGGAAGTACTTAAGAGAATGAATAATAATGCTATTAAAATTACCTAAGGAATAAAATAAATATTGATAAGTACATACTGAGAGAAGTCAATAAATAAATAAATAAACAAACAAACAAATGGGGAGAAGAGACAAAACGTTTCTTGCAGAAACATTCCAAATAATATAAGTATCTACCCCATCCAAGTAAAGAACATTAATTTCCCTCTCTTGGAGTGATTCATTTCCAAAGAAGAGAGTATGACAAGGGAAAAATAAACAATAACAAGTGGATAGTGGGGGAAACCTGGCGGTTACCAACTTAACCAAGTTCTGAAGGTTAACATCGCTAGTGGAAAGACACAATGGTATCAGATACCCTCCCATGCAATGAGAAGTGCCCTTTCCCTGGATAATATTCCTCCCCCAAGTAATTACCCAATCTAATCATAAGAAAATACCACACACATCTAAATTTAAGGGCATTCCACAAAATGACCAGTGCTCTTTGGAACTGTCAAGGTTTTAAAAACCAGGCAAGACTGAGAAACCATAACAGATCGAAGGCTATTATGACACCACAGTCTCCTCTATGTTATCTGCCTGCCATAAATGACTAAATTTAATCTGTTATTCTGAAATTGCATCCTGGAAGAGAAAAACAACATTAATGGAAACGTTGGTGAAATCCAAGTAAGTCCCTAGTTTAGATAATAGTATTGTACTAATGTTGATTTCTGAGTTTTCACAAATGTAACAGGATTATGTTAGATGATAACATTATGGGAAGCTTGATGAATATTTTTTTTTGCCATGGTTAGTTTGAGATGAAAATAAAGAAATACTTGTGACAACTAGGTCAGTGGGCTACACAATCCATGGGTTACTTGGAAAAAGCAGACTTCTTCTAACTTTCTCTGGCATACATCATTTCCATAACTTGGTTTACAGAATGTAGAAAGAAAATTCTAGAGGGAGTTTTATAGAAAGGGGCACAGGGAAATTCTAAGAATAAATATTAATTGTTTTGCTGAAAGATTGTTTCATAGTTAAGGTATATGACTATCTAATACCTTGCCTTGAGGAAGTTAAAAGCATTTTGCCAATGTAGTTAAAAACACAATTACTACCAAATAAAATAGTAATCCCAGTAATGAATTGTGGGTTTCATATAGATATTAATCTGACGTTTCCATCCAAAAGACTAGTAACATTACAAAGCAGTGTCTAAACAAGGAGGGAAAACTGAGTGATTCAATTATTCATCCATTTTGTATTTATTCATTCACTCAACAAAAAATGTTTTTGAGTGTTTATTGTGTTCCAAGCACCATGGTAGGTTTTAGTCATCACAGTCAGAATGTACTAAATAGCCTTTTCCTATTCTGATTTTAAAATATACCATTTAGATTGGAGAATGCACCCACAAGCAACACAGAGGCTAGTGTACTTGCAACTTGGGCCGTTAGTTTGAAAAATCTGCTTAGAAATTTTCCTACAGAGAGAGCACTTTGTTCCTGTTTTCTTCTCAATGGTACCTCTAAGTAAATCTAGGGCCTTTATGTATATCCAGAGACATAGATGAATAATAATTTCTAATTAACTTTATGTAGACCTCATTTTTCAAAACATGGCTTCCTCTCATCCCAAATAGCTCCTCATAAATTATTTCTCTTGGAGTGATTCATTTCCAAAGAAGAGAGTATGACAAGGGAAAAATAAACAATAACAAGTGGATAGTGGGGGAAACCTGGCGGTTACCAACTTAACCAAGTTCTGAAGGTTAACATCGCTGGTGGAAAGACACAATGGTATCAGATACCCTCCCATGCAATGAGAAGTGCCCTTTCCCTGGATAATATTCCTCCCCCAAGTAATTACCCAATCTAATCATAAGAAAATACCACACACATCTAAATTTAAGGGCATTCCACAAAATGACCAGTGCTCTTTGGAACTGTCAAGGTTTTAAAAACCAGGCAAGACTGAGAAACCATAACAGATCGAAGGCTATTATGACACCACAGTCTCCTCTATGTTATCTGCCTGCCATAAATGACTAAATTTAATCTGTTATTCTGAAATTGCATCCTGGAAGAGAAAAACAACATTAATGGAAACGTTGGTGAAATCCAAGTAAGTCCCTAGTTTAGATAATAGTATTGTACTAATGTTGATTTCTGAGTTTTCACAAATGTAACAGGATTATGTTAGATGATAACATTATGGGAAGCTTGATGAATATTTTTTTTTGCCATGGTTAGTTTGAGATGAAAATAAAGAAATACTTGTGACAACTAGGTCAGTGGGCTACACAATCCATGGGTTACTTGGAAAAAGCAGACTTCTTCTAACTTTCTCTGGCATACATCATTTCCATAACTTGGTTTACAGAATGTAGAAAGAAAATTCTAGAGGGAGTTTTATAGAAAGGGGCACAGGGAAATTCTAAGAATAAATATTAATTGTTTTGCTGAAAGATTGTTTCATAGTTAAGGTATATGACTATCTAATACCTTGCCTTGAGGAAGTTAAAAGCATTTTGCCAATGTAGTTAAAAACACAATTACTACCAAATAAAATAGTAATCCCAGTAATGAATTGTGGGTTTCATATAGATATTAATCTGACGTTTCCATCCAAAAGACTAGTAACATTACAAAGCAGTGTCTAAACAAGGAGGGAAAACTGAGTGATTCAATTATTCATCCATTTTGTATTTATTCATTCACTCAACAAAAAATGTTTTTGAGTGTTTATTGTGTTCCAAGCACCATGGTAGGTTTTAGTCATCACAGTCAGAATGTACTAAATAGCCTTTTCCTATTCTGATTTTAAAATATACCATTTAGATTGGAGAATGCACCCACAAGCAACACAGAGGCTAGTGTACTTGCAACTTGGGCCGTTAGTTTGAAAAATCTGCTTAGAAATTTTCCTACAGAGAGAGCACTTTGTTCCTGTTTTCTTCTCAGTGGTACCTCTAAGTAAATCTAGGGCCTTTATGTATATCCAGAGACATACATGAATAATAATTTCTAATTAACTTTATGTAGACCTCATTTTTCAAAACATGGCTTCCTCTCATCCCAAATAGCTCATCATAAATTATTTACAGTTACATAGAACATTGACTCTGAATAAAATGAAAATAAAGTTGGCTCTCTTCAGTAGAGTAGCTAAGAGGTATCATCTGCTATTGATTGCTTCTAAAATATTAAGGAACCTTATTCCCAAAATACATGAATGGAATCAAGTTAGGCAAAGGATACAATCATTTTTCCTGGCAAAAATGACTGTTGTTTCAAAGGTTATTGCAATGCACTGAGGGAAAAATTTAAGCTTTCATTTAAAAGCATACTTTTTATGTTAATTCTTACTCTTGGGCATGACTGCGCCCATTTGTGAAGAAAACACAGTTAAAACAATGCATACAGGAGAAAAGACATGGAAGAATTCTTTACTACAGAAGCATTTTTCCAATTCATTGATTATGTTCAGGGAAAGAATAGAATCAAAGTATCCAACATGACTAGTTAGTGCTATATGTAAGGGATGCAAACATCACATAGATCAATGCTCTGCTATCAGAACAAGGACACTAAGGTAAATTATTGTTCAGGTACTGCCCCAAAACAAACAAGTAAATATTAACTAGGTCAAACTGGGGTACATTTATGTTTCAGAATTCATTTTGAAAAAATATGTGAAAAAATTAATTTATTCTATTAAGTAACTACAGCCTGGGGCACCACTAGAATATGTAAAAAAATTACAATATAAACTGTATTTTGGGTCTATGGCTTAGAAAAAGTTCAATTTGGAATGCATGTATATATTTTCTACTAATGTATGTAGTAATTAATTAGAAATATGCATATTTATATATGCATACATAGAATTATGTAAGTAATAACCCTATGAATATTATCCCTTTTTAGGAATTAAAGTCTATGAAAATGAAATTAGTCTTTTGCTATATTTAAATAACCTATAGCATGTAAATTGGCATTTAGAAAATAACATCTGAAAATAAAACTGTCAATCATAAATTACTTAAATTAAAAATAAACTTTTAGTTTTGTGTTCTCCTCACAAGCCTTCAGCTTAAAAGAACAAAACTGATGTATCCACATTGAAACTGTTCTTGTATAACCATCTTCCCTTTTGATTTAAGCTTTAATGAACAGTATTAGCATGTAAAAAAGGCATAAAGGGCTAGGATAGCATTGAATAGATTATCAACAAATAATTTCAATAAACATGAAGGAAGAACAAATATTTTAACATTGAATACCTTTTTAGGGGAAAAATGAAAATATTTGTAGGTCTAGTATTGTGAAAGTCGATAGTAAATCCTCGTAAGAGATTGTTTTTATTATTTTTATTCTCTGAGTATGAAATATCTTTGGAGAAAATCCATAATCTAGCACTATAGAGAGATATTTTTGTAGCTGAGAGCTGGGAAGAAAAAGCTATACTGTTACAATTTTGTCATGATGCCAACCTCTCCTAAAATGCACAACTGTAGTGCTATTTCCCCAACCTCCGTTTCTTCTCCTAGGAACTCATTTGTTCTTTCTTAAAATCTCTTTGATGAGCATCCATTTCACAAAGTCTGGAAATGTACTTTCCAAGTGAAAATATTCTAGAATATTTCTTTAAAAAACAGAAGCTAAAAAACTAGTGAGCAGCTTTAATCCAGTAAAGTGTACAAGGGCCTAAACTCGGGGAAGAGGCTATTTGACATTTTTGCACATTCTGTTTATCAACTCTGTGGGGTCTGGAAGTGAAGGGAGATTTTGGGTAACTCAACTCAACAAAGGATTATTAAAAAGTCAAAACAGGTGGAGCAAATCACTGAGGATTCACAATATTTATTTTTATACATATAATACACAGCTTCTAAAAGAAATACGTTAGCAAGTAACACATTACCAACAAATCACTAATGACTATCTTTGATAATATATTTGTGCTGCCTCATAAATTTTACTGGAGCAGGAGAAAGTACACTGAACCCCTGAATTAAATTATGCTTCCAGGATCAATTGGCACCTAGGTCTTCCTTTTTAATATCATTCTCCAAGAAAAGGAACCAGGGCTCCTTGGTGAACTGACTGATTCTAGGACTGGAGTCAAGAGATGACAAGATAAGCCTGGACCTCTTGTAGTGCCAGAAAGTAAAGTCGTGCTAAAGAAAAAACCAAAACCTGAAAAACCCTCCTTGATGAGAGTGTGGCAAAGAGGCACAGGAGCCAACGGAAATCACTCCCAGTAGTCAGAGCTGGACCCATTAGAACAACAGATAAATGATGAATTATAATCCAAGGTTTAAAATAAATATCCATGAGTCCATGCTTACATAAATAAATTATCAAATAAATTACAAAGCGGGAGAAAAACAAAAATCCTGTGCCAAAGAATTCCAAATAATTTATGTAGATACTCTGCCTTAAAGGAGGGAGAACATAACCCTACTCATTATGTGAAGGCTGTGCATAGGGACTTCCTTCCAGCCAGTATAATATATAAAGGGGATGAAGAAAGTAACTTTATAGCAGAGAATTCTGAAAGCACTCCCTCAGCCAGGTGACCAAGGTCAAGACCCACAGTCATAAATCATATTGATAGCATGTACCCTTGATAAGATGTGATGAAAGTGTCATTTTACCTCTGTGATTTTCTTTGCAAAAACCCATTAGCTCCAATATAATCATAAGAACAGCATCAGACAAAACCCAGTTGGGAGACATTCTACAAAACACACGATGAGTATACCTCAAAACAGACATCAACATCATCAAAAACAAAAAAGTCTGAGAAACTTCAAAGCTAAGAAAGCCCAAGGAAACATGGTGGCTAAATGTAATGAGGGATCCTGAATGATGTCTTGTGATAGAAAAAGGACGTTATGTAAAAATTAAGGAAATTTGAATAAACCATACACTTATTTAATAAAAATGTATCAATATTGGTTCACTAATTATAAGAAATGTGCCATACTAATGTAAAAATGTT
>NW_012104131.1:334305-400692 GCF_000951045.1 Mandrillus leucophaeus | reverse complement strand
ATTGTGAGAAGAAAACTGGCACTAGATTAAATCAAGGCTTCAATTGTGGGGACCACACAAACTTTTACATGTTATTTAACTCACCTGGTCCTCAATTTTCTGAGAGGGTGGAAGAGTGCACTTATGACATTCTCTAAAACTCTAATTTTTATATTCTACACTGTTTGGTGGACATTATCCTTTGTTTGAAAAATTATTTTCTGGTCTGAATCTAGTAATATAATTTGAGCACTTTATATATAATCTTTTTAACTGTTTTAAGCTTCTTTGGTATTATATTCTCCATTAAAATAGCATTTGCAGTGCAAAATATCGTTCACAAAGTAGTTAAACTTCCTGTGATGCTTTAGCAGAAAAGGTTTTGCTTAATGAAGAAATAAAGAAAACAACACATTTTAGTGCTATGTCAGTGAGAATTATAAGTGGCTGAATACAAAATCAGTTTCCACATATTCACCTCAAGCTGTGAGTGCAAAAAGTCACATTATTTAGTTAAAATTTTTCACTGCAATAAGACTCCATGGCAAAGTACAACAGGCTACTCATTTATTCAAAAGAAATATATACCAAGAGATTGTGAATTCTCAAATCAGTAAGTGCAATTTTAGCATACTTACCTTGTAATATTAAATAAAATATAATTGAAAATTTTAAGTAACATGTTCTGCCTTCAGTAATTTCTATGGATAAGATTAAATGCATTTACACATTAATTTAAGTTTTTACTAAAATTATGCACTATATGACAATCCATTCTTTTCATTATTAACATTCACTTAGAGTTTACTTGACTCTGTCAATTTGAAGTGCTGATGATAACAAATGATGCTGCACTCTTTGTGTAAGATTTACTTTACATATGATGATGATGAATATGTGTTCTGCTAAGTAGGATTAAATCAGTTTACAATTGAGAAAGTTCTTTCTAATATTTTTGTGGACTCTCAGTAAACTTCAGACAATGAGTAAGATGAAATGTATAGGGCACATTGATAAATGACAGGTTCTTTCTTAAATAACACTATGAATTCAATTCTTACAGGACCATGTGTAGTTCTGAATCTTCCTGCTTATCGCCCTTTCCCCTCAACCTATTGGATACTAATTCTGGATATAGATGTACCTTTCCTTCTCACAATGCTTATGCAGATACCATATTTATAGGCTTACTGAATGATTTATCCACTATCGTGTTGAATCCTGCCACCGCAGCTCAAGTATTGCTTTTGATCAAGAAGCAACTGAAAAAAACTATATTGTTTTACTTTGTTTACAATAAAATATACACATTTTAAAAGTTCAATATAATGAGTTTAGACAAATGCATACACCCTTATAACTGTGACTACAGTTAACATATGGATAAGTACCATCACTCCCAAAAGAGTCGATAATGTCCTTTCTTAATCCCTACCCTACCTGTCTAGCGCCAGGAAAACACTGCTCTACTTTCTACAAATATGTATTAAATTTGCCTTTCCTAGATTTTCATATACATGGAAGCATACAGCATGTAATCTTTTGCTTCCTTTTTTTAAATCTATTCATAATGTAGTTCTTGAGATACATTCATATTGCTAAATGTGCCAGTAGTTCATTACTTTATATTGCTGAGTAGGATTCCATTCCATTTTATTCCATTCCACAATTTGTTTATTCATTCTCTAATTGCCAGAAATATAAGTTGTTTCCAGTTACTGAGTCTTACAAAAACAATTGCAATAAACATTTTTGTGCATTTTGTAGATAATATGTTTTTATTCCTCTTGAGCAATGCATAAATTTGGCATTGCTATGTCAAAGGTAAGAGCATGTTTGATTTTGCAAGAAACTGCCAAAACTTTTTCGTGAATAATGGTACCGTTTTTACACTTCCACATACAGGATATGAGAGGGCTAGTTGTTCCGAATACTCACCGACAGGTGTTTTCCTCAGTATGTTTCATATTAGCTGTTCTAGTAGGTGTTAAATCATATTTCATTTTTAATTCACATTTTCCTAATGATGTTAAGCTTATTTTCATGTGCTTATTGGCCATTCGTACATATTCTTTTGTGAAAGTGTCTATTTAAATCTTTTGCCTATTTAAGAAACTGGATTGTTAGTTTTCAGTTGTAAGAGTTCTGTATATATTTTGGATAGAGGTTTCTGACAGGTATATACATTGCAAGTATTTATTTTCCAATCTATGGGATTCCCCCTTATTTTAGTGATGTTGTCTTTTGGACAACAAAAGTTTTAATTTTTATGATCCTAATTTGATCAATTTGTATGGATTTTGCTTTGTGTCTATCAAACAAATTTTACCTACTCCAAAGATGCAAAGACATTTTACATTTTCTTATATAACTTTAGAAGCTTTTATGTTTAGATCTATCATCTACCCTCATTTACTTTTTGTTTATAGTAACAGGTAAGCATAGAATTTCATTTTTATGTGAATATCTAGTTGTCCTAGTAATTTTTTATTGAAATTGCTGTCCTTTCCCCATCAAATTACTTTGGTACCTCTGTCAAAAATTAATTTACCATATAAACATGAAGCTATTTCTAAATTATCTTTTAAAATTTATCTATATGTCTTTTTGTCAAAGACGCACTATTTTTATTCCTTTAGTTTTATAGCAAACCTTGAAATACAAATTTGTTCTTTTTAAAAATGGTTTCGATATTTTAGATTTTTTTTGCACATCCATGTATGTTTTAGAATCAAGTATTCAATTTTTTCAAAATAATCTTTTGTGATTTTGATTGGAACATTGTTAGAAACAACTAGAAAGCAAAATAAGTGAGATAACACGCTCACTGTTATGGGATCCTTGATCTTACCATGGACCCAACATGCAGAAGCAACTGGACTGATAGAATAGTGACAAAACTGCGTGATGACAAAGCCTTCATACCTTGTATTGTGACATACAAATTTTACTTTGTGTCTTTAAAAAAATCTGAACACTTTGTCCCATGGCCAGGAGAAGATATGTGCCCTGGAAATAAGGGTGGAAGTGGAAGTGACTTGTATAACTTGTGATTCTTATCTATGCATCTTTCAACTCGGTTGTGAATAGTAGTTTTCAAGGGAGTTGTGCTTTTACTGAGGAACACAACTATCACCAAATCAAATTGGAAATTGAGCTTACATCAGGCCACGTGAAGTACCTTCTGATCCTGAACCAATAGACAAAGAAGAGACTACTATACTATCTCGGATGATGGATCCCAACCATTAAGGGGAATTATGATTTCTGCTCCACAGCAGGAACAAGGAAAAGTATACATCTAGAACCCAAAGGATGCTTTCAGGCACCCCTAATTGCTTGCTCAGACCTTTGTGAATGAAAATCTTGTTCACCCAACAAGTGAAGAACCATTAATAGTAGCATTCATACTGAGGGGAAAAAATAGAATGAGTCATAGCAGACAAAAAAGCCATTTACAAGGTATTTATGGCATTGGGTAATGGCACTGGGTATTTTCCATTACCCAAGAACTGCAGTAGCTGAATATATCTATCATCTCTTATCAATTCTTCTATCTACACACACACACACACACACACACACACACACACACACACACACAATCTTCTTGCTTTCCCTCTCCCCCTCCATTAATAGTTTATACAATGTGTTATACTGATCTTTAAGTTACATATTGTGTCTGAAAAAGTAAAGAAATAAGCATCACTCAAAAATGGGTGGGGTTATTTATGGGAATTTTTTTCATTTCCATTTTTGTGGATCTCTATTTGCGTGATGAATAGTTGCACCATGTTGTTTTGGCAATTTAGATATGCACATAAGAGTGTATAAAGAAGTCAAGAAGCTAAAGCATGGACCAGACTAGACCAGATTGATGCTCGGTATCGTCCCTACCTTTCTAAGCTTTTCTGTTGCCCCCAGGATTTCTATAAATGTTACATTTCTGGACAGCTCATAACTGAGTCTTTTATTACATTTCTAAGATTCTCTTAAAGAAATGTCCCCTCATGAGAGTCAGTGGCCCAACAGTTGAAAGGCAGAAAATAAGCCATTACCTGTTGCAGTTGTTGTCAGGGGATTGGGCAAAGGCAACTAGTAAGCCAGTTTTCTTTCTGAGATGCCCAACATCTGCAGGAAGCTGGGATCACTTATGGTGGCATCTTTCTGATTTCTGTATTTACTGATTCCCCAAAGGCTGTCAGTGGCCTCAATGAATTTTGTTTTTAACCTTTCCAACTGTTCTCTAAGTCTTGTATTCATATCTTTGTATGGAGAGATGACAGAAATGGGGTGTGATACGGGCTTTTGAGGTCCTGATACTGTTAAATTTTTTAATCTTGATGCTGCAAGGTAAGTGTGTTCACATTAAGAAAATCCATTGAGCTGTACAATTACAATATGTATACTGTATGGATATATATTATACTTCAATTAAAGTTATTAACACAATTTCTGCTCAAAAGACAGAATAACTTCTATCATTCTAGCTGATATCTGACTGATACACAAATATAAATCAATACATGTGAACTATATTATTGCTTCAGATTTCTTCCATGATCCTTTCTACATGAATTTAGTCACCTATATTCTGTGAAGTATGACAAGCTTTGCTTTTTCTGTGGAAGTCACCTGAAGATATACACTTTCTCTTTAGCACTTTTGTGGGAATATTTACCATTTCTGACTTTTTAACCTTTATTCTTATGTTAGTATTCATTACACAGTCCCCAAAATCTTACTGTCTCCAGCATGAGCTGATAGTAATGTTGAGATCCTCATCCTGATTTTCCTGGTGGAGGTAGATATTCAATATATCTCATACACTGTGAAATAGGTTACAATACCCTCACTGAGAAGATAAGGGATATGATAATATTAAAGGAAGACATAAAATTAATGTTCATCTGCACATAAAGTAAACTTTATTCAAGGTTCAGGATATTCTTCATAATGTCTTCATTATTTGTGCAAAGTTCTGCAAGTCTACAAAGAGTGGTCCCATGACCCAACCTTTCTTATGAGATAGTTAACATATAAGTCAGAAGTTTTATCCTTGCCTCTTCATTCTCTAAGGTTTTTGAACCAGTAGAGCCATCCTGGCTTATTCATTGATTGTGCAGCATTGCCATGAAGCTGAAAGGTCAGTCAGCTCCTGTTCACTAATATTTGAAGTTTATTACTCTTTGGAAATCCATGTTTAGAAAGGCATTCTCTTCCATTATAAGCCGCCTTTATCTGTACTGTATACATCACCTAGCTCATAAATCTTCTATTCCATAGTCTTGTTCAGCTTGAGAGGAAATATTTCTGCAGTAATCAGTGATCAATGATAAGTGATCTAATCTGTAACTTCAACTCAGAAAACTCATTCTTGGCTGGGTTCTGTGGTTCATGCCTATAATCCCAACACTTTGCAAGGCCTAGGTGGGTGGATCACTAGAGCCAAGGAGTTCAAAACCAGTCTGGGCAACATAGTGAGACCCTGTATCTACTAAAAATACAGACATTAGCCAGGCATTGTGGTGCATGCCTGTGGTCCCAGCTACTCAGAAGGCTGAGGTTGGCAGATCATTTGAGCTCAGGAGGCGGAGGTTGCAGTGAGCCAAGATCATGTCACGGCACTCCAGCCTGGGTGACAAAGTGAGACTGTCAAAAAAAAAAAAAAAAGAGAGAGAGAGAGAGAGAGAAAGGAAGAAAGAAAAGAGAAAACTTTCCTTACCATAATTACAATCATTTAAAAAAAAAATTTCCCTTTTCCCTGTTTCTTATTGAAAAACAGTTATGTGAATCAATGATCAGTTAAATCACCTTTTATCTTTATACTTTTTAATTTAATTTAATTTATGAGACAGAGACTTGCTCTGTCACCCAGGATGGAGGGCAGTGGCACAATCTCAGCTCACCGCAACCTTCGTCTGCCAGGTTCAAGCAATTCTCCTGCCTCAGCCTCCCGAGAAGCTGGGATTATGGCGCTTGCCACCACGCCCAGCTAATTTTCATATTTTTAGTAAGGTCGGGGTTTTGCCATGTTGGCCAGGCTGGTCTCGAACTCCTGACCTCAGGTGATCCACCCACTTCGGCCTCCCAAACTGCTGGGATTACAGGCGTGAGCCACTGTGCCCAGCCACAACTGTATTTTTAAAAGTCGGCTATCATTTCCATTTTGACTAAACCTTTTGTTCTTCCTGCCTGGAGCCATTGGTGAAAGATTTTATCCTTAAATTTTTTCCATATTTCCTACAGGAAAGAAAAAATGTTTAGTTAAAGCCGGACTATTAAGGTTCACAGCCTGTCTCGGCCACTTAATTGGTTATATTTGTTAGTTAATATATTTAAGCCAAACTTTTAATATTACATTCTTAGCATTCTGACAGAGTTTCATTTTCTGGCTTAGAACAGTCACTGCTTTAGACCTTTTTGCTTTCCATATTAGTCAGTTTCTCTTAGGGACTATTTCTTACTGATAGAGACTTATCACTTTGAAAGAGTTCATTGGATGTCCAGCATCAAATACAGAACAACAAAATCATCCTAAAATGGATAGGCTACATGGCCTGCTAGTTTCAGTTACCAGCTAAGAGACCTGTCCTGCTACAGGCCTCAGAGTGTACGTAATTCAAATGCATAATTCAAGAAAATGACCTATTCATACATGTTACCTTCAGACTTATCATTTCGTTGTCATGAACACAGAGGTTCAATTCATTTCTGTAAGTCTACCATAATCCTAGATTTTAAGCTAGATCTTATTTTTAATTTTTCTAAAAGGAATGTAAATTCATAAACATATTCATGTAATTTTTCAAATATTACAGAAAGCTAAAAAAGGAAGAATAAAAGAAAATAACTTCTTCCAGAAGTTTTTATACATAATGTATTATAATATTATATATGTATGATGCATGTAGGTGTGTGTGTGTATATATATATAGAAACATGTATGTGTGTGTGTATATATATATAAACTATTAAAAGCCTATGAGAAAATGGGAAGAATAAACTGCTGAAATCATAGCTTCTTGAGAAAATACACAGGCACTAAAGAAAGTTGTAAGTGTTCATTTGGGTGAGCCTCTAAAGAAAGAAATAATTTACTGAAATAAATTTAGAGTATGTCATCATATCTATTTAAGGAAGTATTTAATATAGGTGAAATTATTACAATCTCAGAAGAACCTGTGTTCTCCTTTCTCTTCTGGGGCCAAGTGTCTGGACAAGCGAGCCACCTTTATCCTCAAATAAGATGATTTGCAACATTCATTTAAATTTAAATATAACATTTCCTTCCTTGAAGTAGATTCAAAAGAAAGGACTCAGGGACTTTTAAGCTAGATGAATGACTTTGTCTGGCTTTGTGTCTGACTAACTCAAATCTAGATTATATGCCCCATCCCAGGGGCTGTTGTCAATTTCAAAGATAAAAAATCTGTTTGGAGGATAAAAACAATTAATGCATAGCCTTCATTCCAAATCTACTTATTTGCTAGATTTAATTATTATTAATTTTTATGAAGAACAGGTGAAATGTAATTTTTCATATTTTGTTCCTCTTATGCATATTAGTCTCCTATATAAGGGTCTTAGGACGCCATTAGGAGCTTCTGATTGGATCACTAAAGTAGAACATTTTGAAAATAAAAGACTGGTCACTGCTCCAAAATGGCATAGCTCCCACACCTTTAATAGGTGGAAAGCCTGGACAAAATGCATATTTCCTTTTCTAAACTCCATATTACATACACAAAAACTTATCAACACAAAAATATCAAATGCTTTCTTTAACTTCTATGTACAATAAGGCATCTAGAAAAGGACATGAAAAATTGCTGAAGAAAGAAAAACGTAGATTATTGATATGATATAGTGTATACAAAATATACATGAGTAAAAAGACTCAGTGTTGAGTATGAATCCCTGGATCTGGATCTTGGGTGAACAGTGGTAAAGGCAAGTTTGAGACATTAAATAGGACATAAACTGAAAAGGCTGGTGGATGTGTCAACCATGACTGGAATATGACTGAGTACAAAGAAGGAGACTAAGAATGGGTATCTCTTGGGACTTGGTTTAGGACAATGAGCAGAGAGAATGGGGAAATGAGTAAGTGTAAAGTGTATCAGGATAGAACTCACTCATTTTGGGTGATGACTACACAGAACTGTCAAGTATGGATTTTGAAAAATAGCTCTCAAATAAATAAAATCTGGTATTGTAAATTCAATAGAATGATCTGTTTAAGGGCTAGTGAAGCATAGTTGTCTATTTCATCTATTAATTTACTCACCTCTTAATTTTGATAATATTATATGTTTAATGCCATAACTTCTATGTATGAATCCTGAAAATACAGAGGAAAAAACCCAATCACATACAAGCTTACAGACAAAAACCATTAGAAATATGCCATTATGTAATTACCAATTATTGTATGTAATAGAAAAGAAAATAATTGTATGCTATGAGATGCTATAATAGGATATAGAAATTTAGAATAAGGTATCAGGGAGGGCTTCTTGGAGGAAGGGTCATTGAAGCTGAGATTTAGGGATGTAATTGTCCACGAAATGTTTTGGGAGAAGAGTTTTACAGGTAAAGAGAATTACAGGTCCAAAGTCACTGAGTCAGGAAAAGGCTTGCAAGCTTTTCAGAAACAAGAGAAGTTCAGTGAGGCATTTGTATTGTGAGTAACAGTGAGGCAGATCAACTGGGAAGAACCTTGTAGATTATCTCAAAAACGGTACATTTTATCCTGTATGGAAGTAAAAATCATGTGTAGCTTTAGAAATGAAAGTGCCATGATCTGATTTATGTTTTATTGATTTGCTCTGGCTGCTCTAAGCTGAATAGATGGATATTAGAGGTCAAGAGGGGAAGTGCAGTAGCAGATGTCTAGAGTGATGTTGGCAAGGATGAGGATAGTGTAAATGGGAAACTGAGGTAAATAGATTCCATGGCATGTCAGTCTGCTAAAAGCATTAGAAAAGCCTTCACCCTCATGGGGCCAGGAATGAGATGAGCCTGCCTGGCAGGTTGGGCAGCAAGAGCTATAGTGACTGGCCAGAAGACATAGTTAATTTTACATCATGTTGAGATCTAAGAAATAATGGAAATACTGGCTCTCTACATTGCCAACACCTATCTATGCCAGAAGAACAGCTGGGGTCTGTCTAGCCTTAACTCTATGAATTCTAACTAAATACTTGAAATCATACTATTAGTAATCTAGTTTAATCATTGATCACTGGTAAATTAGAATGCTGACAGCCAGTCTGGGGACCTATCCATATTTATAAAGTTGTTTCTTTGGAGAAAAGGGCACGGCACATTGAAAGAAACAGGGCTCATATAAGGTAGAAAGGTATCGAGAAGAATCCACTGTACAGTTAGAGAAATAGAAGATCCGAATGGAGCTGTTCTGTCACAGATGAATGTGAATTGCAAACAAACGACTTAAACATTTTACAAAAACATTTTAAATTAAAAACATTTTTAACGATCTCATTTAAGTTGTATTTCTAATTTTAAAACAGAAGAAACTCTTGCAAATATCAGATAGAAAAAATCTGATATAATTGAAGTTTGAGGGAAGAATTTAAAACAGGGTTAGAGTGAGAATTAGGGAGAAGACAGGAGACCACCTTGAACAGATATCAGTTCCATAGTTAACAGTTGAAAATCTAGATTATTCTTGTTAAAATCAAGACAACATAAGAATGCAAGCTATCTCAGGAAAATTAGCATTGCTCTATAAATATTAGTTACTTTAATATAATAAAAAAAGATATAAATATACAAAAGTAGAAAAGTTGGTACTTTTCCTAATTATATATCTCTATGTCGGAAAATTCAAAAGAATTGCCTAAAAGATTATGAAAACAAAAAAGGATTCAGTAAAGTGGCTAGTTAAAAATTAATACAGTTTTTAAAAATATAGCAAAGACAAGTATAAAATATATTACTTATTCATTGATCCAGACATCCACAATGTCAAAGTAACTTAAAGATGTATTTTTATTTGCACATATAAAATGTCCACATTATATCGTTTCCTAAAAACTCAAGTATATTTAATATGATATTTTGAAAAAAAATCAAGCATAATTCAAAGAAGTTTTATGTGTCCTCAAATGTCTAGTAGACCCCATATTAAATTTTTTAAGTTTCTCTCTCTGATGAATGTAATGAAGAGTTGTGTGAGGAGTTATTATGTCTTATAAAATTATCCATTGTTTTCCCACAGCTATATGTCCCACTTATAAAAAAAATGCTTTAAAAATCAAACTACTACTTAATGTTCTTCTCAGGGCATTATATTTTTGATAAAAGAATGTTATACATTTTAATTACATTTTAAACAAATTTCAGATTTTCTAATACAATGTAAAAAAATACCACTTGCCTGTGTAAAAAGGGAAATGTGAGTTTTGCTTCTCGAATTTTCCACCATATCTACTTTAAGAATTCAGATCCAATTGCATTTTTTCAAACTTCTAAGAAAAAAGTTATTTTTCTAATTATTGATATAATATTTATAGTCTTTACAAAACAACGTTTTAAATATTTTTAAAAATTACTGGAGATGTTCAGCTATTCTATGGAAAAATGTGAAATGATATAAACACAGAAGGAGAAATAGTTTGCTGCCTCTATAGGTCTTCCCATTTCTACAACAGACAATATAATATCGTTTGCCCAAAATTTGTTACATTATTTTTTAATTTGTATATGGATAAAAGACTGAAATTGCTTCAGATAAATGAGTCTATGTCATAGTGATCATATAAAAATATCTGCAAGCTTTAGAACTATCAAAACATTTGCAAGTCTATGGTTACCAAAAGGATTTTGCTTGGTAGATAATATATACCTTCAACTAAATTACCTCGCTTAGCTGAACATAATGCAATGATAGTAATTTTCATTGCCTCTCACTTTGCCTTTTATTTCTTTTCTAACTTGCATTGCACTAACTCTTAGTTCAACTGTTGTAGCTTCAGAATCAGTGAAAGAATAAAAACTACACATTTCTATGAAATGGGGGCATAAACTTCAATTCAGAATTCCGTATTATTTAAATAAAGAAATAATTCTAAAAAACTGTTTAGCTATTGTCAGTAGATAAAATGTAATCCAATCTGTCTTTTTGATCATTAGATAAGAGGTGTTTTTCATAATATTGGTTCTTCAACAGGACTCCCAAACTATCTTTAGACACATTTATAAATCATTGAATCCATATAAATTAAGAATCTGGTAAAGAAGAAGAATAAAAATACACTGTTCCCTGGTTGGTGTAGAGGAAAAAAGAGAGCAGAATTAGACAAGGTTTTTGAATAATGGTCATACTCCTCAAATCTAATAATACATATTGTTAACACTTATCTTGATCTGTAGAAAACAAAACTTTAATTCAGGTTAATATTTATTAGTCATAAATAAACTAATAAATATAATAGGACCCTCCTATCACATTCTACTGCTGTGATCTTCAGCAAACAATTTTATCTCTCTCAATTTCAGTTCCTTCACTTTGTAAAAATATGGATAATGGCATTTCTCTTATAGGGCACGGGATGATTAAACATGATCAAGCACGTGAAAACTTTAACCAAGCAACTCTCAGACTAAAGATGGAGGAAAATGCAATACATGAAGTTTCCTTGCTCACTCACGAGGGTATTGCATGATGGAGGACTTAACACAATTTTACATTCCCAGAAGAAAATGTGTACCCAATGAAGAAAATGTGAATAGGTATATTTCTGGAGGGAAAGGGAATGAATTAGACCTTCGTGTTCAGACAAAATCTTTTACATGGTGTTTTTAGAAGTAGGTAGCTATTAGATTGATCGTTTGGCAGATAGGTCGGAAACAAGCTTGCAAAACAAAGAATAAAGGTTTTTTTTGTTTGTTTGTTTGTTTTTTAATCACTTATGTCAAATATCATTTGGCCCTACAAATTGCACCTAAAACCAAAAACACAGTGGCTGCCTAAGTCTTCAGTGTCTTTCTGTTTTCTCTCAATCTTTCATGCCTAACCATGCATATTTTTAAAATTTGTATATATGCATGAGGTCCAAGTGCAATTTTGCTACATTGATATATTTTGTTGTGGTGATGTTAGGGCCTTCAGTGTATCCATCACTGGAGCAGCATACATTGTACCCACCAGGTAACTTCCCGTCATGCAAACCCCACCCCTGTTTTGAAGCTGAATTATTATTATTGAACTTGAAATTCTTAGGGCCTTTCTTAAATGAAAAGATAAACAGATCAACAGATTAAAATTTAAAACTGCATTTTGATATGGTCAGAACTGCAGAGGAAATTTAATTTTTCGTCTTTGACAGATAGTCAAGAAAGAATACAATCAGTAATGATATGAAAAAGCAGAATTTTTTCTCGAAAGACATAGGGAAAAAGAGGTAAAGGATGCTCTAAAATTGAGGCAGCCAAAAAGGAATGAGAGAAGAGACTTGCAGGAGGGGACAGTTAAGGACAGTGAAACAAGAAAGAACACCAGAAAAACAAAAGTCTGTCTGACATGGCTGCCTGTAGCCTGAGCAGGGGACAGGGAGGGTTAAGGTTAGGACAGAGCAAAAGGCACAGAAGAACGCATCAGGTGACTCTTGGAATTACCCTGGCCCCGGTGAAACCGAAACCCGAAGCCAAGTGATAGAGCAGGTATATTTAAGGTAGTCCAGGGAGCTTAAAAAAATAGAGAAGGAATTGGATATCAGAAAACATTTTGTGATGCTGTAATGAGATCTCTGCCTTAGTGGATACATGCCCTAAGGGATACAATGCAAAGTCCTGTTATCTGAAACATGTTGAATTAGAAAGGAAAATCTACCCGAATCCCCTGTGAGGAAACCCTTATAAGATCATATTATTTATATTATGGTTACAATTTTTGCAAATTCTGTGTTTTGTTTTATGACTCAGTAACCCACTAAACAGAGGTACTTGAAATTAGTCAGTTAGGGGTAAGGTATTATTTGTCTGCATATAATTGTGGTGTTTGTTTGTTTGTTTTAATCTGTAAGACCTGATGATTCCACAGTTTCTTTGTCTAAATCTAGCCAGCTGTGGATTCAGAAATCCCTCAGATAACTGGACCATACAGTTGGAGCCTTTACATTGCTTGCATAAAGCACCTGGGTAATTGACTCTTTTACATCAGACAACTTAAGGAAAAGGAGTAAAAACAGGAAATAGATACCCTTGGCTGCCTCCCACAGTTGACTAGATTTTTGCTGCTGTCTGCAAAGCATGCTGTTAGTTTGTGTTCCTTATGATACTAAATCAGAAAATGTTTGCCATTCACCATGAAACATTTTATCTAGGAATGCGGATTTGTGCAGTTTTGCATTCACAGAGGGAAACGTTGTTTGCAAATAGCCTAATATTTTTCAAGAGGGGAAAGAAACAGAACAAAGCACCTAAGCAGCACTCGATTTTTCTTAGCAAACTGAAGCTATCATGTTTTATTTTGATAAATGATGCTAGTGAGGCTTGAGGACTTTTACAGGTATATAATTCCTCATTTCACTACACGATTGTTTCTATTTTCTGTTGTAGCACCCGATGCTTGTGAACACAGTTTGTTAGCCTACTTTCCCTCCTCATCATTTTTGGCGTCATATATTTAGAAATTGAATAATCAAAGGTAAAACTACCCCCAAATTCTCCTTTATCCCATAGTGCCTCTCATCCTTAATTTTACTGTTGCAGAGAGTTAGTGAAGCCAGCGAATTTGTTTTTCCCTAGACAGCCAAAACAGATGTGAACTAGTTCCTTTTATATTAGATTCCATGTTTTTGGGATGGATCTCCTACACTGGCTTACTGGAAGAAATGGAAGATTTGAAAAAAACATATAATAAGTAATTATATCCTATCAGTGCTATTTGGCCATGAGGAATGTTACTTCTTGAAACTGCACAATTTACCAGGTTTTGACAGAGACATTTTACAAGGTCCTATTAGTAAATCAATCTGCAGAGGTGGAATACATAACATCTGGGAGTACCATCAACATAGTCTTGACCTTAAAAGTTAGTTGCTTTACAGGAAGTCACGGCTTGCCCCAATCTTATCTTCTTCATCTTGAAGAGTCAGGGACTGGATCCGTAAAGGTTAGATTTAACTAACTCTCCATAGTCAGAGATTTTTCCAAAAAGTAAGCAAAAGCATAGACTTAGAGTGAGGTAGGGGTTCCTTTTCCTTTTGTGTTTGCACCTCTTGGTCCAATGGAAAATGACCTTCACAATACTCACAAGTTATGGCTACTCATTAGGGCCACAACTGACCTCTTAAATATGGATGTTTATGTTATTTATGAGGGACTATAGAAATATCTCCACTAATTTTAAAAATTCAAATAGTTAGCATCATTGAAATACTGAACATCACCCATATTTTCTTTCCTGCCCTCTGTCACCAAAGAAAAATATTTGGAATATATCCTTTCAGATATGTTTTAAGGCATACATCAACATTCTGCTATAAATAGTACCATAATGGCCATCTTTTAAGCCACATTTAGGGTAATAATCTACTCAGCCTCTCCTTGATCTTCTAATAGATTTATTTTATGACTGTCAAATTTTCTCATTCCAAATAGAAATAAGATTCACTGTCAACCAATATACAGCCTATGTAGGCTGCTGCCATAAAGTGTAGACTGTTACTTTTCAACCACATTCTAACTTCGATTCTATGCAGCCTCAGGGGTAAGACTGAAAAGTATAGTGATAGAATGTTGTCTCTATCATATTACCTACGCCATGGCTTGTTTTGTTTATCTGTATAAGATTAGGGACAATTTGATATATAAAGTGAAATTTCTTATTAGATCCTTTAGTAGCAGCATTTTACAGAATCACAGAACAATAAAGAATGTCGTCAGTCATGTAATACAACCTCCTCCTTTTGCAAATATGAATGCTGAGATGCAGAGAAGTAAAGAGACTTGTCCAAGGTTCATTAGTGACTGGTCTGAGGTCAGCACACGCAGCCCAGGTTATGTCCAATTACATGCTATTGTCTGAGATGAGTTAACTTTTGAAACCAATCTTCAGCTATATTTTTTTCTGTATTTTTTTTTTGTGAACCTGCTTCTTCCTCTTTTATTTCTAAATTAAGACTCCGTAAATTTACTTTACTTCCATAGCAGCTCTTGCTATCATGCGAAAGATCAAGTTCTTCCTACAACAGATCTTGGATTGTTAATGGTAAATCTTTTCTACAAACCCTATGAAATTGCATTTCTACGCTGCTAATTCCCTTGTTGACATACTAGTATTAGTTCACTCTAATCCTATACTTGTCTCTTATTTTTATAATTCCACCAACTCCCCTTTGCCCCGTTGTCCAAATGGTACATGAAATTAGCTCACAGGTTTTATGAAATTCATTTCTTCACAAATTCAATGACTTTAACTTTCTTCAAAAATCTTTATTATCTAATATTTGCCAAGCAACAAATCTGTGTCATTTTAGGAAATGTAATTCTACTTGATATCCATTTTCTTAATGTCTCCATGTGTTTCTAGCTTCAGACACCACATGAAGTGGCATTCTCTATTTAAACAGACTTCAGCACTTAAATGATAATGCTTGGTGTTTTTCATTGTAGAGGTCACAAGAAAGAAAACTTTTAAAAACCTCATGAAAGGTTCCAGAGTATCCTGAGAGGATTTAAAATTATTAAAGCTTTCCTCTCCAACTGTGGAACTAGGTGACATTATTGGGCTGAGGTCACTTAGAATATGGACTCCAGGAAAGAGCTCGGTATACTATTGTTCTACCAAGTAAGACCTTGGCATTTTGTTTCTCAGATTGTTAAAAGATCTACTCTAAGAAGACTGAAAAGTAAAGGCATCTATATTTTATTATTGTCTGTCACAGACCTTTTCTTCCAGACCTGGCTATATTTTTGTACCGTTTGCTAACAAATGATTGAAGCCCAAAGTGTAATAAAGAATGATGGAATGTAAATCTCTGTTTCTCTTATCTCTTGCCTTCAATCATGAATATTTTATCCACATATAATGTCACAATTGATATGCTCAATGCAGCTGCAGACACCAAACACCTTTCCAGACAATTGTACTAAATTGCAAATAACTTGATAACAGTTGTTTTTGTCCTTAACCATATTAATTTTAATTTCTCAGCTGTGCATCCTGCTTCTCTGTAATTTCTTTTATCAACTTAAATTTTGGCAGTGATTTTGAGTTCTGTCCCTTAATTAATAAAAGTGTTTATCATTGAGTTATTCATCGGCATACACTTCTGATTTTGAACCTTCAAAACTCAACAAGTAGTTTCTCTCCCAAGCCCTAACGCAAGTAACACACTGGTTGGTTTCATCTATATTAGATGGGATTTGGATAGTCTTGGCTTTCTTTAGGAACAACTCTGTCTTTGTCTGCCTGGCTCCAGCATCAGTTATATCCAACAGATTCAACATGCTCTTAATCAGGCCTATAATGATCTGGAAGATAGGGAACAGAAACATGAACTATGTATCAAAAATCACGATTAAGAAATCTTCAGTGCTCCTTTCTTTTCAGTTTATTATTTATTCAAGTAGAACATAAAATCCAGGGCGTGAAAGTGTTTACTGGTGTCTTTTCTACTACTAATATAATCATTTTAGAATCCAGTTTATGAGCCCATATTTATAGCTTTCATTTCCTGGAAAGTATATGTATTTTAACATAAAGCCGTATCAGTGAAAACAGAAGAGTAAGAAAAAATATCCCCACAATATGTGTGGATTCTCCAAGGTATAAAAAATAGTAGAGACTGATGGAGCTCTTGGAAATGTGAGTAAAGGTGAAAGGAGAAGATCAAGAGACCACATATGCATAAAATAAATATGGCTCTAGAAGACGAGAAACAGAGCAAAATAATACATCTGAGGAAGAAGGGGTGCGATATTGCTGCTCTTTCTGTGAGCTCAATTTCTCTGTAGAAATATAAACAAGAACATAAGTCCAGAGAATATTTTGCTTCTCATTTTCTCTTTTCTTCCTGTCCTTCTTTTTTTCTTCAAATAGATTACAGATTTGTTTTCAAAGTAATTTTCTCCAAAATCTGTTTGGAATAAGCGTGAGAATCTGAGCATGTAAAACCAGGAGAGATGGAATAGAAATTTATCATTAATGATTTGGAAAGAAACCAAAAAACAAAAGAAAAGAAAAAAGATACAATCCATGCTTATTTATCAATTTGACAACTATTTTATTGAGGTCCTACTTGTGCTAAATGTTGTCCGGTTCCCTGGACATCTTAAGGTATGTATTCCCTTGTCCTTTGCCCCAAGGAATATGTAGTCTAAAAGGAAGACTCATATTATTAAAGTCTATAACAGAGAGATGTATTGATTATGGTGATGGTCAGGAGGAGAGATGAAGTTTTCTTGAATAGATCAGAGAAAATACATCTCATGAAAGACCCGTGGTAGATATTACATGGGAATGGGAGGAAAATGGAAAGGGAAAGGAAATTACAGAATGTATTTCTGTTGATACCTATAATACTATAAGTTCTTTCTGCAAGAACACCTGCAAAATAGGCAAAGCCATAAACAACTTATAAGATCTTGAGTTTTTCTTGAATGTGGAATCAGAATGGGTTCTGAAGTAAGATGAGACTAAAGAAGTATTCAGGGGCCAAGTAATAAAAAAAACCTTGTTCAGCATACCAACAGTTGGTGATTTGAGTAATGGGAATAATTGGTCATTTTAAGCAAGCAAGTCAGAATTATGCCTTGGAAAATTCTCTTAGACTGCATTGTGGAGCAAAGAAAATAAGAGTAGAACTTATTGGGAAACATCATATCACTCTTAAGATAGTATAACAATTTCAAAGTGAATAAATAGGGATTTCAACTAGGATACTGCTATGGTTTGGAAATAAATGGACAGAACCAACAAATAATTAGGAGTTAGTATGATAGGAGTTGTTGATTGGTCAACCTGGGTGACCAAAAAAGGTGATGTCACACAGATGATAGAACAGGAGAGGGTACCTTCCATTCCCACACAAAAAGCCATACAGATAGCTACCCACAACCCAAAATGGCCCAGAGAGCATTTGAAGGCCCATTAAAATCTGTAGCAGTACAGTGGAGCAAAGAAAAGAAAAAATTAAGAAAATCTACTTGGAAAAGATTACTGCTGAGACTGTCATATCTGAGATACCGGAAGATGACTAGGTGCAAAGAAGCAAGGTGGAGGATGTCAGTATCAGCTATGCAGTGGGAACCACCTTGACTTCCAGCAGCCTACTCTACAGAGGACACCAGCATGTTTTGCCACTGTGGTAACTAAAAACCATGCCCACCAAGGAACCCCAGAAAGGTATAAATGGCTGCACACTTCTCGCCCACTCAGGAAGTGGCTGGTGTTGAACTGCTTCAGGAAAGGAACTTCTACCTTTTCCAACCCAATGCATGCCCTGACCCTGGAGCCATAATACCATGTGAGTGCTTATACTTTAAACCAAAGCTCCATGGTTATCCTGGGCAGGACCACATCTCAGACACAGGAGTCATCACCATAGTGAGCTATTTCACACTCTAGTGTAAGTAACTGTAAGTGGGTCCACAAGCCAGACCAAATGCCAGGAGGGATTTCCTCAGTCACAGCTCTGGTGGGAGAAAAAGAGATTGAGAGAACTTTAGGAGTCATCGCTTCTGGAAACCCTAACAACCCTTGCTACCACTGAAGGCATCCAAAACATTGACCACTAAGAATATTGGAAATATTTGTCAACACTGACCTCAGCTGATAGAATTGCACAAAGACTACACAGCTGCACACTCACTGATATTAGACCACTTTATCTCACTAAGCAACCATCCTCACATCTCCCACTTCCAATAGGGGAAGGGCTTTCCACCACAAAAGTAGCTCGGAAAGTCTGAAAATGTTTGCAGCTCCATCAAATGTACAGATATCAATATAGGGCAAAAAGAAACATAAAAAACCAAGGAGACATGAAACCAAAAGAACACAATAATTTCTCAGTAAGTGACTCTGAAGAAATGATATATGAACTGCATGACAAAGGATTTGAAATAATTGTTTTAAGGAAGCTCAGAGAACTTGAAGAAAATACAAAGAAGCAATTCAATGAAACCAGAAAAAAATGATAAATGACTACAACGAGAAATGTAACTGAGAGATTCAAATTACAACAAAAGAAAATCCAATGGAAATTCTAGAGCTGAATAATAAAAGGATGAAATGAAAAATCCAGTAGAAAGCACCAATAGCAGAGCTGATTAAACAGAAGAAACAATCTATGAGCTCAAAGACAGGTTATTTTATAATATAAAGCCAGTGAGAAAAAAGAATGAAGACTTTCAGAATTAATGTGATAGCATCAAAAAATATGTTATATCAATACCTCGTTTATTGAGTGTTTTTAGCATGAAGTGGTGTTGAATTTTATCGAAGGCCTTTTCTGCATCTGTTGAGAGAATTATGTGGTTTTTGTCTTTGGTTCTGTTTATGTGATGGATTACATTTATTGATTTGCATATGCTGAACCCGCCTCGCATCCTAGGTATGAAACTGACATGATTGTGGTGGATAAGCTTTTTAATGTGCTGCTGGATTCCCTTGGCCAGTATTTTATTGAGAATTTTCACATCAATGTTCATCAGGGATATTGGCTTAAAATTTCCTTTTTTTGTAGTATTTTCTAAATAAAATATTTAGGAATAAATTTCATCAAGGAAAAAAAACTGTACACTGTAAACTACAGAAAACATCAATGAAAATTTCAAAGGAAGTCAATTTCAAATTCTAATTTCAAATGTTCTAATTTCAAATTAAATGAAACTAAGGTTTGGGTTTTTTGAAAATATAAACAAAATCAACAAACATTTACTGAAACCAGTAAGTAAAAAGAGAACTCATTATCTTATGTATAGAAAATGCTAAGGAATTTATCAAAAGACTCAGAATTAAGAAACAAATTCAATAAAGTTTTAGAAAACAAAATCAATATACAAAAATGAGTAGCATTTCTGTACATTAACAACAAACTATCCACTAAAGAAATGAGAAAACCCATTTTCATTCATTACAAAAAATAAAAAATATTAAAATACTTAGGAATAAATTTAATCAAAGAGATGAAAGACCTGTACACTGAAAACTGTAAAACATTGATGAAAGACACTGAAGAACACACAAATAAATCGAAAAATATCCTGTGTTTATGGAATGGAAGAATTAATATTATTAAAATGTGTATACTACCCAAAGTGATCTAAAAATTCAATGCAATTCCTATCAAAATTCCACTGACAATTTTCATAGAAATAGAAAAACAATCTAAAATTTGTATGGAACCACAATAGATCCTAAGTAACTAAAGCAGTCTTGAACAAAAAGAACAAAGCTAAAGGCATCATGCTACCTGACTGAAAAATATACTACAAAACTATAGAAATCAAAATAACTTGGAGCTGGCATTAAAACAGACATAAACCAATTGAACAGAATAGAGAGCCAGAAATAAATCCACACATTTACAATCCATTGTTTTTTTTTTTAAGAAAGATGTCAATGCTTCTACACAACAAAAAAATCAGGTAACAGAGTGAAGAGACTACTTATGGATTAGGAGAAAATATTTGCAAACCATATGTCCAATATGGCATCAATATCTAACATATACAATCATGTGCCACATAATACATTTCAGTTAATGACAAACTGCATATAGGACAGTGGTGCCATAAGAGTGTACCATATTTTTACTCTATCTTTTAAATGTTTAGATATGTTTAGATACACAAATACTTAACTTTGTGTTACAGTTGTCTATTGTATTAGTCTGTTTTCATGCTGCTGACAAAGACATACCTGAGACTGGGAAGAGAAAGAGGTTTAGTGGACTCACAGTTCCACATGGCTGGGGAGGCCTCATAATCATGATAGAAGGCAAGGATGAGCAAGTCATGTCTTACATGGGTGTTGGCAGTCAAAGAGAGAGGTTGTGGAGGGAAATTCTCATTTTTAAAGCCATCAGATCTCATGAGACTTCTTCACTATCAGGAGAACGGCATGGGAAAGACCCATGCCCCCCCCATCACCAACCAACATGATTCATTTATCTCCCACTAGTTCCTCTCAGGACACGTGGGAATTGCGGGAGTTACAATGATGAGATTTGGGTGGGGACACAGCCAAACCATATCACCTGCAGTAATCAGTATAGTAATGTGCTGTACGTATTTGTAGTCTAGGAACAATAGTCTATATCATATAGCCTAGGTGTGTAGTAGGCTGAAATATCTAGGTTTGAGTAAATACCTTCTATGATGTTCACAAAACAACAAAATTGCCTAGCAATGCAGTTTTCAGAATCTATCCTGTCGTTAAGTGATGCATGACTGTGTGAGGAACTCAAACACCTCTGTAGAAAGATAATCTGATTTTAAAAGGTTCAATGATTTTAATAGACATGTCTCAAAAGAAGACATACAGATGGCCAACAGATACATGAAAAAAAAGTTCAATATCATTAATTATCAGATAAATGTTACTTAGAAGTACAATGAGATATTGCCTCACACGTGACACAGTGGCTAATATCAAAAAGACAAAATATTACAAGTATTGGTGAGAATTTGGAGAAAATGGAATCCTTATACACTATTGGTAAGAATATAAATTATTATAGCCCTTATGGAATGCAGTATGAAGATTCCTCGAAATTCAAGATTCCTTGAAAAACTAAATATAGAATTACTATATGATTCACCAATCTCACTTCTGCATCTTCACCTAAATGATTTGAAATCCGTTTGTCAAAGAGATGTCTGTGCCCTCATGTCTTTTGCAGCACTACTCACAGCAGCCAGGAGGTGGAAAAATCTAGATGTTCATCAACAGATGAATGGATAATAAAAATGTCATGTATGTACACAGTGGACTACTGTTCAGATTTTAAAAAGAAAACAATTTTGTTCTTTGCAGCAACATGGATGGGACTGGACAACATTACTCTATGTGAAATAAGCCAGACACAGGAAGACAAATAGAGCATATTCTCACTTATATATGGAAATCTAAAACAATTATATTCAAAGCAGCAGAGTAGAATGGTGGTTACCCAGAGGCTGATGGGTTTGGAGATGACGGTTAAAGAGTGTAAAGCCTTAATTCAAGAGGAATATGATGTTTTCTTTGCTATATATTGCACAGCATGGTGAATATCATAGTAATAATGTATTGCACAGTTCAAAATTTCAAAGGAAGTCAATTTCAAATGTTCTAATTTCAAATTAAATTGATTTTATTATTCTACATAGTATTTATAAATCATAACATCACTTTGTAATACATATATATATATGTACAACTATAACCTATCAATTGACAATAAGAAGTAAAGATTAATAAAAAAGAAAGCCAAAAACACACAATGGGGAAAGAACAGCTTCTTCATAAATGGTGAGGGGAAAACTAAATATCCATATACAGAAGAATGAAAAAGAATCGTATTTCTCACGATCTACAAGAATCAATTCAAAATGGATTAAACATTTAATTGTAAGACCTGAAACTGTTAAAAAAAAAAAACAAACAAAAACAAAAAACTAGAATAAATACATGGGGAAAACTTTATTACATTTGCCTGTGTAAGTGATTTTTTGGATATCATCCCAAAAGCACACAGTCAACAAAAGCAAAAAAAATAGACAAACGAGATTATATCAAATTAAAATGCTTCGGCAAAGGGAACAATCAGCACAGTAAAGAGACAACCTGTGGAGTGGGAGAATATGTTCGCAAACCATACAGCAGATAGGTGTCAATGTCCAAAGCATATAAGAAACTCAAGCAACTTAATAGTAAGAAGACAATTATCCTGATTTAAAAGTGAACAAAGGAATTCAATAGATGTTTCTTAAAAGAAGGAATATGAATGGCCGGCAGCTGTATGGAAAAGTGTTCACCATCACTAATCATCAGGAGAATTCAAATTAAAACCACAATGAAATATCAGCTCACACCAGTTAGAATGGCTTTTATCAAAAGATGGAAGATTCATGTTGGTGAGAATGGGGAGAAAATGGCAACCTTGAATATTGCTGGTGGGAATACAAGTTAATACAGCCCTTATGGAAAATGGACTTAAGGTTCCTCAAACAATTAAAAATATAACTACCATATGATCTAGCAATCATGGTACTTAGTATATATCCAAAGGATATAAAATCAGCATATTGAAAGGATGTCTGCATTCCTGTGTTTGCTGCAGCACTATTCACAATAGCTAAGATACAGAGTCAATCTAAGTGTTCATAAATGAATAAATGTGTAAAGAAAACATGGTGTAAAAATGCAGTACATATATATATTATGTATATTATACACACACACACACACAGTGAAATACAATTAGCCTTAAAAAACAAGACAGTCCTGTTAGTTTCAATAGCATAAATGAATTTAAAGAACATTAAGTGAACTAACCCAGACACAGAAAGACAGATACCATTAGATCCCACTTATATGCAGAGTCAAAAAAAAAAAGTAGAACTAATGGAAACAAAGAGTAAAATGGTAGTTACCAGAAGTTGCAGGGTGGGAGATGTTGGTCAAAGAACACAAAATTTCAGTTAGACAGGAGGAATAATTTCAAGCAATTGATTGTACATCTTGATGATTATAGTTAATAACAATATATTGTAAACTTGGAAATTCCTAAGACAGTACACTTTAAATGTTCTCACCACAAAAAATAATGTGCTTGAGGTAATGTATACATTAAATAGCTTGATCTGGCCACAAAATATAAAAATATCAAGCATCCTGTTGTATGCCATAGTAAGAATTGGGAGACTAAGGATAAGAATAAATCAAACATAGTTAAGATTATTGACTTGAGAAACTTGTTGGCTAGTGGTTCTATGTCCTAAAATAGAGATAACAATAAAAATAGCAGATTTAGCAGGCAAGAGTCTAATATGGACTACAAGCTGTACTCACTACAATTCAGATATTTCTGTGGAGACTATGGGACCATCAGGGGTGTGCTAAAACGATCAAAACACCTCCTCCCTCATGTTTTTGTTTTGGTGTAGGGATTTTCAAAGGGAGTGTTGGAGGTCTGTCCAATAATCTAGGCATAAGCAAAAGAAATGTTTTGGCTGTTAATGTGATGTTGTGATTTATCCCATGATTGTTGAAACCTAGCAAGACAAAGGTTACAAATTGAATGGATGAAAATCATAGCTGGCCATTAATGAAATTAGAATGTAAGAAAATAGCATGTTACTAAACCTAGTATAATGTCTACTATGTAATATCTCCCTCTGAAATTTTTGTTAAATCTAACTACAGCTTCAGCGTCTATGTTTCTTGAAAGAGTTGTTTCAAATTACTGGATTTTAACCCCCTCAAAAACATTATCGATAATTATACCCAGATATCAGTAATATTGTAATTTCTTTCTTGTACACTATTTGACTTCTGTCCTAAGGACAGAATTGGAGACATGGATTGGGGTAAACCATGACCTGTTTGGGAAATGCAGCAACTCTGGCTGGGAGTGTGGAGGTGATCCTAGGAAGGGAAGGCGGTAGATAAAGGGTCACTATGGAGCCACGTATCACAGCGGGCAACTGGAGCTGAAACCCAGGAGAAAATTCTGGAAATGTGCCAAACATGTGCCTCAAATTTAACACAATTCAAGAAGCCAGGAGTCATTGTTTGGGGAATGCTAAGAAGGAGGGAGAGGAGGATTAATTTCTTGATACTTTCAGTTTCAGCAGAGAATGATAAGAGCCCTCAGGCACAGATGATGCTACTGACGATTGTCAAGCAGCTTGAAAGATTTGAGGGGTGTGGGCAGGACATAGTCAGCATCAACCTCAAATACCCCTTAGTTATATTCTGTTTTGTCAGCCCCTGCTGCTGCTTTCCAATTTCCTAGAAATATGTGACATATTTGGGTAGAGACAGTGTTGGAGTGGAAAGAGAGATGGATGATAATGAGAGTACACATTGGAATGTTTTTGACCAACGTACCCATGTTACCAATTTGTGCCTTTCTTCTCAGCAGATTAAAACTGAATTTAGTTGAGTCTTATGACTAGTGTTGGTCCTGTGCAATCCTCTGACAAACACAGGGTGTGGTTTATTGCCTTCTCAATTTCCCTTTGGCTTTCTTTTTCTACCACTGGAAACCCTATTTACCTGTACCCTGGGTACCAAGTGCCGTTACACTGTCCTCTGGTTGCCATTAAGTTTTTTCCACAGACCTGAACATCTCAGACTTCCCAATGCTCTGAGATTACATTGCTTCATGCCTTCCTCCCTTCTATTCAATATCCTATTCTGTCAGGGCCTCAACCAAGAAACAACAGAACAAATTCAATGATACTAAAGTGCACATAAAAAGACACGTATATTAATTCCAAACATCTACAAATTAACTCAAAGCCATTAATCTCTCAGATCATAGCAGAGCAGTGTGACAAGCCAGGGAGAGAGATATTTAAGGGGACAGAAGTTCTCCTAGCACCTCTCAAAACATCCCGTGAACTCCTAATTCATACATTCAAATCTGATTCTATCTATTCATATTCTGATCTACGGAAATGTCCTAGGATAGAATTTCAGGTTGTGAAACGCAGACTCTGGCACTCTCCATTCTAGAACAATACCATTTAGATAATTTATTTCTTTGTGAAATATTATTATATTGCAGCAGTGCGCTCTGGTGAAACTAGGCTTTTAAAATGCTAATTGTTCATTTCAAAATGATCCCTGGTTTCCAGTTTGCCTGAGAGTGTATTTCCTAGGAGAAGGAACAAATTCTGTGTGTGAGTTTTGCCGAGTCAATGCAGTGTACATAATGCTTAGTAACTTAACCCTCAATTTTCCAATCTCTTCTGAAAAGGCAGAAGGAGCCATCACTTGCTTCACAATTGTATGTACTGTCAGTGAGGGGCAGCTCCTGGCACTCCCACTGCTCCCTGACCTCTGCCATCTTCCTGCTCAACTCTTGTTTCTCCCCCACAGAGAGGGTATCATCTTTCCATTTGTAATATTTCTCTGTCAGTTTTTCTTTTAAGAAAGCATTAAAAAAGGATGACTAAGAGGAACACCAAACATTTTAGGGCAATAAAACTTACTCTGTGTGATACTATAATGGTGGATACACGTCATTACCACTTGCCAAGAGAATGTACGGCACCAAAAGTGAACTCTAATGTTCACTCTTTAGTTAATCATAATGCATCAATATTGATTCTTCTGTTGTAACAAATATACTACACAAATTCAAGATGTTAAAAATAAGGGAAGTTGAGGTACTGGCTGAGAAGTTTTTTTTGTTTGTTTGCTTTGTTTTTTTCTGAAGCATCATTTCTCAGTTTAATTCCTTATTGAATATCAGTAAGTTGCCAAGATTACAATCTGAGTTTTTAGAGGTCACACAAGATAAAATATCTAACTTATTCATTGCAATAAATTCACATTACCTTTTTGGAAAGATACAGAATATATCAGGATATGTCCAGTCTCTTACTGTAAGGCAAGAGGAAAATTTTTATCCTTGCAACTTTATTTATTTGTATTAATTTTATCTTGTGGAAAGAACTCCATTCCTTTAGACATTATCAGTGAGGAATAATTTGTGGAATCTAACACATGGTAAAAATTCATTTTATCTAATAATGGCACAGTATACCAGCTAGGAGCCTTTCTCTAGTGACAGACAACTTGTTTAAAGAATAGCTTATCTTTAAACATCCTGTTTATATCCTCTCTATGCTTAATGACTCTATTTACAAAACAGAGAAATCAATACAGCCTGTCATAATACTGCATTTGTTGTGATAATTAAATGAGATATGTTGAGCACAGTTTCAGGCACAGCATAGACATAAATATAAAATATTTATCTAATATAATTATTATATTATCATAATGTCACATAGCATTTGGTTATTCATGCTCGAAACATACAAAGATACTCCTTTCTTTGACAATGTGCTAATTAAAGACATACATCTGTGTTCTGCAAACCCTAAGCAGTAAATAACAACTGTCATAATTTCCCAAGAAATACATATGAAATGTTAGTGATAACTGAACAGTGTAATCATAAACTGGTCACAGTACATCATTTTATCAAGCATTTCCACAGTGGTGAACTAGCATAATGTAAACTGTAAGAATAGTGATACATCCTGGGAAATCCACCAAGCTATTAGAGACTTGTTTTGTAATCATTTATTTCTTTCTTTTAACAAATATATGCAGTACTTCCTGTATGCCGATCACCATTCTAAAAGCCGGAATGCAGCAGCAGCAGCAGCAAGATATAAACAGTTCTACTCTCATGAAATTTATAATCCAGAAAGAAAGGGAGATAATAAAAATTAGTTATTTAATTACAATTGTGATGAGCCATTAAAGTACAGAATTTGAATAGGGTAAATAATAAGGTGTGCTAACCTCTCTGAGAGGGTAATGTGGTTAGACAAAACTTAGCCCCACAAAATGTACTTTACAATTCATTACTTCATTAAATCATGTTAAAATAATAATTTTCAAATTTGGCACTTACTATCTTTATGATTTTTGGCTAAGTTACTTAAATACCTCTGGCTTCAATTCTCTTGTTTATAAAACACAGATAATATTTATTTCAGTGGACACTGTGATAACTAGGAAAGAAATTACTGGGCAATACTAACTATTGAGTACTCACATGTTAAAAACATAGCTGTTGTCTACTCTCAGTATCAGACATTTAGATGTAAAAATATTGGATGTTATTGTAATCAATCTAAACTTTATAAATGTCTAACTTCTGGGTAGTTGTAGTTTATATTTTCTCAGGCTGCATATGAGTGTATCATTTGTGTGTATGCATATGTGTGTGCATCCACATTTTGGGGTGGCTTCTGCTTATGGTAGAAGGAGATTCCAAAATTATTGAATCTTATGCAACTTCGACCATTTTAAATGAATTATTAAATAGCAATGAAGTGAAACTGGGCTAAACTATTGAACATGAACACCTGGTTGATTCTGAGACACACACGCTCCCTGAGACACTGATGTACAAATATGGAGCACTGGCATCCTAATGTGGGGAGGTGATGCATGATTCCAAAGCAGTTCTGAGTATATCCAAAGGCAGCGAGGCTCTCTCTTAATTTAAAGAAGGCCAGGCGCAGCGGCTCATGCCTGTAATCCGAGCATTTTGGGAGGCCAAGACAGGTGGATCACGAGGTCAGGAGATCGAGACCCTCCTGGCTAACACAGTGAAACTCTGTCTGTACTAAAAATACAAAAGATTAGCCAGGCGTGGTGGCGGGCACCTGTAGTCCCAGCTCCTCAGGAGGCTGAGGCAGGAGAATCACTTGAACCCAGCAGGCAGAGGTTGAGTGAGCCGAGATCATACCACTGCACTCCAGCCTGGGTGACAGAGTGAGACTCCATGTCAAAAAAAAAAAAAAAAAAAAATTCCGTGAAAGGTATACATTTATCCCTTTTCCAACAATTCTCTCTCTGTGGATTTAAGAGAGCCCCCAAAGTTTTGTTGTTGTTATTTTAATAATGACATCCCTTTAGGATTCTCAACTTGTAGAAAAAAATGGGGGAAAATATTTCCCCCAGGGTCGGTTATTGGTCTATAAGTACACTCACAACTTTCAGAGAAATAAGAAAAAATTTCTCTGGCTGTAGGGTTAAACAGTTACCATGTGTTTAATTATGAGATTTAGAAAATATTTGAAAAAAATTGAAAATGACTCTTCTAGAAAAGGCCTGTATAAAATAGAATTGTTAAATGGAAGCTCTATCATGGTTGCTGCAGGCAGAGGGAGATTATGCTGAAGCAAGGATGCAGGTTAGTGTTGATTTCACCTGGAGAACCATCAGCCACATTTTCTTTGCCCCATTTGCAATCCTTGCATCACAGCCTTCCCTTTACTTGCAAACATTTTCAGACAGATTTTGAAAGCAAGTTGAGTGAAAGTGGATTACAATTCAGTCTGTCCCCAATTTTCTGATTCACAGAAATTTAACACAGAAATGTGTCAAAGAGATGTTAGAGCAGAAAATGTCAAATAATAATGAAAATAGTTTTTAAAAGTGATCCTTGAACCTGTTGAGAGGAAAGGTCTGATTAAGAATCGCACAAAATATAAATCCAGTTTCTTTGGAAGAGATATGGGTGGGTAGACAGAAATTGGAAATTACTCAGTTAATGGAAAATAAAAATAAAAATGTAGCATATTTTTATTTCAGTTTGATCCTTGAGAGCTTCATTGACATGGACACTTCTTGGCTTCCTGCAGGGTTAGATCATTTACATCCTTCTTCTCAACATCTTTTGCCAGCTAACCATTTCAAAATTACAGCTAAATTAAAAGCACTGTCTGTTATTTGCTGTATACTGGAACTCAGATCTCCCCTTAGAGAGCTCTAAGCTCATTCAATGAGGCATAGCACTTAATTTCATTTGCGGAGTTTCTGCTACTCAACTTTCCACAAATTAAATGAGATCATTCGTTGCTTCCCCTGTAGGCTAATGGGACTTTTATTGTTTGTCCACATTTAATGTTCTAATGTCTCAGTTTCATAATTTAATGTTTAATAACAAATCAGTGATGGAATTGAACATACTGTAAAATGGAAATCCCTAACTTTATTACCTTCTGGTGGCTCTATGGAACCTTAGACCTCTTCTAGCTCAGAGAGTTGCAAACAGATGCCTACAGGGGCCAGGAAGGCTATTAATATGTGAACTGAACTTGAAATAAGAGAATAGAGCAGGTTGGGTTCTATGATGACTTGAAGAAAAGGTTTGCTATTTTAAGGAATGAAAATAAGCATCAAGAAAAAATATGTAGAACACACATTTAATTCTATGGATAAAATTTGTCCTAAAGCTCACAAGTTTTGTAATTTGGTCTTACCTACCTTTCCTATGCTATACCTTAGGAAATAACCAAGGAGCAAAAGTGATTTAATTAATTACCAAATTCATTTATGATCCCCAGTATAGTGTTTGAAAAACTATACCAACACGGTCTCTGTACTTGGGATGAATTGCACACGTTTATCGTTGTGAGCTGATACAAGAAGATGATGTGAACATTAGAGGAAAATAAAAACTGACATTGGATTAGGATAAAGAGACAAACAGCAGGAATCAGTGTGCATAGCATATTAAATAAGCAAAATAAGTAATTGAAAGTTGATCATTCATAAGGGTTGTCAGGATAGCCACTGTAGTTTAGATGATTCAACTAATTAACGTAGAAGTGTCCACTATAAAATGAGAACAGAAAAGCCAGTAGGAGTATAAGACAGACTGAAAATTATGGTCTTTGTTTTTTTCTATCTTGGTTTTAAGCCTAAGACTAAATGGCAGGCATTTTTAAGCCACCAAATTACAGACTAAACTGGCAGTCAGAGAGTATATTTATATTCTGTATGTGGCTTTGGTAATTAATTGGAGTATGATCCTTCTTTATGAATTCAGAATTTGGAAAAGAATGATACAGCACTTCCATAAGTTATTATAAACAGTGAAAATTATTTGGAGACATGGAAAAACAACAATTTTCTGTTTCTCGTGAAGGAGAAAAGGCAAACCCAAGCATGCTAGCTCATGTGAGCAAGATTAGAAAAAAGAGCAATGATCCTGGGAATACAATGTGTTTCTGCCTTCAGGATGATTTTATGATGTTAGTTCTTCTGGTGTGAAATTATGCCAATTCCTGGTATTCAGTAAAAAGGACAAAACATAGTGATAAAATAAGCTATTTCATATATTGTTGTTTTCATGTTTTGGGTTTCACTCAGAGCTAAGAAACTTCTTAGAATATTGATACTTTTTGAATACAGATTCACAATTATCTTTGTTTCTTTAGAAATAATTTACCATTTTGGCCAGCGTAATGCACTAAAACATACGTAACTAAAGTAAACTGAAAAATATGTAAAACACTTTGGATGGGTGACATTTAGCTAGGGTTTTCAAATTTGTCATTTTTAACTCTAGGATATGTTCTGAACAATATGTTTCTACTTGTCCTATAAAAATCATTTTATTGAATGAAAAAGCAGGCAGGAAAATCTCTTTCATATCTGGCATTGTAAAAAGAAACTTTCTGAGCATAGATTTGTTGTCTGTGAACAACCAGACCTATTTAAAATTGGGAACTCTTTTTATGTGAAACTGACTAAAGTAAATGAGGTGCTATTCCTTTATAAAGCTAGGGGAAGTGGATCAGATTAACAGGTGTAATTTAGATGATTCAACTAATTATGGAAAAAGTGCTTCATATGGAAGGAATATTTTGTATAAAAGAAACAGGTAAGATTGAAGGACTTAGGCAGGGCTGAAAGCATAAGTGTCATAGTGTCAATATATCCTCTGGAACAGGGGCCCTCAAACCGTGGTCCGCAGACTGGTACCAGTCAATGGTTTGTTAGGAACTGGGCCGCACGGCAGGAGAGTGGCAGGAGACCTAGCAAAGCTTCATCGTTATTTACAGCCACTGTCCCTCCTGTCAGATCAGCGAGGCATTAGATTCTTATAGGAGTGTGAGCCCTATTGTGAACTGCACTTGCGAGGGATCTAGATTGTATGCCCCTTATGAGACTGTAACTAACACCTGATCATCTGAGGTGGAGTAATTTCATACCAAAACCATCTTCCCACCCCCACCCCATTTGTGGAAAAATTGTCTTCCACAAAACCGGTCCCTGGTGTCAAAAAGGTGGGAACTGCTGTTTTGGAAGATGGTTCAGATGGAAAAAAGAGGCTACACATTAATCTGTCCCAGAAGTAAACTTCCAGAGAGCCGACCTAACATTCAGAGATTTTAAAAGCTTCTCAAAGCACTTGATACCATGAATATTGGGGAGGACAGTGGTTGTGATAGATTTAGTACCTACATTTTAATATTTGAATATAAACTGAAAACTAACTTAAACATAGCGATGAGTGTGACCTCAAAGAATGCAAAACTGGGAAAAATATGTTTAGAGAAACTTTGATACTAGACGCTCTGTTAGAACTTAGCAACATTTACTGGTTACTTTTGTTTCGGTAATACTTGCATTCCAAATATGATTTGCTAGGGTAACTCTTTTCTGTTCATCTAATGAGTCAATTGTTTAATGAGCCAAGCTGTCTTTCTTGCTCTTTCACTGGACAAAATTACTTGGTGAGGTAGCACATTGAAAACTGTCTTACCCAGTCTCACATACTCCTAAAGCACTTTTCATGCATCCTCTCCTGCACTTTTCCCTTGGTGAAGTGAGTTTCATTACTAAGAAAGTAATCAAATGCTAAATCACAAAATTAGTTATCCATGGATTTAAACCTTCTACAGAATACTTACGTTTTCAAATATTATGTTTAAGTCAAATGGCTTCTTAATTGTTAGCGTAAGTACACAAAACAAGAAAACACATTTATTTTAGTGGCGAGTGGGGACTTGCTTGTTCTGGGACACCATACTTCATTATAAAATTTCCAGAAGAAATGAAATCTGTGAATTGGCATAAGTAATTAAAAATATTTCTAAACTCTGCACAATAGATTTTTTTGTATTTTTTTAATTTTAAATTTATTATAAATGTATGCATAAATTTACAGTGGGTTGTAAACTCTTTGAAGTCAGGTTTTGCATTTTATTTCCCACAGTGGACCCCTTCCTAGCACAGTGCCTGGTAGCTAGACTGTATTGATAAATATTTTCTAAATAAAGTAATAAATATGCTTTGTAGAGAAAAGGAATTTTGGATCAATACTTGCATGATTTTCTAAATCATGAATTTCTAGGTTTTATTATCTTAATTCGATACTAAGTTATAAAGACATAGTGTGCACAGTAATTTACTGGCTTTTCTAGGGCATTCCCTAAAACTAAGTTTCTGTACAGTACAAGTGACAGAAACATCATACTTGGGAGAGAAAAAAATCCCTTAATTTTTGTATAACCCCTGAGGAAACAGCAGACTAAAAAATAGATATTCTTGACCTCTTCCATGACCCCCTTAATAATTTCAAATACCATGGTCATAATTCAATCACATACCTTCTTGAGTGATATCTGATAATAATAATGGTGCTTGCTTTATGTTCTAAGGTAAGATTTGGTTTTCTTCTAGGTTTAATAGTCCACATTCCTCTCTAGGAACGTGACACGAAAAAATAAAAATGTTAAAAAGCCAACAAGTATTAATTAAGTGCTTATGCTTGGTGCATTAGGACTACAAAAGGACTTCTAGTCCTTCAGGACTTTGTAATATGATGGGAAAACCAAGGGGTGTGTGTGTGTGTGTGTGTGTGTGTGTGTGTGTGTGTGTGTGTGTGTACGTGTGTTGTTAATGAAAATACTAGGATATACATGAAGCCATAATCAAAAGACCCACAAAAAAGAAATCAGATAGAGCAAGGATAGCTTCTTAATCTACATCACTTTTCTGCTTTTAAATTCTGGTAGATACAACTCATCCCATGATACTGGGGTGGAATCTAAGACTTGGTCTTTGATTTTCAAAAGACATTAATGGTCTTCAACATAGTTTAGGCAGGAAAAATTGTTTGCAGGCAATAAAAATCTACTCAGCCAAAGATAAAAGGATTTATTATTTTAAAAATGTGTACTTTAAAATTTTAAAGAAAAACAGAACAACTAAATGTCAGTAAGCCTGGAAAACAACAGAGCTCTAGGGAGTTCAGCTGCTGGAGTTCATGGACTTTTACTCTAATGATCTGCTATTACCTCAGCTAGCAACTTATTAAGTTTCTGCATATCTTAGTTCAAATTCTCAAAAGGCAATCTGATTGATTCAGATTAGTTTATGGATTAGTTCCTCTGGGGTTGGATAGCTTCTCTTGGCTCAATCAGCCATGTCAGGGGAATGACATTGCTAATTAAGGATAAACAACAGGAAACAAGATATTCCTCTAGTAGAGATATTTATGATGCTGGTCCATATTTATTTACATGTAAATGTATAATATAAAACAGACTACATGGATATTAATAAAATATAATTACCTTATCCTAAAACAGTATATTTATAAGCACATTGTTGTTCTTACTTCTGTGTATTCAACGTCAATGAATGGCATACAAGCCAAAAAATTGCTTAAGTCAAAACCCTGGTGATACAGTTTGAATATCTGTCCCCTCCAAATTTCATGTTGCAATGTCATACCCATTGTTGGAGGTAGGACCTGGTGGGATGTGTCTGGGTCATGGGAGTGGATCCCTCATGAATGACTTGGTGCTATCCTTCAGTAATGAATGAGTTCTCACTCTATTATGTCACACAAGTTGTTTAAAAGAGCCTGGCACCATCTCCCCTTGCTTTTGTTCCTTCACTTGCCATATGATATGCTGACTCCTCCTTTGCCATGACTGTCAGCTTCCTGAGGCCTCACCAGAAGCTGAGAAGATGCTGGTGCCATGTTTGTACAGCCTGCAGAACTGTGAACCAAATAAACCTCTTTTCTTTATAAATTACCCAGCCTCAGGTATTCCTTTATAGCAACACCGTTAGACTAACACACCAGGTATCCTTCTTAACAGGTTCCCTAAATTTTTCTACACATCCAACCAGTCACCAAATCCCAGCTTTTCTATGCCCTAAATGACATTATATTGAAATCACCTTTCCATAAGTGATACTTTTCTGCCATATTATATAATCCATGGAGAAACTGATTTATGTTTGGCTTTTTCATCTCTGGTATCTAGCACAATGCTTAGTACCATTAGCCCTGACCGACTGCAGCTTTGTGAGACCTGAATGCAGGGAATTTTGCTAAACTGTATCCCCAAAACTGTGAGATAATAAATGTGTGTTATTTCAAGCTTCTAAATTTGTGGTAATAATTGCTATGCAACAATAGATAATTAACACAGTCAACTTTTTTCTTTCTGCATAGGATTTTTAAAAGTAGTTAATGACAAAGTCTCATTTTAAATTCTGAATCTATGGTTTTATTTTCTACAGTGTAGTATTGACTGCACATAGAACACAAAAACGGTGGAATGAGTCAACAAGATGAGGACAGTTGTGGCTAAATCCTTAAATTTTTTCTTTCGATTCTTCTTTTTTTTTCTTTTTTGCCTCTCCACCATTGTCTAGGACTGATGTAGGTTATAACCCTAAACTGTTTCAGTTCAAAAAACTGAACTGTTTTGAACTGTTTCAGTTCAAAAAACAACTTTGTTGTTTGAGATAGGAATCATTACTGAATCACTGTTTAGCTTCTGCATCACACTTCTGCACTTTTTAATCTTTGCTGTAAGATGCCCTGAAAGTATCAGGTGCCCTGTTTTTGTTTCAAATCCACATCCATCTACCACAGGTACTTCCTTGTTCCAGGAAGAGAAGCAGCATTATATTCCCACTTATAAAATAGTAGATAGTATAGTTCCAAATTTGCTAAGTTTTGTATTGATGTAACAGAAATGATTCAAAATTATAGTTTCCTCTTGACGTTTCAGGGACCATGATATCCTGAAATATCTAAGAGATGCTGAAATCTGGAAGAAACCCACCCTAACCAGCTGTGGTAATGGGGTGTGTGGAGAAATGAATTTTACCACCCATATACTCCGAAGAAATTACAAAACCCCATAAGGCATGATGAAATAAAACTGGAGAAGTAGCAGTCTTATGTGTAAAAAACTTTCTTGATTATTCATTCATCACTGTCATATCAGAGCAGGAGCTTCTGAAACCATGCATTGGCCTCTCCTTCTCATCAGGAGACAATAATCTTACAGGTAGCTGAGTTCTTCCTCTTCCTCTGCTCCTGGAGTTACCTAAGCCCACATATGCGTGAAGTCTCCACACTCTTCTGGAATTTTTGCCTCTGGGATTGCCAGGAACCCCTCAGACAGCCTTAAAATAAAGCTGAGGCTTTGAGGCATCATCATGAGAGGCCTTGAGCTTTGTGATAAGCTATCTCAGAACACCCAGGAGAGCATTTAGCTATTAAAGGCAAGACATTCAAGTAATTGAAAATTGATCAAAATGAAGTAATTCTGTACTCAGAGTAAGCCTAGGCTGCATAAGACAAGGAGGCAGAGGACATGTACCTAGGAACCCTAGTCTAGCAAGAGATATTGTGTTGACACTGAGATTTCAATTTGTATATATGTAAGCAACTCTGCTTTTATATGTGAGATCATCTTTGTTTTAAAGAAAAAGGATCTGTTTCCTTAAGAAGTTTGGGTGCTGCGGTTCATAAAACACATTATACACATTAATGAATCTTCAAATGTGTTAAGATATCTTAGGGTATCAAGAATTAGGTAAAAAACTTGTAGTTAAATAATTTGCCAGAGTGTGTATTTCTAACTAGAAGGACAGAATGACTCCATGAACTTATATATATATATGCAGCTAAAAATTCCACAAATTATCTATTTTAAAGCCAATAATAATTATTTTTCTAAATAGTGTCAAGCTTATAAAGAAATTCAACTTTGTCTTCATGATAGAACATAAGCAGGAAATAAATAATTGCCTAAGGCTAGAGGTATTTAAAAAAGTATTTGATAATTTTAATGTTTTTCTATTTTTTTTTCAAAATATGTGAAGTTTGTTTTAGAGATTTAAAAAGGCAACTTTGGATAAAGTCTTAGAGGTAAAATATATAATGAAACAGGAATGTAATGTTTAATTTAAAAAATAATTTCATGTTTTTTTTGCATAATGATAAATGTAGTTACTACACACAGAATTATTAATTTGTGTCATTCATTCTTTTTTCTAATTTTTCATTTGTGTACCAAAATCAATAGCTAAACATTTTTATAAATATAGGATAAAACACAAATTAAAAGAGAAAATGTGGCTATCAGTATGTAACAATAATAAAATCTAGTTTTTTCTACAAATAGGACAATTTCAAGTTATAAGTCATATGCATTTTTGTAACAATGCTTTAGCAATTTAATTACTTTCTTCTTGATACATTCTGTTTATCTAATATTTCAATTGACTTTTAGAAGATTAAATTTGTATAACATTTTAGTAATAGATACATTGAAATTTTTCATTAGACTAATTCGAAAGGGTTCTAGTTATGTATTTGCAGAATCATGAAATGCAAAATAGGATTTCAGGCAAATTTTCAGAAATCATTTTTGTATAGAGTGACTTAGCAATAATATAGCATTTCAAGGTACTAGATATCTTCCTCAAAACCACCCTGGAATAAAATAAAGAATTGAAAGATACTAAATGATAATACTATCTGGCAATTAAATGTATAAATTTGCAAGCCTTGGCATAATAGTGCACAGCAAGATATATCAAGGCTGTGAGGGAATGTTATGTCTTATAAAAAGAAAACGAACTTTCAGGTTATTAAAGCAAGAAAAATAAATATCAAAACAGATTTTGCAAAGTAAAAATGTAATTGCATATGTGAAAACGTGTAGATTTTAATGTTGTTTGAAACTGAATGTAGAAGACAGTTGTTTTGCCCAGCCTGAATTCATACATATGAGTCTTATGCACATAACCAAGCATGTAACCATGGCGGATAGACCAGATAGTGGCTAAATAAAACACTTATACAGAGCTTTGGAGATTAAATTGCTGATTTTTTTTTCTTGCCACATCTCATAAAGTAGACCAATAGAGGTGATTTCTACCATTCTCCATCAGAATCTAAATAGCAACACCTAAAAATGACACTTTCTAAGAGTATAGAACTGTCTGTTGGAATAACACCTTGAATTTGAAATAAACTGCAACAAATCATACATCCAATAAATATTTCCGCAGCCACACAGAATGAGTTATAAGTGACTCTAAAACCAAAGTAAATTGAGTATATATACCTATTGTAATGCATACTAGAAGCAGAAATATCTATATAGGAAACACTGAACTAAATTCAGTAGTTTTATTTTTATTAATTAAATTTTTAGTAGTTTTATTTTTAGTATTAGCATCATTTTATTATTTTTGGATTATTATACAAAGAATATGTATTCATTTTGTTAGAAATATTTTCACTATAAGTAAACAGTAGAACAATTACTGAATCAAAGAAAATTAAACAGAAACCCCATACTGTTAGAAGTAAGTGGAACTATTAATAGGAAGCATACATTAAAAAAAAAAAAACTGTTTATTTTGAAACTTTGTACACTGAAGTGACCTAGGACCCCAACAAACATAAACCTAATATGTAACCTCAGCTCTTAAATTATGATTTCTAATACGAACCATTCTCAGAACTCAAGTTGCTGTGAGCAATGGAAATGTCATGATTGGGTAAATTAAGATGCAAGGTAGGTCTGGGTAGGATAATATAAAGTGGCCAAAAGAAAATATGTTTTAAACAATTGAGAGCATTATGTCAAGGGGACATAGGAATCCTATAAAGAGGTTACTGTTGGCCAATATTTTGAAAATATGGACATTACCCAACATAATAAAACTGTAACTGTTTGAAACATATTGAAGATATTAAAGTCAATGAGTTCATAAAGAAATATAAATATATTTGAATAAAAGAAGTTTCTGTGGAGTCTTATTTACTTCTGTTGATTTTATCAAGTCATTTATTGTATTTTATCTTACCTTTCATTCTAAATTTAAAAAACCCCATAGATCACTGAACTGGTCCAAACCTGCTTCAGCAGGAGAAGCATGTACTTTTTCTGGAGGAAAGTTTCCCAAACGTTAGGGCCACTGGGCTACTACAATTAAGATGAAATGACATACAAACACAGAATACTGAATACACAAGAAGACAATAGGTGCAAGAGTAAGCAAAAGTAAGCAAAAGTCCTTTATATACTAAGAATGTTTGAAGAAATAATAGATGTAATTGCAAAGTTGAGAACACACAAAGCCACAAAGCTTAACAGATACATTTTTTTAAAATAAAGTGTCTAGAAATAATTTTAGTAGTAGAAATTTCAATATGTATGGTAAAATCCCAAGAATAAATTAAATGGAATTTAAATTTAAAAATGTATAAACTCTGTTATGATAGATGGCAAATGAAATAAGAAAATAGCAAACAAAAAACAGGAAAAGCAAGAGAGGAGAAAAAATAGGAAAAGCAGAACAATAATAGATTAAATGTAAAGTAATTGATGCAAGACCCAATAATTTCACTAAATGCAAATAACAAAAAGGTGAGTTAAAGATGAAGGTTGCCAAATTGATTTTTTTTTAAGTCAGCTGTTTATAGTTGTGGTAAACACCATGATGGCCAGCCAAAGGTGTTAATATTTTAATCCCCAAACCTGTCACTATGTTAACTTACGTGACACAAGAAACAGGTGGTTAAAGATATTGAATTGAGGAGATTATCTTGGAATATCCAAGTCCACCCAATGTAAACACAGTACTGTAATAAAACAGACTCAGGAAGGTCAGAGTCAGAGAAGGAGATATGACAATTAAAGGGAGGTAACAATGAGAGAGAGAGAGATTAATTTGAGGTTGCTTCTGTTGGCTTTGGGTGTGGAGAAAGGGGCACAGCCAAGGAATACAACCATCCCATTAACTCTGTAAAAGATACCATGTGGAATCTCCATTTCTTTTTTGTTTGTTTGTTTGTTTTATGACTTACAGTATGTACCTGCCTCTCCATTGTTAGTCATATTAAGATAATGGGCTAACCATCCTAATCCAAATATAAGCTAGAGTGGAGTTGTGCATTTTAAATCTCTCTCAACTGCCTCCTCAACTCTGAAAGACTAAGAGATCAAGTACTGCCTTCAAGAGTTTCTGTCCCAGATCTCTAAACTAGCTCCATGCAATTTCAAAATCCAGCAAATGTCCAAAGAGGAAAGCCGACTGTGAGCTTAAGAACTCCATTTCCTATGAGAGATCTTTACTTCCTAAGTACCAGGAAACTAGATTTCACTCTGAGATTTAGACACTATTGACCTAAATCTCTAGCTTCTCACCTACTCCCAGAACCCAGCAAATTCCCATGGAGAAGAGTGGCCATGTATGAGGCCCCTCAACTTTCCAGTTTTTAACCCCAACCCCACATTATTGTTAAAATTTTGCTTGCTCCCTTTTGCTCTGGCACAGAAGCATGGGTTAATCTATAACCTCAGCCAGAATTGGCAGACAAAAAACAACAACCAAGAAACAACTTGTGATTGTCAGCTCACCTGGGGAAGGCTCTCCTCTCCCTGGAATGGTTGCCTATCCAGTCTTTATATATATATTTTTTACATATATTTATGATTTTTTAAAATCAAATATCTGGTCTAATTGTTACAGAAATTGGCCTTCTGTGAGTTAATATATCCTGCCCAAAAGCAGAAGTCCCTGGGCTGTCCAGATAGTGTTTCCGGTAAAAACAGAGTTTTATTTTAAATCTTTAGTGTGTCTTTTTGCTTTCACAGCATGAGAGTACTGATAAAAAATAAATAAAATAATACCAGGTCTATACCTGAGCTATAGCCTGCAAAAACTTAAAGCAGAAATAGCTATACAGGAAGATTTAGGAAAGCATCTGAATGGGAACTGAAAAAATAGGAAAATTAGGCAAGTATGGTGTTTGAGAAAGCAAGAGAATGAGACTATGAGGTTACTGTTGTGTTGACTAGGTCCTCATACCCAGGTTTTGGTCAAACGCCAGTCTAGAAGTTGCCATAAGGGTGTATTTTATGTATTTTTAACATTTAAATCAGTAGACTTTGAGTAAAGCAGATTATTCTCCATAATTTGAGTGAGCTTCGTCCACTCAGTTCAAGACTTCTAGACCTCCAAGGAAGAAGGAATTCTCTTTCTCTCTCTTTCCCCCTTTTCTAGATGAATGGCTGGATAGATAGATATGTGAATATCCTATTACTTTTGTATTTCTGGAAAACTCTAATACAGAAATAGTACAGATAGAAACAGAACATTCTTGACTGCTGTTGTAAAAAAATCAAGTAAAATAAAAACACAAAATGGCCATATAGCATTGATGTCATTGTGGTCCTTGGTAAGAGCAGTTTTGGTGGAATGTTGGGGAAAACAGCCTGAGTAGAGAGGGTTGAAGGAAAAAATAATGAAGGTAAGTGGATATTTTGACTATAACACAATATATAAACACTACAAATAATGTCTTCCCTCTTTGGTATTTATTCAATGCATATTTCTTTTCTTCAGTAAACTTTTGCTTGGGAAGGGTAGGCCACCTCTCTAATGCCACACAGCTCCTAATACATTGATTTGAAGAGTCTAGGTGCTATTTAGTATTCGTAAATAAATCATTGTATGATTTTTACCCCAAAATTAATAGTATTATTAATTGGTAAGAAGAAAGATTTTTTAAGGTTTGAATAAGGGTGGCACAAGGGGAACCTATACAACATACATAAAAGTTTGTTTGAAAACAGTATAGAAACGATTACCTGCTGTGTTAGGCTGAATAATAGTCCCTAAAAATATCCATGTTCTAATTCCCAGAATCTGTGAATGTTACATTATATGGGACTTTGCCGATGTGATTAAGAATCTTGAGATGGAGAGATATTCTTAGATTATCTCAGAAGCCCTACATGCAAGCACAAATGTCTTATAAGAGGGAGACAGAAGGAGACTTTACCAGAGAGGACAAGGCAGAGAGAGGATGGAGCAGAGAGCAATTTGAAAATGTTGTGCTTCTGGCCTTGAAGGAAGGTGCCCTGAGCCAAGGAATACAAGGAATGAAGTTTTAGAAGCTGGGAAAGGTGAGGAAACAGATTCTTCCTAACAGCCTGCTGTTAGGGGAATGGCCCTGCTAACCCCTTGCTCTTGGCTCCCTAAAACTCATTTGTACATCTGGCCTCCAAACTGTAAAATAATAAATTTCTTTTGTTTTAAGCCACTAAGTTTGTTCTAGAAGCAATGCTGAAACACCCACATTCCTGGTATAGAGGATTCACTCCCTGAAGACTTAGAACAAGATTTGATTGGTTATGTGGGGTGGCAGAGGTTTGAGTACCAGTACTCTAGACTTTTCATACTTTAAAATGCCTGGGTTTTATGCTGTGAGTCATGGGGAGAATTAGTAGTTTTTGCATGGGAAGTTAACTGGTCAAAGAATATTCTAGGACATGTTTTTCTGGTAGCAGAAAGAGAAAGAAAATGAACATTGAAGTCTTGATAAGCAGCAGGACGAATCCATGTTTGGCTCGATAGGGACTTAGATAATAGTAGAAGTAACATAAAGGGGTAAAGTAATTGCTGAAAGGAATTCCCCACAGTTGGAATTATCATGATGACAACTTCTACTTTTGAATTAAATAACTGAGCATAAAGATCAAAAAAATTTTTTAAGCTACAGTTGTTGGGAAGACTAGAGGAACCACAAATTCATTTGACATTCTACATTTAAAGGTCCAGCAGAAACAGATATCTGAAATAAGTCTGATAAATTAAGGCTACACATGGATCCGTCTGCATGATTGAAGCCCAGACAACAGATAAGCTGTCTTAGAGATACCAAAGGCACAAACAGAGGTTTCAAAGTTGATATAGAAGGTGAGAGGAATAACTAAAAATGAAGAACAGCTTGGGGAATATATCTTATAGTGGAGAGATTTTCTGCTGTATGATTTCTACTTCAGTCTGACAGCCTAGATGTACATCAGATTTCTTATGGTAAGAAACCGTATGCGTTTTATTTTTATGATTCCCTCCATTTAGGTCACAAATGCTTTCAGACTTCCTAGTTTTAAGAACTCCACATCTGCTGGTATGAAGTATTTTCTTCTTCAGGCAGGGTCTTCAATGAAGACTATTATTTACTGTGCTGCTAATAAATTTTAGCCTGACTCAGTCGAAATTGTGAGCTAAAATGTTGTTTTTTGGTAATCTTAGTCTTACCATTTATGCCTTAGGAGCCCAAAGCTTATGCGTGTTGCTTAGATCCCTGTATGCAAACTTTTAGTCAGAGATTACTGTTAATGCTGTGTTGCTTCTCCCAGTATCTTTGCATTTTGTTTGGAGCAAGTCACTTGTTGATCTTAATTTTAGAATTCAGGCAGACTATGGGGAAAAATCCAGTTCCTTCATTTCTTCTTTCTATTGTCACCTTTTCTTTTTCTTTATTTGTTTTCCATTTTTCTCTTTTCCTTTCTACTTAATGGAATAAAAAATGGCATCTCCAACTTCCTCAATCAAGACTCTGTAATTGGTCAAGTCAGGCAGCAGAAAGGTTGAGTTCAGATCTGGAGTCAACAGAAGACAGAGTGATGCTCCATTGACTATCATTCCATTTACTAAAATACAAGTTTTAGTTTAATTGTGAAACTGCCAGTCGAGTAAGGTGCAAAATGAATCACCATGAAGTTGAGTGCATTTTTTGTATTCTTCTGCTTGAGCAAAAATAGAACAACAGATGGCCATAAATTTAGGGAAGCTTAATGAATTGGCAAGTTATGACATGAAGTAAGTTGGAATGGAGTAACTTAAATGTCTATTAACAAAGGAGAAAAATTCTTCAAAAATGTTTTTTTGGAAAACAGAACATATTATAATTTAGATTACCTGTTTTCTTTTATCATTCTTTCATTGATATGTTTAGTTTAAGATCAGTTTCAAATAAGCATACTGCCCCTCAGCTCTACAATTTTACCTTAAAGAGGCACAACCCTATGTCCTTTGAAGCCAGAACCTTGGAAAGTTCAAGGTTTATAATAAACTTATCACAGACAAGGAGAGCCTCTAGGCAGAAAATATGTTCCCCAGAAAATAGGATTGAGGGCCAGATGCGGTGGCTCACGCCTGTAATCCCAGCACTTTGGGAGGCCCAGGCGGGCAGATCACAAGGTCAGGAGATCGAGACCATCCTGGCGAACAGGGTGAAACACCGTTTCTACTAAAAATACAAAAAAATTAGCCGGGCGTGGTGGCGGGTGCCTGTAGTCCCAGCTACTCTGGAGGCTAAGGCAGGAGAATGGTGTGAACCCAGGAGGCAGAGGTTGCAGTGAGCCGAGATCACACCACTGCACTCCAGCCTGGGTGAAACAAGAACTAAAAAAAAAAAAAAAAAAAAAAAAAAAAGAAGAAGAGAGGAGAGAGGAGTGAGTCATATATTCCTACTGAAGTTTGCTCTATGTGCTAGAACAATTATAAAGTGGAGTAGTTTTGTAAGTAAATGTGAGCTACATAGAAAAGATGAGAGAGCATTTTGGGTGAATTTGAGAGATTTGTGGGTAGCAGGAGCTTAATCCCTATTACCATATTTTTAAAATTATATTTTCTCACATTAAGAATGTATTTATTGACAGGATTCATCCAATACATACATAGACTGGAAGAATGCCTAATAGTTATTCTATAAAATGTTTTTGGCAAGTCGTTGTACCTTCCTCCACAACCAACCAACAGCTGGTTTTTCAAAGTGAGAATATACAGTATGAATATTAATAAAAAATTCTCAAAAACTGTTGGGGAATACTGAACTATTCATGAAACTATGCCAACTAGATGTTAACCCTTCCAGTGGAAAGAATTCACAGGTGCATCAGTAGAGAACATTCTGCTCTTTACATTAGGACTATAAGTTAATGCATTTATTTTAAGCGTAGACACTTTGCATTACTTAGAAATTAGGATGAGTGATTCAAATGCCTGGAAATTTACAAGTCATTCTTCAAAATTATTTTTAAAATAAAAGCAATTAGGCTGCATCACAAAATAGTTCTTGTGGTTCTAAGAGCAGCACAAATATGTAAGGACTATGAGCTTCGATAAGACAAGAACTATAAATTGTTTATAGAATACTATAAAACAGAGATTAGCTTGAATTTGTGAGAGTCAATTCAGTAACATAGCAAGGCTGGAATTCAAGTTATGGAAGGGCAAAGAGAAAATGCAAGCAAGTAATTATGGACAATGAGCTACATTGCTCTTTCAATAAGCTTATCTTTTTTTTTTAAGAGAGGGAAGATTATCTTTTTTTTAAAAAGAGGGAAGATTTTTTTAAAAAGAGGGAAGATTATTAGTAAAATAAGTTGTCACTCTATTTTAGATATGCTTAAGATGCCGAGAACACCCTCTTTGGTTGCGACTTGGGGAAGGAATTTTTTCCTCTTCATATACAACTTTCATTTTTATCTTGAGGCCTGTGTTTACACACATGCCAACTGTGTTAGGTGCAACAATTGTGAGTTTTGGTAACTATCTTCTGTATCACTTCTGAATGTAGACACAGCATTTTATAAAATTTATAAAATTTACATCAGGACTATATGTTAATGCATTTATTTATAAATTTATAAAATACTGTGGTTACATTTTATAAATACTGTGGTTTTATGTTTTATAAATACTGTGGTTACATTCCGAAGTGAAACTGAAGATATCCCAGCTCCAAAAAATGTTCTGGTCAGAATCTTAGACATGTACTTGACTATCCTCTAGAATTTTTAATAAACAAACATCAAAGTGTCATGTATACTCTCAATATTCTTCCCCCTACTAAGATATGGAGGCATTTATAATTTGGCTTTAAATGCCCAAACCCCAAAACTTTGCACAACACAACAGGATACTTATCAGATAATGACTTTCTAATTAACTATATTGGTTAGAAAAAAATTAAAATCTCTAATGAACCTACAGAAATAAAACGAGTAGTTAAGTTTAGCCTGAGAGTTTCCAAAAATCTTTTAACTTCTGAAATTAGAAGAAAGTAGAATCCTTGCTTTGCTCAACCTACAGGATCAGTTGGATTCAACTGTATGTGTTTTTTAAGCCTTATAACAACTTTTTCAATACACAGGGAAATGAAAACAGATTTTTAAAAATATTTTTCTCTTTGATGTCTGGTTTAAAAGACAACAAGAAAATATCAATAAAGTTTAAATAACTAGGAATTGCTCAAAACTCTAAGGATGTTGGAATACCTAGAAAATATACTAAATAGATTTATTGTATTTAGGCAAAGCTGTTTTTAAGAGAAGATTTTAATTTATGTTATTCAATAAAGGATTCAAATAAAAACATGACCCTACAAATAAACCGTCTAAAATATGTTTTTTATCTTTCACGCTTATGGATCTGTCTAAAATTAATACAATATAATTTAAGAGTTCCTTACCAAACTGTCTTCATGACTTTGCAATCAGGACCAATAGAATTGTGTTCTATTCTTGTCTGTCATGTGTTATTTGTGTTCTAATTGGAAGTCAGTAATTTTCTCTGAAACTCAATGTTCTCATTTGAAAAATGGGAAGATAATATGTTTCCTCGAAAAAATTGTTGTGAGAATCTGTCTTAGCCTGCCCAGGCTGCTATAAGAAAATACCATAAACTGGGTGTCTTAAATAACAGAAATTTATTTTCTCACAGTTCTGAAGGCTTAAGTCTGAGACCAGAGTGTCAGCTTGGATCAGTTTTTAATAAGGTCTCTCTTCCTGGCTTTCAGTGACTGCCTTCTTGCTGTGTCCTCACATTGCCTTTCCTCTGTGTGCTTGCACTTCCGGTGTCTCTTCCTATTCTTACAAAGACACTGGTCCTGTTGAATTAGGGCCCCATTTTGATTACCTCATTTGTCCTCAGTTATCTCCTAAAGGCAGTCTCTCCAAGTACAGTCATATTGAGGGGTAGTGCTTCAACCTGTGGATTTTAGGGCACACAATTTGGTCCATAACAGTTACTGAATCAGAATCTCTGATAATGGAACTTGGAAATCTACATTTTCAAAAACATCCTGAGAAATTCTTAGCCACACTGAAGTTTGAAATCAAAACTCTACAATTTATAAATGGGTTTTGGGGGCGTATGATTTGCATTTTAATGGGCAAAGAAAATGATGACTGTCTTTCTTTCCCCTGCCCTTTATGGAATAGCTCCAGTTACCAATAGGAAGAAATATGGTATAATAGATAAAGTTCAAGATTTTCAACCGGGTATGGTGGCTCATGCCTGTAATTCCAGCACTTTGGGAGACCAAGGTGGGAGGATCACTTGAGATCAGGAGTTTGAGACCAGCCTAGCCACCAAGGTGAAGCCCCATCTCTACTAAAAATACAAAAATTAGCTGGGCATGGTGGCGGGCACCTGTAAACTCAGCTACTGGAGAGGCTGAGGCATAAGAATCCCTTGGACCCAGAAGGCAGAGGTTTTAGTGAGCTGAGATCACACCATTGCACTCTAGCCTGAGTGACAGAATGAGACTCTGTCAAAAAAAAAAAGATTTTGAAGATGTAGGGGGTTCTGTCAGAGAAAAATTGCACTCGACAAGTTGAACAGGCAAGAAAGGATTTATTTAAGACTATCACTTTAGGAAAGAGAGATTGAAAGCATCTCTGCTGAAACAAAAGTTGGTAGAGCTGGTGGAAAAGTACTGGAGGACATTAGTGGGGAGGTGGTCAGTGTGACTAGGCCATTTGTGTTTACTAATTGACACTTACCGAAGTTGCGCTGCTACCTTCCCATAGAGACTGGGAGACAGGAATGCTATCTTTCTTGATTTTTTTTAAAAAAATTTTAATATGACTACATATTAGTTGTACGTTATTTATGGGTTACATGTTATGTTTTGACACAAGCCTCAGTGTCTAATGACCGCATCAGGGTAGGTCCTTGAGAAAACTTTTCGGGGTTGTAAAACTGGCAAGAAGCTGGGAGAAGATTCAGAGAGTCAAATAAATAATTTACAATTGAAAGTTTTCTAAAGTAGATATTCTGAGGGAGTCAAGGGTCAATAGTAAGAAGTCTGTGTAAAGTATAGTCAAGCTGCAGAAAATATTAAGGCATTCTTAGCCACTTTGGATACTACCTCTGTCACTAATCCTGTGAACTTGAACAGGTCATTTTCCTTTTATGACCTGGACAACGTGAGCTTTTGATTCAGGGCTTCTATTAAAATCACTAATGCTAAAATTCTGTTTCAAAGGCTGTTACTCACCATGATTGCCTTACTGATTTTTAAAATATCAAAATCATTTTGAAATTCTTTGTAAATGACCTCTGGTCCTTCTTGTGACTCCTAAACCTTCCCAAGATATAGTCAATGCTTCCAGGACCCTGCTTTAATACTAGGATTATGTCCATCTGATAGTAGTTGTTAAATATTCAGAATATCACTCTGGGATATTGCAATCTACTTCACAGTTATTTAGAAATTAATTCTAGTAAAAACACGGCATTAACAATAAAGACTTCAATAGGACTTCAATATATCTTATTTTCCTAAGAATCTAGACTTACCACTGTGATTGCTATATGCTTCCAAACAATCTTGTATCAAATGTTTATTTTCCAAATTTTTTTTTAAAAAACCTTTTCCCTTATTTTCAGTTAAAGTCAATTGATTTTGGCCCCATGTAAAATATACAGGAGATCACAAATGAATCAAAATATTAACTGTCTTTTAACATTTCTCAGTCTATTAAAGAATGGAAATAAGCAATTTATCTATAAAGTGCTGAGAGAATGCATGACTAATTCTGATTGTTGCTGGTGGACAGGTTAGACCTATGATGACTGGAAGATTTAAAAGCGTTTCTATTAAGGTACATTTGTGGATGGTTTGCTTGAATAGAAAAAGAAAATTTAAGAGACCCGTTAGAATTTTATTCAAATATTTAAGGATTGTTTTTTCATGTGGAAGAAGGATTAGACTCGTTTTGTATGGCCCCAAGGTTTAGAACAGGCTCAATGGGAAAATTACAGAGATATTTTGGGTTTAATGCAAGAAATATAATTTTTCAAATGAGAGCTTATTCAAAATCCTTGCTCTGGACTTCCACAACTCCTCTGCCAAGCACTTTCAACAATGAATTATAGTCAGAAATTAATTCACTGAAATCTCACACCAAAATATAAGGTCCTGGGGAATAAAAGACTGCATGGGATTTAATTCAATAACTAGTGACTTTTTTTCCAGCTGATCTTGGATCTTATGTGTGTTAAGTGGATGAATTAATAAATAAAAGTGAGTTTCTTACAATAATGTGCCAACCCAGTCTGGAGGGCCTATTCATACATGTATTGTAGGAGAAGTCTAAGCGTCTAATAATTGTTGAGACTAGATGATGTAGCACAGCCCAACAGAAGTAAGTGTTGTTAAAACACAATGCCCTAAAAGGTCCTGGTTGACATTGAGTGCATTAGAATCTGAACTTCAGCAACCAGGTAAGTTTACCCAGATCAGATATGTATAACAACACCAGGAGAAAGTCTTTAATTCAAGTCCTAGTAAAGATACCAAAGCCTAGCTGAGAATAAATAAACAAATATTCAATAATGACTATTTGCTATGGATTTATTATGTAGTCAAATATAAATACTATAGTTAGGCTCCAGTATAAACTTGCTGTCTGTGTCTTCATGGGAATGGGCAAAATATCTCACCCCCATCAAATTGAATAATTGGTGTACTTCTTTATTCTTTAGAGTGGGCCTAGAGCAACTTCTCAAGCCTATTCAGGTGGCAACTAAAAATTAGAGTTGGCAATGAGATGAAAATTATTTTCAAGCTCTTATCTAAGGAAATACTCTATTGCTGATACAGTGTCTACTACTCTTTCAAATCTCGCTGTCTTTGTCTGTCTCCCACTGTTACAAGCTTCTATGCTGGGATGATAATGTACTGAAATCAGGTTCTTTATCATTATTTCCAAATACTTTGAATATCTGCTAAAGGGATTCCTCAAAATTCACTTTAAAATCAATTATTGTTTTTACTAAGTGATTTATTATTTTAATGCACACACAGATTTCTGGTTTTCTGCTTAGGAACTATACCAATGTTTCTTAAAAATGTCACTCTCTTATTTGTCCATGCTGTTTTCATTTTGTTAAATGAGTCATTTTGTTAAATGAGTCTGTGGAGATGGAGGGATACATTAAACTTTTCTTACGAGAAGAAACATTTGGGCTCAAAAGTAAAAACGGATCCCTCACTGGTTAGAAGCATTGACTCAAAGGCATGCCTGGTTTCATGCCATTAATCTTCACTCTCCTGGGCCTCCAAACCCCATATGTGCCATTGCAACATTACATGGGCATTATGGTTCTACACATTCTTTTCTGTTGGGGATATTGCTTCTTTTTTTTTAAGCAGAAGTAGCAAAATGATGCTGATTCTTGTTTTTTTCATAATTACTCATAATATTTTGTTTAAAATAATGAGAATCAGCCCTGCCACAACTTGGTCTTGAATGCTATCATCTTTATATCTAACCAGTCACCTTACATATCCAATATTCTAGCTGAGTATCACTTCCAGATATATTCAGCATAGTTACTCAATAGGAGTACTGAACAAAGACAAAATGTCACCCAAACTGTATTTTCTCTCTGTGTTATGTGGAATTTGCCTGACTTTGGTCAGGATATATTTTGTCTATCAAGTTTTCTGCGTCTACTGTTTTTGTCACTCTGTCATGGAAGGAAATTAAGTTGATTTGACAGGATTTATTTTTCACAATGCCAAGGAGATTTTACCCAGTAACCCATGATTTTCTAGGTGCTTGAAAATTGATTTTTTGATGATATGTTTCAGTAAGTTTTCAACTAAGTAGTGGTGATGACAGGTCTATAATTTCTAAAGTTATCTTTTTTTTTAATCTTCCCAGAGTAGAAACAAGAAACACACTAAGATAAGTACTGCATTTAGTCTTTTTAATATAGCAGAATGTCTAAGTCCTTTTTAAGTTCATAGATGTTGAGCTAATTGTTCTTTATTGACTTTGGCAAAGTCTTGAAAAAATAATTAAGTCACCAGAATTTGCAGTTCAAAATGTGACCAGTTTATAACATTAGCCTTGCAGGCGAACCTTTATATCACACCCTGTATCTTCTCCAAATACCATATCATAACTGCCCTGTATTTTAAGCTTTCAAACAAGATTTCTGAAACCTGCAGTTTGAATACTGGCTAAGTACTGCAGTTATTTATATAATTTATGGTCATTTTTATGTATGAAAATTCATTGATTACAGATGTAAGATTTAATTTATTATATTAAAATGCATTTCTGCTATTGAATTCCTTAATGCAAAAAAATCAAAATTGTTCTTTGGTAGTATATCACTGAACCCCTTATGTATAAAAACCCCAGATTGGAATACAGAGCTCTTAGATGACCAAATAAGAATCAAGAGGTTAATTAGACTCTGCAATTATAGTCTATGAAGAGAAAGACTTCACTCATTTGAAATAGTATATAGTTTACTATATGTAAAATAAAATAAAATAATCTCAGAAACTGTGGTCTCCTATAATTTGTAGAAGATGATAACTGATATCTCTAAGCACATTTTGGGTGCAAATAACTATACTTAAATACTGCTAATAAAAGCTAACATCCACTGATCACTTGCTTCATACCAAGCACTATCCTAAATTCTTCAGGTACATGATTTCATTCACTTTTTCATCTCACAACAGTATAGTTAGAACATGCTGTTATCATCCCAATTTTCAAGTGAAGAAACTAATGTTTAGATATGTTAAATAATGCATCTAATGTCATATACTAGTGTTTGAGTAGGAATTTGAAGCCAGTTGGTTTGAATCTGGACTCCATGTTCATGATCATTATCCAAAAATGTCAAGTGTCCCAAACCCTCACAAATGACTTTGAATTAAATATTAGGTTTATATGTGTGGAACCTGAGGCACAGTGATAATTAAAGTGTAGCTCAGCCATATAGTGACCTCTTGGTCACTATGGGTCTTTGGGTTAAAACATACCTTTAAGAATATGTAGGAAAAAGTGATAATAGCTAACTCAGCAGCATTCGTTAATTCATCTGCAACAGATTAACCTGTTCCAAAATAGTGAGATAATCTGATTCTGATGGGAAACAGAGCAGACAGATTCTTCTAGAACCCAACCTGTTTCCATGTGGGTGTATTCAGGAAGTCAGGATTATTTGGAGAAACCTGGCAGGTCTCTAGGCAGACAAAAGGGAACATCTGGTAGGGATTGGGACATCTAGAAAAAAAGGTAAGATTTTCCTTGAAAAAACCACTTCTCTCATAATTTTTTTCTACACATGCGTGCTTCTCTTTAGATAGTTTCTGACAGGACGCTCTTTTCTTTCTCTCTCCCCATTTCCTTTAAATAATATACATTAAATTAGCATAGAATCACAGCATCATCAACAAATTCGGGCTAGCACTTAGTGACAGACACTGCTGCTAGACTCTAGTTATTCATTTGTTTTTCTAACTAAGAGAAACAATTTTATCTGGGGCAGCAATGTGCCCAGGGAGAAAATAGTTAATCTCTCAGACTCAAAGCACGTAAGTTTGGCTATATAATATATTTCTGGACACTGAAAGATAGGGACTTCTGGGGAAGAAATTTAACAAAAACAGCATCACCCAAAGAAAGCATTTGGGCAATTCTGCTTTCTTCCTTCCTTCCCTTGAGTCCGGTCAGAGAGGACTGGCCAGGGACAAAGCCATGACCCTCGGGGATACAGGAGCATAAGCCTGCAGATAACAGCCCCGCTCTGAATGAGCATTCAGGCACATAGACCAGGGCTGGTTGTTGCAAACCCCTCAGCAGCTGCCTCCTGGCACAACTGCCCACTAACATGCAATCTACCAGACAAATGGAAGCTCTTCTTACCCCACTTCTCAGACACCCCAACAAGGGTTCTGAATTCTAAAAACAGCAACAAACATTCACATTGTTACATATGAAATGCTCTCCTGCATCTTTCTGTCTCAGAGATAACAGCTGTCCCTCCTCCACTCTCCCCCCACTCACCCCCAGACACCCCCCTAAACAATTTCTGTGCCAAGATGAAGAGGACGCCCCGGGCCATGGGGGCTTCTGGCCTTGAAGGGCTGCTGCAGTGGTACCAGGGCACAGGGTAGGTGAGACACAGCAGAGGTCCTGGCCTAGGTCCCTGGCCTCTCCTCCTGCAGGTGGCATTTGCTTATACAAGGAGAACAACCTTGTTCATTTTCCTAACAATGTGGCACCGTATTTTGCTTTCCTTTCCACTTCTTTCTGGCAGCCTTCTCCCACTGTTTCCAGATGATCACTAGCCAGGCGAGGCCCGCCTTGGCTTGCTCTGTCTTCCCTGCTAGTGCATTTTCTCCTAAAAAGCTCCTTTAGCCTGTCCGGATCCACTCGTTTGACCTTTCTGGTTGTCTGTCCTACCTGCTTGGGGTTCTTCATGTTGATGAGTCCTTCCATGTCTTTGCACTTTTGCTGGTAGTCATTTTCTTCATTTTAATTCTCATCTGAGTCTGGATTTCTTCTCATTTTGGGGATCAGCCCCATCTCCACCTTCTTCTCCTTGTTCTTCTTCTTCCATGGCCTTCTGCTTCTCAGCCTGGAGCTGTGTGTCGACCTCCTAAGGGCTCCTTTACTTCCTGGCTTTTGTGGCCTCCCGTCCTCCCTCCTTTAGTCATTGCAGCTCTGGCAACTGCAGCAGCACCACCTGGATCTAACCTAATGTGTATTTTCCCCAAGAGACTACAATGGTGTCTCATCCTGAGCAGCTTCGTGACATCCACCAGGGATTGTAGATTGTCAATCTTCATTATCCGTATCAGTGTCTCAAAATAGGACCCAGAACATTTGATGTCACCCCTCAGACCAGGGGTCCAGAACACATAAGGGTAAAGAAGTGGAAGTTTTGGAAAAGTCAGACTGTTTCACTCTTTCTACTATGGCCATTACACTTAGAGAATAAACTGTGAGAGATATATATATATGTGTGTGTTATTTTCTTTTTTAAAAAAACTGTATTAGTCCACTTTTACACTGCTATAAACAATACTTGAGACTGGGAAATTTATAAAGAAAGAGGTAATTGATGCATAGTTACACATGGCTGGGAGGCCTAAGGAAACTTAGAATCATGGCAGAAGGAGAAGGGGAAGCAAGGTACATCTTACATGGTGGCAGGTGAGAGCAGGAGCACAGGGGGAACTGCCACTCTAAAACCACCAGATCTCATGAGAACTCACTCACTGTCAGGAGAACAGCATGAAGGAAGTCACCCCAGTGATCCAATCACCTCCCTCCAGGTCCCTCCTTGATACATGGGAATTACAGTGTGCGATGAGATTTAGGTGGGGACACAGAGCCAAACCATATGAGAGACAGAGTCTCACCCTGTCACCCACTGTGGAGTGTAGTCACAGAATAATAGCTCACTGCAGTCTCAAACTCTTGGACTCAAGGATTTTTCGTGTCTCTCCCTCCCATATATCTGGGACTACAGGTACACAATACCATGTTCAGATAATTTTTTAATTTTTTTGTAGAGATGGGGTCTTGCTGTGCTGTCCAGGCTTGTCTGGAAATCCTGGCCTCAAGCAGACCTCCTGACTTGGCCTCCCAAAGCACTGGGATTATAGGCATGAGCCCCCACGCCCAAACTATTTTAACCCAAAACACCATAAATGACCACCTGATTTATATATGTGTAAATAAACTAAGGCCCTGAGAGAACAATGGAACTGACCTTAGTATCAAGAACACATTTGCCACTCTGGACAGCTGGCCCTCATGTGAGCGTTTCTGGGAGTTTTCAAAGAGCATATAATGAATCATTTTATTCCATTTTAATGGTCTTAGGATAACTTTATTTCTGAAAATCAAATCTACCCTTAACAGATAATTTGCCTCCACTAAATATTTAAAATTAATTCAATTTTGTAAATTTAAAATGAATTTACAACCTTACAGGAAAATTTTAAATATGTTTTGATTAGCATTACTATAGTGTTCAATTAGTGTATTTCAAAAAAAAAAACAAAACAAACCAACCCACAAGTCTCTATTGAACCATTTCTAGTACTGCATGAAGAAATTATTCTGATATTTTGCAACACTTTTTCAAAGTTGCATGTATTCTCTCTAATTCCAGGTCAGGAAAGGCATTATGAGTCCCATTTTATCCTGAGGGAAACCAAAGCTCAAGGCCATATGGTGCTAAATAGCAAATCTTCAACAACAGTCTTGGCGTGGTAAGACCCACTTTTGTAGTTTTTGCTGCCACACTATAAGCAGGACATCCATATTTTCATCCAACTGCACCCCTCTCAGTCTCAATGTCATGTCTTTATTGAATAAAGATGTAATTTTAATTTTATTTTTGTTTTTGGTTTTCATTGCTCAAGGAAAAAATCTTATAAATGGTTTTCTCATTACTGAGAAAATTTTAGCAATATCTGATTCTATCTACTGTCATGTCTCAGATGAGCTGATATTTGTGTTATATAACCAATTACCAAGTTGCAATTTCCCTTTAATTTGTGTGTGTTGGAGGGTGGAGAGGAGAGGCACCAGAGGTTAGATCCCTTTGCATTCAACATGTACAAAAATTCTCTTCATTAGGAAGCCTATTTTAATTTATTTTATCATGACAGACATTTATCAGTATACATTCTACACTTCCTGATCACTGTTTTCATGATTTTTAACGACATGTTTTTGTCAGTTGTTTTCTTGTGGTAAAATATGCATAACATGGAATTTACAATTTTAAACATGTTTAAGTATACACTGTCCCAAGCTTACTGGTTTGATTGAATGATTTTTCAAATTTATGGTGGTGTAAAAGTGGCATGCATTTAGTAGAAACTGTACTTCAAATTTTGAATTTGTACCATATAACCATTTTGCATTGCACTTTCAGTAGAGTATTCAATAAATGACATGATGTATTCTACACTGTATTTTAAGATAGGCTTAGGTGATTTTGCCTTCTGAAGGCTAATGTAAGTATACCAAACACGTTTAAGGTAGGCTAGGCTAAATTGTAATGATCTGTGGGCAAGGTGTATTAGATGCATTTTTAATTTATGATATTTTCAATTTACAATGGGTTTATTAGCACAGAGTCTCATCATAAATTGAGGAACATCTGTGTACCATTCAGAGACATTAAGTACTTTCACATTGATGTACAATAATCATCACAATCCATCTCCAGAACTCTTTTAGCATCCCCAACTGAAACTATGTACTCATTAATAAAAAAAATTCCCCATTTCCCTCTCCTTTCAGTCCCCAGTAACCACTATTTGATATTCTGTCTTTGTGAATTTGACTCTTCTATGTACCACATAGTAGTGGAATCACATATTTTATTATTTGTAACTGACTTCAGTTAATATCATCTTTAAGTTTCATCCACATTGCATTATATGCCAAAATTTCCTCCTTTTTTAAGGCTAAATATTCCATTGTATGTATACACCATATTTTGTTTATCCATTTGCTGTAACAGGGGCATTTGGGTTGTTTCCAGTTTTTGCTATTGTGAATAATGCTGCCATGGACATTGCTGTGCTAATATTTGTTTGAGTTTCTACTTTCAAAGCTTTTAGCTACATATCTACATATAGAATTACTGGGTCATATGGTAGTTGTATGTTTCATTTTTTAAGAAACCACTATAGTGTCTTCAGAAAAGCTGCATCATTTACATTGCCTACATCAATGCACAGGGGTTCCAATTTCTACACACCCTTGTCAACATTTGTGATTTTCTGTTTGTATGTGTTGTTTTATGAAGGCTTTATGAGTACTTAGCACAGCACCTTCTCCATAATAAGGAATTCTCAAGCAGGTATTGAATTAATGAATGGTGTTGTGTCTTCTCCAGTTTATTAATATTTCTGCTGATGTAGCTAAGTTTTGTTTACTTTTTAGTTTTGTTTTACTTTATTTTATTTTATTTTGAGACAGAGTCTTGCTCTGTCACCCAGACTGGAGTGCAGTGGTGAAATCTCGTCTCACTGCAACCTCCACCTCCCAGGTTCAAGCAATTCTCCTGCCTCAGCCTCCCGAGTGACTGGGATTACAGGCACGTGCCACCACACCCAGCTAATTTTTTGTTTTTTTTTAGAAACAAGGTTTCACCTTGTTAGCCAGGATGGTCTCGATCTTGTGACCTCGTGATGCTCCCACCTCAGCCTCCCAAACTGCTGGGATTACAGGAATGAGCCACTGCACCTGGCCCCTAAGTTTTATTTTTTAATGGTAGGTTCATAGGCTTTGGGCATCAGAATCACCTCTTGATGCTTTCTAAGAAGGCCAGTTCCCAGCTGAAATTCCAGACCTGTTGAAACTAGCCGAAACTGCCCTAGTGGGCCCTGAAGAATCTGCAGTGCTAAGGACGTCTCAGGGGATGTTGGTACACAGAAAAGGTGAGAACCAGAGCATCTGCCCAGAGTATAAAACCCTGAAGTCTGGATTTATGTTTTATAATTGTTTGACAGCTCTCAATAGTAAACTCTAAAACTTTGTTTTTGTTTTTATTATTCACATTGAGATTCATATTTAAAATTTCACGAGAGCAAATTTTGCATGCTTCTTTTCTTCCAGATGTATTCTGTATGTGAGTATAGCAGAAGCTCATATGACAGAACATCAGGTTTGTCCTAAAAAACAGGTATTGTCTGGTACTCAGCCTGCTTGGGATAATCCATGAAATATTTAACAAATTTCTTCTTTTGTCAAATACTAATTACCCATATCCTCCAGACAGTTTTCTGGGACTCTGAGATGGGTCCTTTTACCAAGGATGAGTTTAACGTTCTATAGAATTTGGAAACAAAAGCTGCTTCAATCAGCCTTTAACTAGTAAACTTGTAAGCTGAGTACCCAGCACAAACAGGGGTTATGGTTGAGGGTGCGCTTCTCTCTTCCATGACTTACTAAATAATGTAGCTGCCAGAGCTAGCTATGAGAGATTTGGTGTCTGGTAACTGCTATCTGGCGACGTATGTCCATCATGCTTGATGTTCATTAGTTAGATGAGATCAGTAAGTTAAAGAACTGTTAAATTTGTGTTTTCCTTTAATGGATACGTGACTGTGGTAGCTGAGTCACAGGACAGAAACTCGACAGAAAAGGACATGGCGGTAAGATAAGCTTATTGCAAATATACAACTTCATAAATTCTTTTAATAACTTGTCTTAGCAAGGTACCTTAGCTGGTTCACTTAATAAATGTGAATGAGGAGATAAAAGAAAGAAAAACAAATGCATTATTCCTATCTCTTTTTTACATATATGAATTATGCATGCATCTTATTAGTGGGAAATTAAGTAATGTACTATGTTAGCTACATTTTTGGCAGAAAAATTGTTTTGATAAACCTAGTATAGCCAGAAAAGTTAATGTAATTGACAGTATCTAATAATAAAGCTTTAGTTAAGTTTTTTCTTTAATATTGAAAATGCCATTTCTTTAAATCTCTTAACTCATTTCTTTCACATTCTTATCAGGTAGATATTGAGCAACTATCTGCCAAAACTAATTAAAATTTCCCTCCCAGAAAAGATCAATTACTTGCTTTATTTGGAAAAAAATTGTCTGATAATCTTTCCCAATCATAACAAAAATTCTGAATGCTTGGTAACAGAAAATGTAACCAAAGCATGAAAATAAGTTAAATTACACTAATATTAGCAGTATAAACATAATCCTTGGGATTCTTACCCTTGTCAGAAGGTGCTAGTTTGAGATATTTACCTAACCTTAACTTGCTTTCTGCAGTTGCGAGACTGAGGATTTCCTTGGCAGAGAATCTGGCTTAGTGACAACCTAAATTTGGCAGGTTCTTGGAAACTCTTTGTTTTGTAGTTTGAACCTTCAGCTTGCTGATGCTGATATGCCTCACAATCCTCACAATCTTCGTCTGCTCTGTCATCTTGTTGGGATCATTAGCTACTATTTTGCAGTATGCTAGAATTATATTGCAAATATTTTCCCCCTTCAGACACATGTTGTAGTTTCCAAAGATGAAAAACCCACTAGAAAAATTTCTATCCAACAATATCTTTTTATTCCAGTCTGATGTTTTTTTTTTATTCTCAAATTGGCAGACCCTTCATTCTGATTAACAAAAATATTTAGAATTCTAGTTGGTATTGTACTTGTTGAATTATACCTGAAAAAATATTTAAAGTCATGTTTAAAGGGCCTCAGAAAATGCTGTGATCTCCAAAGCACACTGGGCCAGAAGATGATGGGTGTTGGGAAAGAGAGCAGGTAGAAATCACAGAAACAATGAGAATGAAAAGAGACATGTGTTGATCTTTCATGAAAAAAGTCAATTGCTTTATGACCGAAATTATTCTATGAAACAGCTCTGGCATGCAACCCAGACCCTTTGCAGCCTGCTGTGTTTTCAGAATTTCAAAGCCAACTTTAAAAATTATTGCACAGAGTAAAACAAGGTTAAACACCCTCCTGCAGAACTTCAGCTGCCTGCATCTGAGGAGAGGCTTCCTGTACATTTCAGTAAAAGGCTTTCCATCCAGGTCCCCACAGCAAATATGTTGAGGCTTCTCAGGTTCCCAGAGCTGAAGTTGGTGTTCTTTTCTGCAATAACCTTTGATGGGTTACTTGACATAGAATGCCACAATTTTGGAGCAATGAAAAATGACATTACTTGCAGTCAGGCTCAGAGATCATTTCATAGAAGAGATATATATATACACACACACATATATATACATATATATACACACATATATAAAAATAAAACTTCTATGATATGTTATAATATATAAGTTATATACACACACACACACACATACACACACACACACACACACACAGCACCACCAGAGGGAAAAGAGAGGGATCGCATGCTGATTCTAGAGAGGGTTTGCGTGTGCTGTAATTTAAAACAGAGATGACTGCAGTAAACTGACTCTTGGGTTTAAATTACCTTCAGTGGTCATTCTCTGGTAGTGAAAAGTGAGAATATTGGAATTTGATGCTATAAATATTAGAGTAATTGATGGGAAACTTAAAAATATTCCAGAAAAATCCATAATTGTTTTAAAAGGCTATTATTTTCCTTCTGTGGAAGGAAGTAGACAGTTTAAACCAATGCTGATAAAGATGGGATTTATTTTCTCTTCAAAAATGTGGAAAAGCCAACTGCCTCAATCCCAATATACCAAAAAAATTATTTGCATTTTTAAAAAATACTTTCAGTTCTTGAACATATGCATATATTTTGAAGTCATGCAATACATTCCTTTCTGCGTATCTTTTTACCCAATTTTAAATCATATACTGCTTTCATTGGTTCTGCATTGTCTTTATATTCACCATTTCACATGGCTACATCATTTCATTGTGTGGCCAGACCACCATTTAGTAAAACATCCCCCTCACTTTGAAGCATTTCCGTTTTTACTATCTGTAATGACTATTAAAACCCTGCAAGGCACATTTGCATGTATTAAAGAATATTCTCCTATTAAATTATTATTTCTGGGCACATTTTCCCTTTTAAATATAGAGATCAAAAGTGTCAGTGCCATTGTCAATCCTGCCATGTGTCAGACTGTTTAAAACTCTTCATTTGCTATCATTCTGTAATAATCATAGATTTCTTAGATTTGAAAATGTGTTTCAGATTGATATATAACTATGCTTTAAACTTGAAATGCTGTTAGTAGAGAAGTATACCAAAGCATGTTCTCAAATACAAGAAACAAGAGTTATGACTTATAGGAAATCTTAGTAAATCAACCATATGAGACTATTTACAAAGCTTGTTTAAAATTTAACTTTAGGGACTTTCAGTGGAACAGAGAAGCATTTGGTAATTTTTCTTCTCCCCGAGACTTAGTCAAAGATAATTTTTCTCTGAGCAGATTGGTATGCTTGACAGGCAAAATCACTGTGGTCTTTCTTTTTGTTTAATACAATGGGCCACAAACCTAACGTTATCATTATAATTAGACATAAACTCAATGTTACAATAATAGAGGCAGGAGATAATTCTTACAATAACCAAGATCACAAAATATTAGAACACTTTTGTAAACATGCAGTCTTTAATACATAGACAACTTTGCTTTGACCAAGGGTTTCTTTCCTTCCCTTACTTACAAATTCTCTCTCTGAAGACCTGATACTCTTTTACACAAGATAGCAGATCACCTGGCAGCAACGTGAAATAAACTCTTTGGAATCCTAACGTGAATGTCAGCTCGTGTATTTACTAAATCTTGGCAGATTTCCTTTCTTAAGTCCATGTAAACCATTACTCTCTTTATTAGTGTTTCTCAAAGTATATATTTCAGGCCACCTTCCTTAAAATCACCTCAGGTACTTACTAAAAATGCACTAATTGGGTTGCTTTTAATATCTACTGAGTCGGAGTGAATCCCAGGGGAACTATTGCTCCATATATTAATTCTAATTAATTCCAGTATGAGAAGAAAAAATATGTTTATACATAAGATGGGTTACAGTGAAAACCTACTATTTTCAGCATTGTACCTTTCATTCTAATAATGTTAATCGAGCCCCAGCTTTGTGCCAGGCAGTGTGTTAAAAGTGAAGGATAAACTACTGAACACAAACTGGGATGCAGCTTGCCAAGACAGAATTTTCAAGTTAGGAAACACATTAGTAAAATAGCTACACAAACAAATGTGTAATTGTAGTTTTGATAATGTGAACAACAAAGAACATATTTTGAGGGTGCTAAAATAGTGAGCTATAATATCTTTGGTAAGTCAGGAATGCTTCTCTGAGGCAGTCATGCCTTACGGTGAGAACAGAAGGATAAATACTGGATATCGACAGAACAGGAGAGAGAAGAGTATTTATGCAGAAAGACAGCATTTGCAAAGGTCCTGTGGCAGGAGAGAAAATAAGAAATGCAAGAGACTAAAAGGACACAGTGGTTAAATCCTGGAGAGAGGATGAAGGAGGGGAATCATGGATGAAAATCTCTGAAACTACCCAAGCCAATTCCTAACAAGGAAAAATACAGAGTTTACTACTTTAGTTAGAAGCAAAAACATTTTATGTGCCATATGCAACACTGCAAAACATTTTTATCAAAATGTCCACATTGGTTGTATTATGCCCTGATGCTTCATTTCAGGTTATTGGTTAATCCTTCAGGTTATTGCAGCTTCCACGGCAATTTTTTATTTCATCCTACCTCGGTCTGCCTTGGTATATCTCAGTCTCAATAACTCCACATACTGATGCTTAACTTAGCAAAGACAACCACCTGCACTCAAGTTGTTCTTGAGGATTGCTCCCCCAGGAGGATAAATAAGGTGGTAGATGGGTCCCACCATAGCCAGCAACAGGTCTCTGGATCCATGAACAGAAGTAAATTACGCGTAAATCAAAGTTTGCTTTCCTCAATTGGAAAGAAAGGGATGCCATATCCTGTTGGCAACCTTTGCAGCAGGATCACTACCTGCCACCTATGTAGTCCCTTTGGATATTCATTTCAGCTGAATCTTTTTAAAATTAAATGACTTTTGGAACTGCATTTTAATATACACAGCCATCACCCTCTGTTCATTCATACCCAGATTCTGACAGCATGCAATTCTCTGAATGCTGGGAAAGTCTTCTCGTTTTATATACAAATGTTACAGCTTATTATGTGGTCTTTAACAGATGCCAGCTGATTTCTAATAGAATACAAATACCAAAAAATTGCTTGTTAAATATAATAGTGATTAACAAATACTTTAAAAAAACTTGCCAAGTCATGACTACTACATGGTTATACTAAGAAGAAAACAGAGGCTTGCCTTTTATAATTAGTGGATTTTGCTTTATTTCTACACTTATCAAAAGGTCTTTAATGGAAGACTGCACCTGTGGATGTTATGAGCAATTTATGCTAAAAGTCTCCCTTGACAAATAAGTTAAGGACAACGTTGAACTACAGTTCTATGCCACATAATAATGTTTCAGTTAATGACAGACTGCATATATGGTGGTGGTCCCCCAAGACTATAATGGAGGAAAAAAATCCCTGTTGCCCAGTATTTACTATACTACGTTTTTATAATTGTTATTTTAGACCATACTTTTTCTAAAAATTTAAAAGATATATGTAAAAGATTGACTGCAAAACAGCCTCAGGCAGGGCCTTCAGTGGTGTTCCAGAAGAAGGCATTATTATCACTGGAGATGACAGCTCCGTTTCATGTTCGTGCCCCTGAAAACCTTCCAGTGGGACAAGATAGTGATATTGGAGGTGAAAGACGGTGATATTGATGATCCTGACCCTGTGTAGTCCTAGGCTAATAATGTATGTGTTTTAGTTTTTAATAAAAATGTTTAAAAAGTGAAAAAAATGTTAGAAAAAGTTTATAAAATAAAGATATAAAGAAAAAATTTTCTACAGTTGTACAATGTGTTTAGGATTTTAAGCTGTTACTACAAAAGAGTCTAAAAGTTTTTAAAATTAACAAGTTTATAAAGTAACAAAGCTATAGTAAGTTAAAGTTAATTTGTTATTGAAGAAAGAAAAATCTCATAAATTTAATGTAGCTTATGTATACATAATGTTTATAAAGTCTACAGCAGGAGTGTACAGTAATCTCCTAGGCCTTCGCATTTACTCACTGACTCACCCAGAGCAACTTCTAGTCCTGCAAGCTCCATTAATGATAAGTGCCCCATACAGGTATAATACATTTTATCTTTTATACTGTATTTTTACTGTACCTTTTCTATGGTTAGATATGCAAATACTATTGTGTTATACTGCCTACAGCATTCAGTACAATAACATGCTGTAGAGCGTTTAGCCTAGGAGCAAAGGCTGTGCCATATTGGCTAGATGTGTAGTAAGCTTTACCCTCTAGGCTTGTGTAAGTACACTCTGTGATCTTCTCACAAGGATGAAATTGACAAACAATACATTTCTCAGAACATTAAGCAACACACGAATGTCCTTGTACTTCTTTCTGAAAGACTTTTCAAAGCATTTAACGAGGGTGTACATGTTGTAATTCTCCCAGAATGGGATATCTATTCGGCTTCTTAATTTTTCCAAATAATTTTTTCTGCACTGTTTCCGGAAAACATTCTGCAAGAATAGCACTCAATGGGCCTAGGGTAGTGTGCCTTCTGCCCTGTTGCTGTCATTCCCTGATCAGGGAATATGGGAAGAAGAGTTTCTCCAATCTCATGTCCCATGGCAAAACTGTTAGTAATAGAGGGAATGCTGGCATGCATCACCATTGACAATACTGAAAACATATCACCGTGACCTACTGTTAGAATTAGAGAGCGGATTATGCAAGAGTATTGTAGCAGTTGGGGTCCAATCAGGAAAAAGAAGCCACATGTATGTTAAACAAGATAAGTTAATAGAAAGAATTAACAACTATGATACAAGAATAGGTATTAGCTACAAAGAAAGTCAATTCACTAGCCTCAGGCTGAGGGAGAGCAACCAAGGAAGGACAAACTGGCAAAGGATCCAGACTTTCATGGAGAAGGTGTGGTTCAGCCCACTGGAGAGCAGGAAGCTTGCTGGTTTAGCCAGGCTAGAGCTGACCTGGAGTTTCCAGACTATCCATAGACCACCTTTCAGAGGCAGACCAAGCAGACAGCAGCTGGTGGCAAGGCCATGCAGTGGGGGTTGGAGCACCACTCTAGGTAATAGGCTTTCAAAACACATGGGCTATGTGGGGGCTTGCAGAGAGAGAAGCAGATCTGAGTTTATCTCTTAGGACACATGCAGGGGGCATGCAGGATACCCAGGGGCTTATAGAATCCAAAGCTGCTCCCTATGTGACCCTCCAGACACAGGCAGCTGTATGGTTTGTTTCCATGAGAAGGAAGCTGTAGAGAACTTATTTCCTGGCCCAAGCTATAAGATCATTCTATGGCTACAGTTGGGCAGGTTCTACATTGTTCTCATGCTCATGACTGCTGATACCCCCAGGTAGGAAATTGCAGGAAGCCTCTTCCTCTTGCAATGTCCCTCCAGTGTTTGCTAAGAAAGCTAAACATTGTGCTCACATTAAATGAGAAGTGCTTAAAGGGATTCAGTTATTTATCAAGGAACATATGTTGAAGGGTGCATTGGAACTGAGAGGTAACAGATTGAAAACTCACACAGGTTATGTTGCTTATTCATAATAGTGGATCTTGCAGCACAATGCATTGCCATCCTATGCCACTGCACAGTGTGAATGCTGGTACTACTGTCTGTTTCCCACCTTCTCCTGCAATTGGAGTAAAACTTGGAGTAGTGACTACCAAATCACTTTTTTATCTGTTTAGTTTTTAACATTTTATTTTGAAATAATTATAGATTCATTGGACATTGCAAGATAGTAGAGAGAGATCTTTTGTATGATTCATCTAGTTTCCTTCAATAATTCCATCTTACATAACTAGAGTACATTATAAAAATCAGGAAATTGAAATTGGCGCTATATACACTACTAGTACTGTGCTACTTATCGCCTATGCAGATTCCTGTAACCACCACAGCAATCAAGACACAGAAATTTCCTACTACCACACAGATCTCCCTGTGTTACCCCTTTGTAGTGAAGCCTACCCCAACACGTCCCGTCCATTCACAATCCCTGAGAACCACTAATCTGTTCTGCACATTTGTAATTTTGTCATTTCAAGAATGTTATCGAAATGGTATTTTATAGTATATGACCTTTTGAGATTGGCTTTTTTCACTTAGAATAGCACCCTTACATGGATAGCTGAATAATGTTATTAATCCACCCCACAATCTCGGTCTTTTCATTTTTATGGTTTGGCCATTTACATTTTATGTAATATTTGAAATTATTGGGCTTAAGTCTGAAATTTCAGTTTGTCTTCTCTGTTCCCTCTGTTGTATGTTTCTCTCTTTCATTTTTCATGTCTTTCTATGAGTTACTTAAATATTTAGCTACAGTGTTTTGTAACACACCTCAAGTATGATGGAGTTTTAGTAGTTCCCCTAAATGCGTGTTATACACGTAAAGCTTATCACAGTCTATTGGTATTAACATTTTGCAGTTTGAATGAAGTATAGAAACTTTACCTCCTGTATCCTTTTGCCCTCCCTAGTTTATAATATAATTGTGTTGGTTAGCTTCTCCACACATATTGAGAAAATCAGACACTATTATACTCGTAGATTCAGCCTTCAATCATAATTTAGAAAATACAAGAGGAGAAAGATTGTATACTATTTCTTCATGATTTTCCGCTTTCTGTTCTTTCTTCCGTCCTGGTATTTCAAGTATTTCAAGATTCCTTCTTCCATTTCTTTGTCATTCAAGAATACCCTGTAGCCAGTTTTTTAGGATAGGTTTACCAGCAACAAATTCTTCTTAGTTTTCCTTTGTCTGAGAATGTGTTTATTTTTTCTCCATTATTGAAACATCATTTTGTTAGACATAGAATTTGGAGTTGGCAGTTATTTTATTTTAACACTTGAAAAATATTGTGCCCTTGCCTTCCAATCTTCATGGTTTCTGATGAGAAATTTGCTGTCATTCAGATTGTTCTCTCTGTATAAGCAAGGTGTCATTTATTTCTTATTGCTTTTTGGAACTGAGAGGGAATAGATTGAAAACTGACACTGGTATGTTGCTTATTCGTAATGGTGAATTTTGCAGCACAGTGCGTTACCATCCTAT
>NW_012104131.1:269078-334255 GCF_000951045.1 Mandrillus leucophaeus | reverse complement strand
TTTTGGAACTGAGAGGGAATAGATTGAAAACTGACACTGGTATGTTGCTTATTCGTAATGGTGAATTTTGCAGCACAGTGCGTTACCATCCTATGCCACCGTGCAATGTGAATGCTGGTACTGTCTTTGTTTCCCATCTTCTACAATGGGAATAAAACTGGGAGTAGTGACTACCATGACTTTTTTAATTTTGTTTCCTGAAATTAGATTATGATGTGTCTTGGTGGTTACCTCAGTTTCTTGAATTACAGGTTTGTATCTTTTGCCAAATTTGGAAAAAATTATCCACGAATTTTTTGGAGTATTTTTTAAGTCCCACCATCTTTCTCTTTTTCTGGAAATCCAATGACATGAATTTTAGATTGTTTTTATAGTCCAACTTGTCTCTTAGTTTCTATTCTTCTTTCACTCTATATTCTCTGTTTTGTTCAGATTTGATACTTACTATCATTGTATCTTCAAATTCACTGATCCTTTCCTTTTGCCCTTTTTATTTTGCTGAGTCCATCCAATGAGTTTTTAAATTTTGGTTATTTCTATCTCATTTCTAAAATTTTCATTTATTTCTTCTTTATGTCTTCTATTTCTTTGCTAAGGCTTTCCACTTTTTCACTTTTTTTTCAATCATGTTTTTGATTCACTAATGCAATCTTGTAATGGCTACTTCAAAATTCTTGCGAGATAATTGAAACACCTGTATCATGTCAGTGTTGGTGTCAGTTGATTGTTTTCTGCTTTGGTTTAGGTCTTTGGTGGCTCTTGATATGAATGATTTTCAAGTGTATCTTGGATATTTTGTCAATTATGTTGTGAAACTCTGCATCTTACTCATATATTTCTGACCTTTGACTCCCTGAAGAAGGGTGTTCAATGACTGTTTTGTGGAGGTGGGATATTGGGCTCTCCATTATTCCTCCAAGGCCATCACCCCTGCTGGCTGGAAAATTGGGAAGCCCCTCTTTATTGCTCTCCTTGTAGCCTCCACTGGCATAATTGCCAGAAGGAAGCTCTCAACACCAGTGGATGATGGAGAAAGTTCTAATTACCAGCTCTGTCCTCTGACACACAAAGGGAAGAGGAGAAGATCTTGATACTGCTAGGTGGGGTAGAAGTACAGGATCTTCACATGGCTTCCACTGACATCTTCTAGAGGAGCCCCGTTACCATCAAGTGGGAACAAAAATCCTGGCCCCCGACTCAGTCTTCTCTAGTATGAAGGTAGTTGGAGAGAGAGACAGCAAGGGGCAAAAAGCCAGAAGTTTAGACTTACCACTCAGCCTTTGTGGATGGGAGTAAGGGTTTAGTTGTGGTTTTTCATGTTGTTTACCCTGGAATATGGTACTTATGGCCTAGAAGTGTCCTGTCTTTCTAGGCTGACACTTTTCAGCTTATTTGGCAAGGGAAAGCAGGTTTTCCCAGGGCAATTTCATTTTCTTCCCCACTAGGATTTTCTGAGTTACTGCTTCTTCCCACCACCAGTTCTGTATATATGAAGGAAAAAGAAATCCCTGGGAATTCACCACCATATTGTTCCTTAGGTCCCAACATTCCTAGGCAGTTTGCCTTCTCTCTACTTTTCAAAGTCTTCTTATGTTTATTTCATGTGTCCAATTTCTAGGGGTTTTAGCTGTATTTAGTAGGAGACATTGAGAGAAAGAAGTATGTCTATTCCAACTTGATCCGGAAACAGATGTTCCAAATCAGTTTCCATTATTAGGATTTCCTTTTCTACAGGAGAAAATGACTTTGCTCCCCAACTTGCCAGTTTTTCTGCCTCTCAGCTTTCCCTTTCCAACTACGTGCAGTTGGCTCAAAAACAAGTCTTTCATTAAATAACCTCGTGAGGTCACTCCTACCAGCTGTGACAGTGTCTCAACCATTCCCATGTTAATGTGGTCTTTTCTGTCATCCACACATGAGACATAGACATTAACAACATATGTTGTTTAAATTCTCAACATATGCTGATCAGTTTTCCAAACAGATATTCAGGTCTTCTTTGATATACTGTTTTATTGAGACTTTCTATAATAAATGACTAATTCCAACTTACTAGTTGGCAATATTATTAAGGCCAAATTTTCCAGTCTGTTCAGTCTATGGCTTTGTGTCTTAAAATACCCCCACTTCTTCTTCCAAGCACTCCTGTCTAGGAGTTTCAGGTATAGCATCAATATTTGAGTGATTAAAGTGATTCTTTAGCCAGAGATACAGCTGGGTGTGGATTTAACAGTTATTGGGGTGTTGAATACACACTAGAAGCTTTATATGCATTATCAAATTTATTTCTCAAAATAAAACCATGATGTATATTCTACCAGTGAAGATTTTTCAAGGTCACACAGTTAGTAAAACCCAACCTGGGACTGAACTTCTGCTGTAAGCATGGAGCTACCCAGCAGTCCATGAAACATTACTATATCATTACGTCAATTTAGTGGGCAGCACACATTATCTTTAAAAGTGAAGGAGTTCAGAGTAGAAAATATCACCAGGCAGTTCACATAATTAGGGAAACTATTGTTTAATGAACACAAAGTCTATTTCTTTTATATTCACTTTTATTAATCTAATTTGTGCACTGAGTCCTCGTGTATAAGATATTTTTCATAATGTGGCTGGTCGTCAAAGAAATATGGAGCTATTGTGTTAGGTGACCTTCTGAGACATTTCTAAGCCTTCATCTGACATATTGTTTACCAGACCCACTGCGCTGATAGTTTTCCAGGAAAATGCCTGATCCTTCAAAAACAAAATTTATGTTTTAAAGCCCCAAACATACAGTGCAGAATCTTTGGGTTAGAACAGGAAGTAGCTATTTCTGTGGCAAAAATTCATGCTAGCATATAATTCTTGCTGCCCATGATGTGTGTGTGTGTATGTGGGGGGTGTGTGTGTGTGTGTGTGTTTCCGGTAAGAGTACACTTTGCCATTTTTTTTCTTCCTTATCGTACCAGAAAACGCTCTAAAACAAGGTGAAATTCCAGTCAGTCTCACAATGAGATGAGAATTGAAAACTCAAAGTACAAAAGATAAACTCCACTGGTTAAGAGGGCAGATCCTGGAGTTCCACAGGTGTATTTCAAATCCAGGCTTTGTCACTCAGAATCCTGGGCAAATTACTATTTAATTTTCTTACCTGCAAAATAGTAATAATAGTAGCAATTAACTCTTTGTGATAATATTAGGATTAAAATGAGGTATACATGTAAAGTCATTATCAAAGTGTTTTGCCTGAGAACAGAAACTTAGTAATTATTAGCTCTTAGTCTACTACTTCTGAAGTAAGACTTTTACAGAAACCAGTAATTCCAAAGGAAATTTTGAACTGTTGCAGGCAGGAAATGAACCACTTTACTTTGCTTTTAGACTTTTTAAATTGCCCTTTTCTTAGAATATACTAAACAATGAAGTAACACTGTCCAAATTTTTTATTTTAAATAATTGTTGGCTGATTTTAGATAAAAGGAAAATGGAAGAAAGTCATGTGTTCTTTGCTTTTGTTTCTTTATATTCAAATAGCCATGGCTATACAAACCACACCTCTCCATAATTTGTGTAATTCTAGTTTAACTTACATAACTTTGTGGGGTGAAGAGCCAGAAATTGTATGGAATTGTATAGGAAAGCTGGATTTCTTCACTAAGACTCAAACCCCAAGAGCTGGTGCTCCTGGAGTATTTTGAGTCTGAAAATAACTTAGACTCTTGAGTGTATCTTTGATAAAAGGATTTTTGATATTGCAGGACAACCTGGACCCATCCATGTTCCCAATGCAGAAGGGCTCCCTCAACCTCCTGAGGCAGAAATGGGAACCTTGTGATTATCAGAGAAGTGAGTGTTATCCCAGGGACAGCCGTTGCACAATTTTCCAACCTCAGGAAAGCAAATTGCTTGAGCCTGAAGAAGAAGTAGTATCAGCACCTGAACCTTTGGATCCCACAAGTCTGCCCTGCTCAGGGGAAGAGACGTTGAGCTCGAAGCCTGAAGGGAAGGATTCTGTGGACAAGAGTAACACCACCAGGGAATATGGTCGGCCAGAAGTGCTGAAGGAGGATTCCCTGAGCAGTCGGCGCAGGATTGAGCGCTTTTCCATTGCCCTCGATGAGCTGAGAAGTGTGTTTGAGGCTCCTAAGAGTGGAAACAAACCAGCTGAATATGGAGGAAAGGTAAGGAGCCATTATTGAGAGTCAATATTTACATATGACTTCCTTGCCTAGCCTACCGTTTATTACTAAGCATGTAATCTTTCCCCCCACCAGGATTCTAGACAGATGTCCTGAAGCCAATATGTAATGCAGTGTGAAATGTGACATCCTCTCCTATTAATTTTCTCTATGGTCTGCTTCAACGTGGACTTGACTTCCTTTTACTTCCATAAAAACAATATTGATATGCCCTCTTATGTTGATGTTTCTGTATGTGCCTAATTTCTTCAACTAGGTTGTAAATTCCTTAGAGGCAGGAACAATTTCTAACCACCCTTTGTACCTCAAACATTTAACAAATGGTGTTGCTTTTAGCCAAAGCTCTATGAGGATTTATCAGTAATGATGCTGACATGGAATAAATGAAGGCTTTGGAACCACAGTGATCTAGGTTTTAATCCTAAAGCCTGCCATTAACTTCTCTAGCTGAATGACACTTAACCTTAGAAATACAAATGTCTTAATCTGTTACTTTACATGGATCTTATGAAGATTATAGGTAACATATTTTAAACACTAAGCGTAGAGTCTGGAATATTTTGTGGTAGATGATGATCATTCCTCAGTGATTATGGTATATTATAATGTCACATATAAAATATGTCTATTAGCTAAAGAGGGCATTTAGCCAAATTCAGGAAACAGGATTAGCAACATTATTAACTAAGACCACATTTATACTTTTGTGGTAATTAAAAGCAACTACTATTTCAACTAGAATTACTTAAATTTATTACACTCATTAGGGCCTGCACATAATAGAGATTATAGCTGAATTTTACAAAGAATTAATAAATGATTTCAGGTTTTCCTTTAGAAAGCAAACTCCACACTTTTTTTGTTTGTTTGTTTGTTTCTTTGCTTGCTTGATTGTCTCTTGTTTTATTTGGTTTTCACCTAATGACAGTTTTATCAGGAAGGTACACAGTCCTATTCTTGTTAATGGATAAATAGCCTTCATAGAAGGCATCACAGAAGTAGAAAATTTTTGAAAATCAATTGTTTTGCTAATTTTTGCTTCCAGTTGTGTTATTGGGAAATATGTAGTAAGCTACCCTTCTCTGAACATCAAGTAACTCTAATTTGTTTAATGATAATAAGGGATATGAAGTTATATTTATGAGGTTATGTTGAGACTAGAGGATCTCTTAAAACATGCAACGATTTGCTGATCCCTGATTTGAAGATTTTCTTTTTCTATTTCACAGGTGCAATCCTTTTTGTTTATACTTTTATATCTTTTAGATGAATGTTTAGGGATTGGGGTATACAACAAAGATAGTTACAGTGTCATTTATTTTTTATCTTTATAAATTAAGAAAAGTAAAGCCACAGAAAATAATTTCCACTCAATCTCTGTTGACTTTACTGTAATAATTTTGAACATTTGCCCAAGATAACTGACAAAAGAAATGACCAAAGGTAGAAAAAGTCATCTATATAAGTGATGTAATATAACCTCTCTCATCTGGATGAGATGCAACTGCTTATATACAACAATAATATAATAAAACATTAATAATCGTTTCTGATTTAAATGTGAGATTAGTAATATTCAGCATGATAGGTGGTTTGCCATCTAGTAACTATACAAATAATTATGAAAAGAACCAGATATATTAAAACCACCATTTGCCTTGTAAAAATGAGATAAATTTAGTTTATGTAACATACTGTTTTAAATATTCTAAGGTTCTGTGTCATAATATAGTATTTCCATAAATGTATGAAACAAGGTTGATGCATTTAAAAATTTCTTATCCATAGAAGACACATAATTTTTAGAATCAGTTTACATAAAAAGTTTTAGGAATGTTTGCAAACTTATTCTAGAACAAAGGGGACGAGAAGAAAAAGAACAAAGAGAAGTCAATGGTGAATTAACTTGTTTTCTCCAAGTGAAGTATTTTGTTATATTGTTGGGCATGTAAGAAGAATTCTAGTTCAATCAAATTTAAAATTCTATATTTCACCCCAAAGCATATTAATTATATACAACTTAATTCTTAGTTTTTATAGATGCTTTTTTCTTTCTCATGTCACCACTTTATATTATGTAGTGCTTCATTATAAAGTCATGATATATTTATTTTCATAAATCATCTAAAAAATTCTGGCTACTTCATAACTCTGACATTTATGTTTTTGGAGACTATTGAGATATTGGGGATGTGGAAAAAGGTATTCAATATTTATAAAACTTAAAGCAAGGACAGAAAATAATTTCAAATAAGGAAAATATTTTGCAACTAGCAAATCATCTCAACCATAAGGAACAATAAACTACATTTTAATGTTGCTATGGAAGGAAACCCTTCAGTAATAGGCACTTGGTTTATAAAATTTATAAAATAATTGCAGTAAATTGAGAGCTTGTAGAATTTTTAAAGGTATGTAATATCATGTATATGTACATCTATTTACAAGTAAGTTGACATACATATGCATACACATACACACATACATATATATATAACTATACTTTTTAATGTATGTTTATATATGTGTATGTGTATATATATTTACTTGTAAGTAGATGTAGATTACAATTAGACATTATGATGTATGTGTATACATGTGTACAGTTTTTAATCTAAATATTTTTCAGCAAACAGAGGGGAAATGTACATATTCATTATAATGTGTCTGTTTAAGGTGAGTTTGGTCAAACATTTATTACTAGGAAAAGGGATCTACAAGAGTCTTACTATTTTTCTCAAAAGGCCAGGCACAGTGGCTCACACCCGTATTCCCAGCACATTGGAAACCTGAAGCAGGAGAATCACTTATTGCCCGAGGTTCAAGAACAGCCCAAGCAACATAGCAAAACCCTGTCTCTACAAATATTTAAAAACTAACTGGCTCAGGAGTCTGAGTCAGGAGGATCCCTTGATCCCATGAGCAAGAGGTTGCTATGATTGCACCGCTGCATTCCATCCTGGGTGACAGAGTGAGACTCCATCAATAAGCAAAGAAACATTATTTTCTATAAGTGTGCAAGGTCATTAAAAAGAGATATCAATATCTAAAACATTCACTATTTCAGCGTCTTTGTTAAAACAATTTATTCTAACATAATTACAATAGAAAATCAGTGAGAAATTCTTAAAATAATTTTTTTATCTTATAATTTTCCAAAATGAACACAACCTATTGTCATTTCTAAAACACCCTGTTAAAACAACTTAAAATGAAGATTGAAACTGAAGATTTTCATGCTTATGAGGCAGACTATAATCCAAAGATGTAAGCATCCTCTCAAATAAATGATGTAGAACATAATTTTAAGAGTTTTTAAGAATTTACAAAAATATGTTGCAAAATTACAAATCTTTGAGAGAATGTCACATCTATTTGTAACACTAAGAAATACATTACTATTATGTAATTTATCAATAGCATTTGCTGTGTAACAATCCACCCCAAAATTAGTGGGGTTAGACCATTAGTGGTTTTATGATTGTTTAGAAGTCTCTGATGAGCTTGGCTGTGCATCTGATCTTGTCTGATGTCACTCATGCATCTATGGTCAGCTGCAAAGTCAGCGGGAATCTGGCTGTTCTAGGATGACAACAGAGCCGGGACAACTCAGCTCTGCATCTCTCCTCCTCAGGTAGGTAGCACAGATGTATGCACAGGTCATAGAAGTTTCAAGAGAGAAAGTAGGAACACATGAGGCCTGTGGAGGCTATATTCAGAATTTGCACATTACTTCTCCATGTTCCATAACATGTCCATGTTATTGATCAAAGTAGCCACAAAGCAAGCCAGATTAACAGTGTACTGACATAGACTCCACCTCTTGACAGAAGGAAATGCAAACTTGTATTTGCAAAGGGAAGTAGATACTAGGAGAAAAATAATTGCAGCCATTTTGCAAACACTATCCCACAGACAGGTTTAACTAAATACATGCAAAAATCAGGATCAGTTAATGTATCATGAATTAACCATAGACATTAGAAGGATCCGTGTTGACAAGTATTTATGGATGAAACTCATGACTTATTCTTCACTTAGATTCAAGTAAGTGACTACTCTGGTGATAGTTATTTTGATAGGCAGAATAATAAAGACCTCCCAAAGATATTTACATTCTAATCCCCAGAATATACAAGTATGTTATCCAACATGTTAAAAGGGACATTACAAATGTGATTAATAATCTTGAAATGCAAAGATTTTCATGAATTATCCCAGATAAAAACTGAGTCTTTATCAGAGGACTACAGGATGTCAGATTGAGAGAGTCAGAGGAGTTATGATGAAAGAAGCAAAGGCTGGCTTGATGCAGGGCCATGACCCAGAAAATTCAGGCAACCCATAGGAACTGGAAAAGGCAAGGAAATGGATGTTCCCCAAGGGCTTTGGACACCTTGAGTTTAACCTGTGAAATTTATTTCTGAATTTGACTTCTGGAACTCTAAGATAATAAATGTGTGCTTTTTTATTTTATTTTATTTTTTGAGACGGAATCTCGCTCTGTCCCCCGGCTGGAGTGCAGTGGTTCGATTTTGGCTCACTGCAAGCTCCGCCTCCTGGGTTCACGCCATTCTCCTGCCTCAGCCTCCTGAGTAGCTGGGACTACAAACACCAAGCCCGGCTAATTTTTTGTATTTTTGGTAGAGACGGGGTTTCACTGTGTTAGCCAGGATGGTCTCGATCTCCTGACCTCAAGTGATCCACCCGCCTCGGCCTCCCAAAGTGCTGGGATTACAGGCGTGAGCCACCATGCCTGGCCTAAATGTGTGCTGTTTTAAGCCACAGTGTTAATGGCAATTTGTTATGGAAGCAATAGGAAACTAATACAGTTACATTATAGGTCTTTTAAACATTGTTAAAAAATGGTTGGGTAATACATGATTGTGGAGTTTTTCTCTGTTCTTCCCTGATGAGCATATTCCCATATTTCAAAGTCAGGTCTTTGATTTTTTTCTATTTGTAGTTAGTAGTATGAATGCATATAATATTACATAATCAAGAAACTTCAGTAAATCATAATGTCTTAGTTTTAACTCATCTGTATTGATCTTCAGCACATAGTCACCTAAAGATTGAATTAATCAGGAGAAGTTCATTTGTGTGTTTGTTTTTTTTAAAAAAGACATATTAGTCTTGGCACGGTGGCTCATGCCTGTAATCCTAGCACTTTAGGATGCTGAGGCGGGCAGATCATGAGGTCAGGAGATTGAGACCATCCTGGCTAACACGGTGAAACCCCCTGTCTACTAAAAATACAAAAAAATTAGCTGGACGTGGTGGCGGGCGCCTGTGGTCCCAGCTACTCAGGAGACTGAGGCGGAAGAATGGCGTGAACCCGGGAGGCAGAGCTTGAAGTGAGCCAAGATCGCGCCACCGCACTCCAGCCTGGGTGACAGAGTGAGACTCCATCTCGGAAAAAAAAAAAAAAAAAAAGAATTATTAGAAAGGAACCTATGAACTCAAAAAGCACTTGGAATACACTTACTTCAATTCATATTTTCTGCTATTGGGTGATATAGATTATGTGAAGAATGTATACAGTTTTTAAATAAAATGAACTTGACTCTGGTTGCCCAGGTCAGAATAGATGCAGTGTTGAAGTTAATTTGGAACAGAACAGGAAGGTGAAATTTCATCCTTCTTCTTTGAAGCTCCCAGTTGCTGTCCATAGGGATTAGAGAATGAGGCCACTAAAAAGCCTCTTTAAAGAATCCTTTCAGTCTCCTGTATATTCTCACCATTAATAAGGAGGCTCACTTTTCAATTAATTAATCTGTTAATCTAATTATTCTATTCATGTCTTTTAGACTCCAAATGGTAAAACATCTGATTGTTACAGTAGATTACTTAATGACTTCCTGTGTTTTCAATGCACTCTTCTGATCTTTCCCCTAACCACGCTCACTCATATAATCAGGTTGAGTTTACCTAATTCTCAATAAATACTGTTTCTATCATTTATTTAGGCCTCAGACTTTTGACAAAGACTATTCAAGCATGAGCTGAACTTTATAGAAAATAGGAACCACCATCACCATATACAAGTTGTGCTTCCTTGGAATACATTGATTTAATCTATTGCATAATCGGAGGCATGGAGAAAACCATGAAGAAAAATGCTAAGGGACCATGAACCTACATGTGCATCAATGATTAGATAGGGCATAAATAATTAAAGATGCTATAGTTTTCAGCATATGTGAGTTTCATTCACTCTACTAACCGGAGTCTCTGGTTATTCATTTAATGACCAATCTGTCCTCTACTTTTTAGTTCTGCATAATATCAGGCATTTAAAAGCATGGCTTACATTTTGGCTTCCACTACAAAATCACTTCATTAGATGCTAGAATTTATCTTTGCTGCTTAAACCCTGGCATGTGGGGACTTGGGGATTAATTTATCTCTAATCTCAGAGCAGCAAGCAATACTTCTTCTCAGGCAGTTACCTCTGTCAGTGCATTCTGACTCCGCATTCCCCACCCTCCCCTCTCATCAGTGTTTCTGAGGTAATTGCTGTCAAGCATGATATATTTCTGTAAAAACATTTAACAGGACAGAAGTTATTAGAATCTTGAAAATGATTACTGAGAAAAAACTCTCAAAAATATATAGAAAAATTAAAATGCAGATTAATATTAGTATAGAAAAAGATAAAAAATAAGGATTATTCCCATAGGAAGAGTTTCAGAGATCTTTGAAGAAATAAAATATTTCTCCTTTGCCTGAAAAAATGGCAAATAGTTTTTTATACAGTTGAAATGTCCAGTTTAATAAAAGTGATCATTTTGGTTAGAAAATGTATTCTACAGAACAATGATTTTCTTTTCGGCATAGCATACAACAACTTAAAATTTGGTGACTAAAGGTCAGTTGGAAACCTTGGCTCGGGAACTTTCTCATTGTATAAACTCAAATGACTTATTTTAACTCATTAATCCTTAGTTTTCATAACTGTAAAATAAGGAGATTAATACGCCACCTAATTTTTGTGAAGACAAATGATACAACACCTGAAGGAGAAGAGGCATTTAAGAGGCAGCACCTAATGAAATATAAAAAGTAGCACCAAGGTAGCACTACATGAATATTCCTTCTATTTTCGTTCCTCTGTTATCTCTGCAACCCACTATATGTCCTTGAGAGAAAATATTTAATCTCAGTGGACTTCTGTTTTCTCATCTATAAAAGAAGAGGCTAACACTCTATGGTTTCTAAAAGTGGAAAGAAGCTTTGGGCAAAGAAGATTTTATACATCTGACAACACCTTCGTCTTGCAGCCTGCAAAGGTCCCACTGAGAAGAGCCCTCACTGAATAATCAGTACAGCAAATGCTGAGGAAACTTTTTAACATGAGTTACAATCCCATTTTGAGATGATGAGACAAAGAGCTGCAGTTTGTTCAGTTTTAGTTTTCAAAGCTTTATTAAAACCGTAGACAGAGAGAGGACCTCCAGAATACCGTGAGGATGGGCCATAATGTTTTGTTTCATTTTATGCAGCTTTTTCTTTGTGGTGTAATTTGTTTTTAAAAATAATGTTACTGTTCTTTTCACCCACTTACATGTTTGCTATTTTACTGCTTCCTGTCCAGTGTTTGATTTTAGTTGGAAAAAGAAATAGCTGGCAAAACTCCCAACTAAACATATTTGCATGGCCTTTAAGACTTTCAGAGGGAGCTGCCATCTCTTCCCATTTGTTTGTGGTAGTGATATGTGCAGTCACAATATGACACTGTTAAAATACATGGGGCCAGTAACCATACAAGGATGTTAAGCAATATTGACTTGCCTTCCACTGGGAAAACTGCTGTCACTTCATGGATTGGCATTCTTCGACATTTTACTCAGTAGACTAGTGAGGGCTTTTGCCCTTGTGTTATAAGAATAGTGATACTTGGTCTACTGCCCCTGTTAGGAGCCCGATTCTTTTACCCAGCCTATCTTTCTCAGATGTTTATTCAACATTTCTAGGTACTGGCTGAATTAATTTAAAAAATACCGTAAGTGACTATTTTTTTCCTTTCCCTGTCCTCCTATGACTGATTTTCACACTCTATCAGGTTCTTTTCAAGAATCTTCTCACAAGCAGAATAATGTAGAAAATGCCTTCCTACATGAGCTTATCTGACGTTTTTTCATGGTTACAGATTTTTGGCAGGAATACCACAGGAGTAATGATGTTTTGCCCTTCACAGTACATCATATCAGGAAATACAGTAAATCAATGAGTCTGATTACTGGTAATACTGTGTGATCACTTAGGTAAGGTAATTTCTTCCAGGTTTGTCCACAGTAAATGGAAGTTTATTCACCAGGAATGTTGGATGTCCTGTCTTAACTTCTTGCAGGAGCTTTGGTTTGCTGGTGGACTTTCCATGATTAGACTTAGAGACTGTCTTTGAAGTGTCATCTCCATGACTCTTGGTGGATCCAAAGGCCCCCAAATTTTCCCTATTTAGTCATCTTTCTAAAGGTAATATTTTCTTTATTTCTCCCTTTAGTTTATTCTGCTTGTGAGAAGATTCTTGAAAAGAAAATGATAGAGTATGAAAATCAGTCATAGGATGACAGGGAAGGGAAAAAATAGTCACTTGTGGTATTTGTTAAATTAATCCAGTGAATAGAAGTATTGAATAAACATATTTATCTTATTTATCTTTTAAAACATATTTATCTTTGGAAAGACTGAGAAATTGCCATAGGTTGGAAAAAACTAAAGTGGCATGACAACTAAATGGAACGTGGACTCTTCCACCAAATCCTGGGCCAGAAAAGAGGACATCAATGGAAAAGGTGGTGAAAGTCAGATAAGGTTTAATTATTTCCTACTTTTAAAATTGTACTATGGTTAAATAAGATATTAAGATTAGGGAACATTTATTCCTTTTGCAGGGGAAATGATCCTCTGAGGACAAACTTCCTTAATTCCATGGGCTACCCTGTCTGGTCTCCCTCACCAAACAGGTCTCAGGGTTGATGTAGCAAATCTTTCTTTAATGAAGTTGCCCCCTTTTTATTCCTCAGACTAAGTCTTTTCTCTGAACTTAGAAGTATGTAATCTTTTGTCAACACTGAAATTCAAGATACTTAATGTAATGTGCAGGGCAGGTATGGACAGTTTGGAGTGGAGGTGACTGTAAACAACAGGTACAGCCATCCAGCCACCCTCTTCCTGGAGATCAAGCAACCTGCAGGCACCTAACTATGCCCTTGTTTATGATATATAATACGGTGTATTATGTATTTCATAATACATGATACATTATACTCACTGTATTATGTATGGGAAACAAATGGTTAACACATTTTCCTACTTGGAAAGAGATTTCTTTATGTTTAATGTGTAGTGGTGAGTGAGTGTAATAAGTTCCAAACACCTGAAACAAAGTCAAGCTCCATTAATGTTTCTCATCTGCACCAACTACCAAATATGATGATTTATGGTACTTAATAGTGTACTAACTTGTTTTATGGGAATGTAAGTCATTTATTGGATGCCATGAGACAAATTACTCTAAAGCATGGTAATGCAATGTAATGCATGCAGTGCTCTTTTTCCCCCATTTGTGGAACCCTGTCAGGAACATACATTTAAATTGATGAACATGTTCTGATTTCATTGTTGATTAGATGTCAGATTTCTTTGTTATTAATGATATAACAATATAAAAGTATTACCATTTCTGATCATAATGATTTTATGACTTAAAGTCTAATCCCTTTTCCATTTTACCTTTATTTTGAATGTTAGGAGCAACTTTTTCCTTTTATCTTGAAATATGTTCATTTGAAGTTCTCATAGAAAAGAAATTTCAAGTTATAAAAACAAGAAATAAAAACAGAAACCAGGAGCTCCACAGAGAAATTTTCTTTCTCTTTAATATACATGCAATGTGTGCATGGAAGCACACACAGACACACATATACACTGCACATAAATCATTTAAAATTTCACATTTAAAGATAAAATCAAGAGGTTGCAGCTCATATGCACCAATGTCTCAAAAAATATTTATTTATCCAGCACCAGCAATTTTGTTTTCACCAACATATGTTTCAGGTCTGCCCTTTAGTTTATAGCTGTAGCCTTTTTTATAGTGCCCATAAATTTCTGAGTTTATCCTTGAATGCCTCTCCTCGTGCTAACATTTGTCTGCCCTCAGGTGACTAGAGGAAGAGGCACTGTGCTACCACTAATAGCTAGCAAGTGGTAATGACGGAACGCTGCATATCTACCAGGTACTGAGCTGAAGGCCTCATGAGCATTGCCCCTCATTTAATAGTCACAGTCATCATAGAAGGCAAGATCTATAATTATTCCCATTTTACAGCTACGACGTAGAGAAGTTAAATAATTTTCCCAAGAGTACACCATTGGTAAGTAATAGAGCAGGGATTGGAATTCAAGTTTATCTCAGTCCAGAAGCCACAATATTAAAATACTGCTCTCTAGATGATCTCTGAATTTAAGATGTCTGTTTCAAACAGAATCTCACAGCTGTGTTTCTGATATGAATGGATCCTGGACAGTGCCAGAAATCAAAGCAATTCTTAAACATTGAGTGTCCCTCAAACTACCATATACCCTTATTCTAAGATATACATGTTTTCATGTGTTAACGTCTTTGAAATTGATATGCTTCTTATAGTCAGTGCCATTTTAGAGTTTGTCAGGATTTTCTCCTTTTCTTACAGGTTCATAAAATAATTGTTTTACTTTTGATAAAATATGGCAAGAGAAATAAGTATTTTGAATCATATAAGAAAGAATCATATAAGAAAAATTATTGAACATTCGCTGTGTTCCAGGAATGTACTAAACACTTTACTAACATTTTCTCTTTTAATTGTCATAACTAACCTGTGAGTTAAACTATGTTAACATCACCATATACAAATGAGAAAATATAGGCTGAGTGAACTGTTTTTGTCTTAGGTCCCACGGTCAGTTGGTGGTTGAAAAAGAAATCTAATCCAGCCAGGTGGAGTCCAGAGGCCTTACTCTTGAAGTAGGCTAGTTTTTGTATTTTGCCTGTTTTGCTAACAGAGTTTAGAATAGCTAAATTGGTCTAGTCTAATAAACAAGTAACTTTATGCAGAATAATTTTTACGCTAACAAGAAGTTTATTTTTTCTTTAAAAATCCCTCTTTTTCTCTTTCTTTTCTTTCAAATATCTCTGAATGTCTTTCTTCGGGCTCAAGTTGCACCAAATGCATCCCTGCTTTCACCCTAATCCCTGAAAGAAAAAAAATTAAATGGCATTAATAAAAAAATTAAATGATTTGATAATCTCCATATCAAATCAACCACTGTTGACACCTTTAACTCACTTGGGTATATACCAAAAGGAGTGATTGCTGAATTGTGTGGTAAGAGTATGTTTAATTTGTAAGAAATTGCCAAACTGTTGTCCAAAGTCGTTGTACTCTTATTCATTCCCCCCAGTAACAAATGAGAGTTCCTATGGCTTCATATCTTTGCTATCATTTGGTGTTCTCAGTATTTCAAATTCCATTTCAAATGATTATTTAAGCGTGGATGACCTCATCTCATCTACATGGCAACCATTTGTTCCTCTGCTGGGAACATCCCTAGTTTGCATACATCGCTCCATCATAATTATTAAAAATCCCCCTTTCATTCTCAAAAGTGTCTCTGGATGATAAATTATTTCATCACCCTGCTTGAATATCCACCTGAATTATAAAGGAGAAATCACATTTCATTTTTTTTCTTTCCCTTCTGGTTTTTAACAGAGTGCTAAGCATAGGGTATATAATCATTCAGTACTTTGGGAATGGATGAATGGAAAACACTTGTTGAAATGAACTGGCTCCTTTCAGTGTCTACTCTTAGGTTAGGTGCATTAGCATTGCATCATTTGTGCTGGGCTTCAAGGTCACGCAATTCTTTAGCCCACTCTGCCGAGAGCTGTACTCCTGCTCATCTGACAGCAGGTCTTTGATAACTTGATGTTGATCGTCCCTTGCATATGGTCAGTGCAGGCTGAGTGATCTTTTCAGAGGCTATGTGCCAGCTTCTCTGACTTGCACACCTGTCTTACCATTCTGTATGCCTTACAGATGACATGGGTGAAAATGTGCAAGAAACAGATATGAAGGAATTAATGCTCCTTTCATTGACCTTTTTTGAAAGTCTGAGACTGGATACTATTTTGGTAACAAGCTATGTCTGTCAGCCTTCCAAAGGACAAACTGTCTTCTTGATACCAGTTTCCTTAGTGCATTCTTAGACCGTGGCTTGAATATGCAGCTAGCTCCAGAAGCACCTTTCCTCCCGTGTTACATAGACCCTCCCAGTAGAATCTACCTCATGAACTGCACATCTACACTCAGGCCACAGGCCACTGTCCTCTCAAGAAGCTCCTCTGTAATGTGCTGAGATTTGTTGTTGTTTGATCTGTTTGTCCTACTATAGAAAATGTTACATAATAATCAATGATAGCCCATTTCTTTTTAAATTATGAAGTGTTTCAGCCATAAATATAAAACATGCATCTTTTTTGCAGCAGTGCCTCAAAGGTGCAACAATGAGCATATAGTGACTCTCTGGTATTGAGGTCCTTTATGTACGAGCCACTTATGAAGTTAAAAGATTGTTTTTTGGCTGGCAAAATAGCTTTTGCTAATGTCCAGATTCTTCTTTCACATAATATTTGACCCACATAAAATAAGAGATAATAAACTCAGCAGATGCAGAATTCAGAATAAATAATATACACCGCTGCACACGCATACATATATACACACAACATTAAAATTAAGCAAGCTAGAAATCTAGTTATTTTCTTTCTTCTTTTCTTTCCTTCCTTTTAGTTTTAAAGAAAGGTAACCAGGGGTGTATAGCATATTGCAGATTTTACTTAGTGTAATGATTTCTAGTACTCAGAGTGAAACTTTCATAGATATACTTATGCTGAATTATCCTATCTTCTTTATTATTCTTCATCACTGGATAAAAAGAAGGTATGAGTCTCAAGGGTGTTCAGCATCTGAGTTCCTTTGCTACTAAAATAAAATAAATGTGTAAGTGGCATATTCCTATCATCTCAAAGAGACTGAGACATAAAGGAAGAATGAACTGCTAAGAAGCACAAATCCTCTTTTCTTGTGATGCTATTAATAATAACTTAGGAACGGTAGCTAGAGTATAGATGCTATATAAGCAAAAATAAATCTGTACTAAATAGCTTTCCATGTTTGCACGGTAAAAGTAACTGCAAAGTTACAATGAGTTTACCATAAAGATCGCCGTAGCAATGTGTTTTGCCTCGAGTTCTCACTGGAATTATCTGGTATATTGCTCAAAAGAGCCTGAATAGAATATATCTATCGAGCTATTTTCCATTAATTATTCTCTACTTAGAAATTCAAAACTATAAATTCTTCCAAAAATTATTCCAATTTCAATATGGACATTACTAGTAAGTCCTAATAGTATGAAATGATACTTTTAACAAGCAAATTTATTTCCAAAATAGATAGTCATTAAAAACAGGAGACTATCCAGTTTCCATAAAGGTATGACCATTAAAGTGACTGAAGTAGAAAGATAAGAATCTTAAAGAAGAGAATTGCCTTCATATATGATAAAATCAAACTCCCTCCAAAGTGTGGAAACCATGTTACATCCCAGACAGATGGTAGCCAAACTTCGCCTTAAACACTTGCAGTTTCAAGGAGTTCACACTTTGGCAAAGCAGTTTTTTCTACTGTCAGATTGCTCTCTTTCACTGAAGGTTAATCTTCATGTTGAGTAAAATGTGTCTCCTGGGAACATCTACATTTCCTGTAAAGTTTTGGCCTTTAAAGCAACACAGAATATCTTCCATTTGTCACTGTGGATAATGACAGGGTATGTCTAACCTTGAGGACTCAGACACAGCTTAGCAGTGGGAGGTGAGGTTGGAATACTCCTGAGTGATTTAAGAAAAGTCAGGGCCAAGCTTATGTGTGACAAGGGCAGGATATGGCTCAGCAGGTTCAGACTAAGCAAAGACAGATATGCCCTGAAAAAAAAATGTTGGACATTAATTAAGGAGTCTGAACTGGGTAGGTCGGCGGATATAGTTGAGTATCTTCCTTTGGAGATGTTTCAGAAATCTTTGTTTGTGTGTGGGCTTATCAGGAATACATTAGTAGATCCACTTGGGAGTTCTTGCAACTATCACAGAGACAGAAAACATTGGTTTTCTTCCAAGTGTTGAAAGAAATACTTGGGTTAGGAAGTCTGAGGATTTAACAAGTGTGAGTTCCATCAGGCATGCTTTGCTCTCTTTCTTGAGTGCAGTTTTCAGAATTGTTAGCACTCTGTGGTACTGAGATGTATCCCTTTGGAGGTTTTGCCTTTTCTGGTTAGACTTCAAACCAAGGACGAGGATTGGCTTTATTTGTATAAACTGATAACAAGTGTATCATTTTTTTTTTCTTTTCTTACTACTAATTTTTTGAACTTTTTTCTTTAATTATAACTTATCACAAATATATGTATATTCATTTTTTTTGAACTGATAATTATACTTGCAGAGTGTCTTCCTCCCATTACAATGATCTCTTCTGTCATTACAAACACAGTAAAGACTGTAACAGAATGAGAAGAGGCTTCTTAAGTTCTTCTGCATCCTAGAACCATATTTTATAGGATGGCAAATAACAGAACATACCTTAGAACAGAACATACCTTTTCCTCCAAACTGTCTGTCAGCACTTAGCTCTATGACATGTTGAGTCTCATAGCCCTCTTTATCTTAATGGTGAGTTATGATGCCAAGTTTAAGAGTAATGGGAGAAGAAGAACGCTGTTAAATTTAAATGAACCATTTAAATTCAGAAATTATTAAGGTTTCCATAGAACTACCATTTAAATGTTAATTTCTTTAATGCAAAAGCAAGAAAAGAGTTTGTATTTTGTCTCTTAACCAGAAAATGAATCCTTTTTATTGTTAAGAATTGGTACAGTTTTCAGAGGGTAAGCTTTTTTCTCCTCTTTCTTACCCCCAAATACCTTGTGGTAGCCCTGCCCTAGCAACATGTGTTTTTCTCTGTATTAAAAGTATTTCAGGCTATGCATTCACAAATTATAGGTAGTAGCTATGTTTATCAAAAATCATGTCAACTATGCAGTTAAGCAGTTGTCAGCCTACAATCAGTATTGTTCAGTGAAACATCTTAGGGAGGTCTAATATTAGTCATTTAGCGCTTAGTATAAAAGACATATAAAGTTTTCATTGAGCCATTGAATTCAGTTTCTTAGTTTGCATTTCATATTATCAGATCATAAATTCTTGAAGCCCCTGTAATTACTGGATGACTGGTGCATTCAGAGATATTATATTTCTAGTTGCTAGGTATGTTCCAGGAATTGGGATAAAAAATGACACCAGGTTTGTATTGCTTTTTAGTTTATAGCATAATTTTAATTTACCATCTATTGTGATATAATAGTTGCTTCAAACAGCATAATCAGCTCAACTCACTTGCTTCAAATGGTTATCTTTAAATAAATGCATATTCCAATGTTCATACTGAAAATATTTGTGTGTGTATATATTTCTCTCCTCCAATTATTCTTATGGGGAAAGACTATATCACAATTTATCTTAGTGTTCCCATTCCTAATCAGGGCGATAAGCACAGGGGCAAGTGTGCAATGAATGTTTGTTCAATAAATAAATCCGTTTTTGGCAGAGTGTGGTGGCTTACCCCTCTAATCCCAACCTAAGCACTTCGGGAGGCCTAGGCAGGAAGATCTTGAGGCCTAGGAGTTCTAGTCCAGCCTGGGCAAAAGAGGAAGACCCCATCTCTACAAAATAAAAATTAAAAAACTTAGCCAGTCGTAGTAGGGTATGCTTGTATTCCCATCTACTTGAGAGGCTGAGGCTGGAAGATTGCTTGAGCCCAGGAGTTTGAGGCTATAGTAAGCTACAGTGGTGCTACTGTACTGCAGCCTCAGTGAGTAAGACCCTATCTCAAAAAGAAAAAAAATCAGTTTTGTAGCAACCCTGTACCTTTGAGTGAGATCCTATCTCAAAAAGAAAAAAATCAGTTGTGTAGTAACCCTGTACCTTTGACAATCACATATATAGGATTTAAAAGAGTCTTGCTTGAGGTTATTTGGGTTTCTATACTATTTTTTCTTATCCTACTATGTTTGGAGTTACATATTTACTCATTTCATGTTGAAACAACTCCTCTCACATTTCTTTTAAAAATGTTTTCCTGTCCTACCTACCCTCCTTCATTATTGTACCAACTGTAAACAATCTATCATTATTGAAATATGACCAAAACACTATTCTATACCTCCATTTCCACCTAAAATATAGAGAGCTACTGGTCTTGATTTAAAATAGTGACCGTTACAATTTCTGGCCAACTATCATTTCACTGTTGCCATTAAAAAGGATCCTTGGTAACTCATGTTTATTTTATTGTGTCATTCAAAAGAAACAAGAGGTCATCCTCAATAATCTCTGCTTTTATAACAAATATCCAAATCAATCTGCCTTACATAACCAAATCTGCTTAGTGGTTATTCTTTATCTCCCAGATTGACATTAACACTAGTGTCCTGTCTGACAGATTTGAGTCACAGTTTCAGGTGGCATCACTTTCTGTTCATGCTTGGTGCAGAATTGTTCCCTGACATGAGTGTTCTTGAATGATTACTTCCTGACAAAGAAATACAATTTCATTGTTTAAGAACTTACACAGTGAACAGACTAGAGAGCAGAGGAAACATCAGCCCCGAAAAATGTTTTTCATCCTTAGAATGCAGCCCCAGAATCTACAAATAAATAAACCAGCAACTGTCCACTGACCTAGCAGGCACAGTGCATCAGTCATGATACAGTCAGCAATAGCTCAAGACCCTGAGAACTTTGTTTGTTTTAAATAGTCAACTCTCAGTTGTTCCTGGGAATGGGAGACAAAGATGAGCATGGCTTATTGAGCTGAGAATATACTTTTAAAACACTCACGCTCAACATTAGTTTGAAATGGTTTCCTATACAGTATTATTTTTCTGGGACTATTTTCAAGTAGGAAAACTAGCCAGTATTTTAGTTTTTTGTCTGTGTTCCCATTTACTGGTATAGATTTTCATTCTAGGGCTTATAATTAACATTTAAAGAAATGGACAAATTCAAAACACCAGGGAAAGAGAATGGGAATGGAAGAGTAAGATGAGCACCACCTTAGGTATATTAGACCAACTTAAATGATGATAATCATTTCCTATTGCTGCTATAACAAAATAAATCAAACCTAGCAGCTTAAATAATACAAATTGATTATCTTACACTTCCTAGAGGTCTAAAGTCCTACATGAATCTCACTGAATTAAAATCAAAGTGTTGGCAAGTCTGCATTCTTTTCTGGAGACCCTAAGGCTGTAAGACTGTTAAAATTCTCTAAGGGAGATTTGTTTTCTTCATGTTTACCAACCTTTAGAGGCCACCTAAATTATCTGGCCCACAGCCCCCTTATTCCATCTTCAAAGCCAGCAATAATGTGTTGAGTTCTCACATAACATTACTCTGACCCCCGCTTCTATTTCCCTCTTCCGTTGTTAATATCTTTTTTTATTGCAGTGGGACAACCAAGATCATCTCAGCTAAACCCTTTATTGTAGAGTCATCTGATTAGCAACCTTAATTCCATCTACAACTTTGATTTCCCTTTGCCATGTGTGGCCACATATTCATAAGTTCCAAGGAATAGGACATGGGCATCCTTGGTGGGGATGTGTGTTGGGGGATGGAGGCTCATTCTGCCTACCACAATAATGCAATAAAGATTATATTTCAAAGCCATGAATATGCTTTTATTTTTTCCCATATGTTATCTTTTCTCTAGTTGACCCGTAGCATTCATCTAGCTGGGGGGGAAATTAGAAATATTAAAGAACATTAAAGAAAGGCTAAACAATATCCAGCTTCTAACATTCAAAAAATGGAACTGTTGAAACTATTTAATTTTTTTTTCTCTCTGCCTTCAGTAGATCAATGTCCAAGGCTAGAAGAACCAGCTCAAAGAGTTCTGTCATTTTACAGAGAAGATAATCCTTTTGCCTATGGCAGAAAAGCCATGAGGTTTGTTGCTGTAGGGCAGATTATGTAAAATGAGTGTAGTTAAGGGTAATGTGCCATTCCCAAGACCAAGGTGAGGTTGGGAAGAAGAGAGGAAAAGACAGCATGCAAAGCTGTGGAGAGAAGGTGGCATGGAACTGACATGTGGGTTTATGGGGAGCCACAGTCATATGTTGTAAGCCAGTGAGCACCACTGAGCTCTGAAAAAACTTAGAGAGGGCCAAGAATTTGGGTTGCACTATGTAAGGAGGTCCCAATATTAGGCTTTTAACACTTAGTATAAAAGGCTTATAAAGTTTTCATTGAACTGTTTAATTCAGCTTCCAAGTTTGCATTAACTGTTTCACTTTACAAATTCTTCATGCCTCCTTAAATTACTGATGACTGATGATGCATTCCAGGAGATTATATTTCCAGTTGCTAGATGCATTCTGGGCACTGTGACCAAAGAGGACATCAGATTTATATTGCTTTTTAGTTTATAGCATAATTTTAATGTATTATCTTAATCTCTTAATTTCTTATCTTTTGTGATTTAATCAATATTTCAAGCAGCATAATCAGCCCAAATCACTTGTTGCAACTGGCTATCTTTAAATAAATGCATATTCCAGTGTTCATACTGAAAATATTTGTATGTATGTCTGATTCCCCTCCACTACTCTCATGAGGAAAGACTGAAAACTCACCTTGGTGTTCCCATTGCCTATCAGGGTGATAGGCACAGGAAGACTGTGCTTTGGACTGTCAGCATGTAGCAGAGGACTCCAGGGGGAATAATTCTTGGGATACTTCATTATCTTACTACAGTGCCTTAGAATTGCCACCATTTGGTGTAACGAAGAATGAATAAAGTTGCCTCACTTCTCAAACCCTGGAGATCACCATAAAATCTTTGTAAATACTTTCTATCGCTGATACTCAAAGACTGATCCCCAACCAGTGCCTCAGCCTCACCTATGAATTTTTTATAAATACAAATTTGGGGCTTCTATCAAGACCCACTGAACTGGGAACTCTGGGGAGAGGTGAGCAATCTGTGTTTGAACAAGCCCTCCAGATGATTCTAATGCATGCTAAAATTGAGCACCATTGATCTTTAGTAATCCTAAACTTAGACCAGACATGTTTTCCACTTGAACATATCTCCTTGAGAAATGAGACCTATTTTCCTTAATAATATAGTATCTTTGAGATCCTTCCCTATTTATCTACTGTCCTAAAAGTCTCCACCTTCAGTCACATTGATAAGAATTCTGAAAAGCAAAGATTTCAGGGATTTAAATTTGTCCTTCCAAGATACCTCTGAAGAACTCTAGTGGAAAACCTTAATTAGCTTCTATTTGTTTCTCCTTTTAGGTTGACAGATGTCTGTACCAAAAGTTGTAGTATTGTGAGTGGATCTTTACAGTGGTATATTATAGTATTTATTGGATTATAGTGATTATAATATTGTTGTAGTATTATTGGGGAGTATTTATGGCTACTTATTTCTTAAAGGGCCAGTACTTTTTTTGTTTTTCCTTATTTATTACATATTTGATAGTATTTTATCAAAACTTACCTTCAAAACTCTGTTTTGTTCTTTAATTTCTTACAGTGTTCTTGCTACTTTCTGGAAAAGATATGAATTGGATATACTTAGAGATGTGCTGTTTGTTTCCTCTACTCTTTTTACTTTTGGCTTCGTAAGATGACTTCATCAGTTATTTAAGAAATCTGCATTCACGCTTTTGACAGGAATAAATGATTCTCAGTCCTGGCACAGGAATGCTTAGAAATACATGCAGATATCTCATCTTCACCTAAGATCAGATTAAATCAGAACAGAGTTTGGGATACAGGGAGTTATTGTAATTTAACAGTTTCTAAATGACAATGTATAGCTAGGATTCAGAATTACTGACCTGGATCATCCGTCAGCTCCAAATTCTTTAGAATATGGTTTCGAAGCTCTTGTCCCATTCTTTAATATGTTGCCAATGAAAATGTTCTATATCTGGGTGAGACATTGGCAGTATGAGTGAGATCTAGATTATGTTTAACATAAGGCACCTCCATTTATTTTTAATGTGATGCATTAAAAATACACCCCATGTTTTCTCATGGGATAAATGTCAGAAGTCACCGTCATCTGGCTGCAACATCCAACATACAATTTACCACCAGACTTGAAGCTGATTAGCTGGCCGAGATTCCCCTCCTCCCTGACTGCTAATAGGCAACCCTTCGGAAACAGTGTGTTGATGACAAACGAATATTTTTTTCTTGATTGTTGTTGATAGTATCCTATTATATCTAGTAGTGAGAATGGAAGTCAATAGACTCATGGAAAACTCAAAATAGGTGCTCAATAAATTGTTGAATATGCCTCTTGAAATATGAGATCTAGAAACTTGATTGTATGACAGTAATTTTGCGTGTATTGTTCTATGGTTTGGATTGATCAGTTTTGAATTTGAAATATAAAAATAAATTTCCTGGTGGACGCTAATATAATTATCTGATTATTTTGGTAATTCATTTTAACTTCTAAATGTCAGTTTTCCGTATCTCTAAAATGAGGAGCCCAAATAATTGCAGTTGAAATTGTGCTTTTTCTCTACTGTTATTATTCTCTTTTCTTCCACTCTAGACTTTATAAACAGAGTTGTATTATTTCAGAACATTTTCCCACCGAAAAAAAGAGGTAAATTTGAATGAATTGTGTGTTTTGAGAGTAGTTGGCTGTGTTACTTTGTTATCTGTTGCCTATGCTCTTAGACCTCAATTTCCTTAGTTTTTATGTACAAATATGATCGCTAATTCCAGCATCCCAAGTGGGTTTTGGGCAGTAGGACATAGCCAGCATCAGATACAATGCAATAATTTTTTGTCAGGGAGAAAAAGGCAAATAGCAGGACATGTCATGAGCTCAATTAAGAGATCTGAAATTCAGAAACTAGCTGGAGACTGAAAAAGAAGATTTTGGAACAAAGAGAGAAATAAGATTAGTGTAGGTCAATAAGATTATATTATAATATGAACACTAAACAAAGGCCCCCGTACTTGCAATTATAATGCAGTGAGACCTGGAAACAGACATGAATGTTTAAGCTTTTGCTCCAGATGTGCCTTTTATTTTGCAGTGGTTAATTTGCATACAGTGAGGTGTACACATTTCATGTGTGCAGCTCAGCTGAATTTTACATATTTATATGTCAATTGACCCATCCGAGCATCTCTTAGAGAAAATTTCGTGTCAAACCTTCCCTCAAGCTCCTTTCAGTCAATAGCACCTCACCCATAGGTAACAACTAGTCTTCTATCATAATAGATTAGATTTCCAGCACCACTTTTAAACTTTATTTGAGTCATACAGTATATTAAATATATTCTTTTGTGTCTGTTTTTTCACTTAACATATTTTGGGGGAGCTTTTCTGTGTTGCTGTGTATGAAAGTAGTTTGTATGCTTTTATTGCTGAGTAGTTTGAGTATACTTATACAAGTATACTGAGTATACTTATACATTGTATAAGTATATAATAATTTGCTTAACCATTCTTTTGTGGGTGTATATTTGAGTTGTTTTCATTGTTTTACTACTTTATTCAATTTTTGAAAAAAACTGCTATAAATATTTTTACACATGAACTTTGGTGGACATATGCATTATTTCTCTTGGGTAGAAGTATAATTACTGACACAATTCCTTGCTTATGTTTAGCTTTAACTGATTAATACAAGTAGCTCTCCAAAGTGATTGAACTAATGTACATTTCCATCATCAGTGGGTGAAAGTCTAGTTAAAATATCTCTGATATTATTTATATTTGTATTTTTAATTTTAGCCATGCTAGTGGATGTGTAATATTCTTATTTTGGTTTTAATTTCATTTCCTTAGTAACTAATGATGTTGACCACTTTGTCAATGTTTACTACACATATGGATATCTTCTTTTATGTATCACTTGTTCAAATCTTTTGTCCATCATTTTAAATTGGTTTTTGTAGTTTTCTGCATTTGTAGGGTATATAGATGCTAGATATGAGTCACTTCCCAGATTATCATCTTTCTATTTGTGACTCATATGTATGCACACTCTCTCTTTTCTTTTTTTAAATTGAGACAGTGTCTTGCTCTGTCTCCCAAACTGGAGTGCAGTGGCTCAATCATAGCTACTGCAGCCTCAACCTCCAGGGCTCAAGCAGTCATCCCCCTAAAGTCCCCCAAGTAGCTGGGGCTACAGATGCAAGCCACCACACCCAGTTATTTATTTATTTTGTAAAGATAAGATCTTACTATATTGCTCAGGCTGGTCGTGAAATCCCGGGCTCAAGCAATCCTCCCACCTCGGCTGAACAAAAGTGCTTGGATTCAGGTATGAGCCATTGCATCCAGCCCATATGACTCTTAATATATTTTTTGCTCATCAGAAGTGTTTTGTTTTAATAATTCTAATTTATAAATGTTACTATAATGTTCTGTGTAAGAAATTTTTGCTTAGTCCAATGTTATAATAGCATTTCTTTGTTTTCATTTAGAATCTTTACTATTTTTCACATTTAGTTCTGGTAGTTCAATTTAAACTTTTGTGTGTGTCTGGTGTGAAGTAGGGATCCAGACTTTGTTTCCATATGTATAGTATCTATTTGCTACACATCACTGCTTGAAAAGACCAACCACAGCCCCTGACATACACTGCATTGCCATGACATGTTTGACAAAAGTAAGTTTATCTGTGTATCTGGATCTATTTTTGAACCAACTATTCTATTTATTTGGTCTATTTGTCCATTTGTACACCAATATCACACTATCTTCATTATTGTAGCTTTGTAATAAATATTAAAATCTGGTGAACTTCCTCAACCCTAGCTCTTCTTCAGGATTATCTTGGTTATATTTATTCCTTCCTGTTTGCATTTAACTTTATAGAATTATTTTGTTCATCTACACACACACACACACACACACACACACACACACAAACATGTACCTTCTAGAATTTTAATTGGAATGAAATAAACATATGTCAATTTAAGGGTAATTTACATCTCAAAACATTAAATCTTTTAATTCTTTAACATAAAATGTCTCTAGTTATTTAGGTCTTTTAAGGTTTTCCTAATACTATTTTATATTTTTTAATGTAGAAATCTAATATATAATTTATTCTCTGATTTTGCTGTTTCTTGTTGTTGACTATTCCGGTGTTGTTTTGAAGATGTAAGCCCATTTGTTAAAAATGGAAGGACTTACATTAAAAAAAATCGCAAACAAAATGCAGGTTAATTGTGGAAGATTTGAGAATTACAGGATTGTGAGGATAGACCTTAAAGTGACTTCCAATATTTCCCACCTTCTAGTATTCAAGCCATTGAGTAAGGGCCTGCTTCTAACCAATAGAATATGGTAAAAGTGAACGACGTCATTCCATTGCTCATGTTACATTGCATAAAAGTCCATTTTGTTTAGGAAAAATCAACAGCAAAAAAACCAAAAAACAAACAAACAAACAAAAAAACCAACTAGGGTCTCTCTCTCTTGCTTGCTTTGAAGAAGCAAGCTACCACAATTATGTTGCCACATTGGAGAAGCCAATGTAGCAAGGAACTGAAGGGAGCAGCTTCAAAATGCTGAGGATGACCTCCAACAATAAACTGAAACCTTCAATCCTTCAGCTGCAAGAAAAGGAATCCCGCCAACAACCTAAGGGGACTTTGGACATGGCTCTTTTCCCCAGCTGAGCCTCTGATAAGAATGTACTCATAGCTGACACCCCAAGTGCAGCCTCCTGAGACCCTGGAGCAGAGAACCTGGTTAAGCTATGCCCAGACTTCTGACCTATAGAAACTGTGAGGTAATAAATGTGTGTTGCTTTAAGCTGCTAATTTTGTGGCAATTTGTTATCTATGAAAATAAAATGTGCACAAGGAACATACAAATAAAACATAAACATTAATTTAGTCCTCTATAACATCCTCTAGCTTTGCCACCTATGAACACACCCCTGCCACTTTCCTCTCAAAAATGTACAGTGAGACCAGGTGTGGTGGCTCACGCCTGTAATCCCAACTCCTTGGGAGGCTGATGTGGGTGAATCATTTGAGGTCAGGAGTTTGAGACCAGCCTGGCCAGGATGGTAAAATACTGTCTCTACTAAAAAATACCAAAAAACCAAAAAATTAACCAGGTGTGGTGGCACACACCTGTAGTCTCAGCTAGTCGGGAGGCTATGTGAGGAGAATCACTTGAACCTGGAAAGTGGAGCTTGCAGTGAGCTGAGATCGTGCCAGTGCATTCCAGTCTGGGTGACAGAGGGAGGAGACTCTGTCTCAAAAAAAAAAAAAAAAAGAAAAGTACAATGTGTGTGTAGATGCTTCAATGGTCAGCATTTATTAAATACTTTCAGAGGGGTTCTATTATAATTGGGTACATTGGTGATCCTGAAACTGTGATTGTACTAATGAAGTTTTTGAAATTTATTATGGTATGTTAAGAAATGTCTAATAGATGGTAGCAGGAACTATTCCATATAGGGAGCGAGTCTGTGATGTGGGAAAATGATGAATACTTAATGTTATAAAATGCAATATTTAAAACCATATCTAACATATATTTTTGACCATATGAAAGAGACGAATAGGCCAGTGGATAAATATGAGATAGAAGTAGAGATAGCTAGAAAGAGAGATGGACTTGAAAAAGTATTCTTAAATGTTAATAATTTTTATTTCTAAATGTTGAATATTAGAATATTTTAACTATTTCTATATATTATTCCTTAATGATGATTTTTTTCAGAATTTTCTACATATGTTTCTTCTATCCAACTATAAAATATTTGAAAATCAAATGATCAACAGAACAACTGTTCTATAAAAAGAAATATTGAAAATGTGCTAAATTACTTGAAGACAAGTTATGTATCTTACTATGAGCAGAGAATTCTAACAAATATTTTCACAGTTTCATACAAATCTTTAATAGAAGATACTTATTATATGGCACAAGCCAATTGATAAAGTTACAATGAAGAAACAGCAGTAAAACATATTTATCTGGTTCTGCTCTCCATCTTCTCTGTGAAAATTCTAACCTCTCAATTTCCTTCCTGTTATTCTGCCATTTTCCAGACTAATTTATTCATTCTACTCAAAAGTCAGTAAGCACTACCGTCCTCAACTTTCTGTATCTATGTCAGTACATGAAGTGACCAATATGCCCACAAAACTGTCACAAGCACCTATGCCCTGGCAAAGTTTCTAATGTTGCCATAGGCCCATGGAGACACGAGAGCCCCAAAACCTCGCCACGTCCCTCTGTTCTACATGTAACTACTGTGACTCAGTTCAGTCTTCAAAAGCATTGACCCTGTGGGCATTTTGAAATCTTAGAACAAGTTTAGCCTTGTGGTCAAGCAAAGACATCATAATAATATTGTCTTAATTTTGTATAGCCCATATGCTTTCATAGGTATTACTTCTCTTTACTTTTATGAAAAACTACAATAGGCCCCAAAATACATTGCCTAATGTTATTTGTTCCATGTCATATATAAGCAGAATGAGGTCATTTGCAACTGTGGGCAGTCCATGCACACAAGTGTTAGTGGCAGTGACAGAACTCAAATTAGCCACCAAGTCCAAGACTGTACATTATGCTCCTTCCATAAAAATATTGTGCAATCAAACCACAGCATCGAATTTTATGTATTATTTAAAGACCATTGTTATTATCTATATTTCATTAGTTTGTGCTGATAAACAATTACCAAGATTAGGCAGAAAATGTTAAAATCGTTGTTTTTAAAATACGATATTTTCATCAAAAAGTTCTGTTTTTCACATACTTGTATTAGAAAAGAAATATCAATGTGAGGTTTTTTAAAAAAATTAAAGCCTTGAAGAGAGACTGTTTTGAATTTTAAACTCTACAACACCAACTGAATTGCTGGCATAAGTGTTAAAAATAATTAACAACATCAAAATATTATCAATTAAACTGAAATTCTCAAACAGCATCTCTTGTTGTTAGTAATGAAAACATCAAAATATACATGAATTATCAGGAGTTATATTCCAGGAAAGATGAATAAAATTAAATCCTGCTTTCATTAAATATGAATTTAATGCCATTAAATACAAACAAATGCCTATCAGGTAGGACAATTAATACCTCCATTGAAATATTTCTATGAGAAACTTTGTTTCTTTTGTTATTCACAATAAAACATTTTCTCTTTAGGATTCACGTAAGAAAAGTAAGAAAAAGGTACTGACAATAGATCGTTATCATATGCCTAATAATATAATAGATGTACTACTTTCTCTTAATTTATTTTAAAGCAAAAAAAGATAATATATAATCCATTTTTAATTTTAAATATAATTCTAAACATAAACGTATACAAAATAGCTGAAGCATTGAAAGGTGAAACACTTTTGGGGGATATTCATGAAATGACTGTGCTCTCTCTTTGCTCTCTCCATGTTCTGAGCAGAGGATTCTTTTGTCTCCACTTTAAAATATCATTGCCTTCATAAGATCCAGCAAGGTATGAAAGTAGTTGGCATTTAGAGGTTTTGTTCATCATATCACCACTTGTCTTCATATACATTTGACTTCATGTGGCAAACAGTGCCTTTCTACTTGACTTCATGTTAGTGTGCATGGAATGCCACTCCACCTCTGCAGAGGGACATGGGACTGAAGTCTGGGCAAAAAGAGCATGACTGTCTCACATCACACTGACTGGCCAGTGGTGGGCATATGATTGGCCTTAGCCAGGCCAGTAAGAATGATACATGCCCTGTATGGAAGCAATTCAAATTAAAATTTTTGAAAATGTTTCATTGAGTCTCTTCCTTTTCACTTTTTCACCAGTTGTTCCCCCAAGAGAAGAGCTGGATCATAGATGTAATTTTTAGCCTAGACTTTTTTGTCATGATGATTTTCCTCTAGAGTACAGACTGCTGTTCCATAGTGGGTTTGATTTCATGTCCGCTTCAATTATTTCTACTTAAAAAATACTCGTTAGCAGGCATCCTCACACACACATATCCTGATGCGTATAATTGAGCAAAATAGCAAATAATGAAAAGTGAAATATGGATGGTGGCAGCCTTTCCTCTTTGAACCTCTGAATTGTTTTCCAACAGAAAAGTGAATAGTTGGTACAATGAAGGATAGCCTGAAACTTACTAACTTTCTAAGCCAGACGTTTATCCTTGATTTTCTTTACAAGGTTTTTCCAGTTCATTGAATGTAATCTGTTTGTATTTTTTTCTTCAAATTAATGTATACTGTTAATGATTATTTACAACACATGTATTTTTTAAAAACTGTCATTACTCCTTTCGTTTTTCCTTAAGAGAAAAGAAGCAATTATGGTTTGTTATGTATTTGGTCATATCTCCAAAGCAAATCATTCTGCCTCCTGTTCATAAGTTTCCTCATAGAAATCAATTTGTGACGAACACCTGGGAATCTAAAAATATGTGCTTCATGTCTTAGCCGGTGATGACAGCTGCCAATACCATAGCCATTGTGAAATCTGGGAGAGTTACTGTGTTACATTTCTTCTCAGAAATAGATCCCTCTTGGGAGAAATACTGGAAGTTAATATTCATGTCATGGGAGATCAGAGCCCAAGAGGTGCCTTTAATAATCAATTGCAAGTTATAAGATCAAAACTCAATCTAACTTAAGAAAAACAGAATACATGTGTTCATGTAACTGGGATCAATAATAATATTAACATTTAGGTATATAATTCAATATATGCTAGGCGTGTTTCTAAGTGCTTTTTATGTTTTAACTCATTTTATCTTCACAAAATCCCTATGATCTAGGTGTTATTACTAAAATCATCATTATTCCATTTTTAGTGTTGAAGAAATCAAACCATAAAGACATTAAGCAAAATAAATGGGGCCACATCTATTGACAGAGCTGGGGTTTGATTGCAGATTGGCTATAGAGATCAGGTACTGAATCTTCAGGCTAAAGATCAAGTGCGGCTGGTTCCTGAGGTATCTTCCAGAAAGCCCTGTGGGAAGTACAACCAAAATATTGACAGCAGGACTCTTTTGGTTCATCTCGTCAACTCTGCTTGTGTTTGCTTCTCTTGGTTTGTTGATCACATTCTCTCCTTACCAGGCCTTTCAGTCTAGCTCAGAACCCATCCTCCATTAGGCTCTACCTCAAGTGGTAGAATATTGTCTAGACCAGGGTCATCTGCCCACTTCCAAGATTTGGAGTACAGTAGGCTACCAAACTAAGGAGTATGAGAAAGCCTTCTGGGCAGACAAAACCAAATAGCTCCACATTTCTCTGTAGTCTCCTATACATGCAATGGATAGATTTTGCTCTGTTTTTATATAGTGAATGTTAAAGCATAAAAATAGGACTATATGTCTTACAGGAATTTCCAAATCCATTGTAGGACATTTTAACAATTACTTATTCTGGGAATGTGGTTAGGATCTACAAGATTTTCATAGCCTATAGAAGTTATGAGAGAGGTGTAAAAAGTAAATTCGCTCAAAAGAAAAAACCTCAAAAAAGTCAAAGTAAGTAAATATCTAATTAAATTTTTATAAAAGTAACATATTGGAAAGACAATGGTAATTCAATTCGTGTATAGGTACTTTTAATAGATTTGGTATAAGAGAACTAAGTTCTTCAAAAGTATGAGACTCTAGAGCCTATGGAAGACCTTAAATGGCACTGCTCTACTAAGATAACTCTTTTTTTTTTTTTGAGACGATTTCACTCTTGTTGACCAGGCTAGAGTGCAATAGTGCGATCTCAGCTCACTGCAACCTCAGACTCCCGGGTTCAAGCGATTCTCCTGCCTCAACCTCCCAAGTAGCTGGGATTACAGGCATGTGCCACAATGGCCGGCTAATTTTGTATTATTATTATTATTATTTTTATGTAGAGATGGGGTTTCTCCATGTTGATCAGGCTGGTCTTGAACTCCTGTCTACTAAGATAATGCTTGGAGGACCAGAGTATCGAAAGGGATTAGAATCAGACAAAAACTGAATAATGCCACCATCCAGTGAGTTCATTTGCCACCTTGGTCCACATCATTGCAAAACAAATGGAGCAATTTAAACTTTAGTTATCTTTTCTGTGGTTTCTGTCAAAACTCTCACAAATGAGAAGCTCTTTGTCCTGTGTTTGCTCACAGAATATAAAAATGACAATTATGATTTCTAGAGTTATTAAAATAGTCATCTTTTTAAAATGAAAGGTCATGAGCTAAAAGCAGAATATCCTGATTATACGAGTAAATTTAGAATTATATATAGTCTGCACTGTTTAAGTAAAACCTAATGCTGAAAATGATGAATTGTTCTTCAGTTGTTGGATATAAGTTCTGTCATAAGAGCACTGTGTCCGTAGCCACTAACTGGACAAACTATTCATTTGCTTGTCCTTTTTTATATTTCACCCAGACAAGGAGAATCTACTTTTCCTTTTATTTCAATGATTTATTTTGTTACTCTGATTGTTAGAGTTCTTATGCATAGCCCTGGATGTCTCTTATTCTAATTTAGATTACTGCTTCTTAGTAGAGCTATAGAAACAACCAGATATGTACCAGTGATATTGGGAATTAGAAAAGTGACACGGTATATGTGGCCTATTTTTTTATAGAACATCATTTTACTCAAAGATTTGAAGAGGTGTTTTAACAAATATAGAAACTCATAAATATTCATGAAGAACGATAGATACATACATACATAGATAGAAAGGATTTTCTCAGGAGGGTAAAAATTGTGATTCTCATATAAACATTAAAGAAATACAGATAAAATATTTTATCTACTCATTACTTGAGAGGCTCAGTAAGATGTTACAATCAGTTCAAAAAATAATTTATTATTAATAGTCAAAAAGTGTGTAAATTAATTTACAAATAGATGCAAAACTGGTTAATATCCCAGGGCTAACAATCAGATTCCACTGAATACAATTTAGATCTCTATGGGCAAATATCATTTTCGTTGTTATCAATTATCTAATACAGAGATGTGAAATATTTCAAAAACAATGAAAAGCATAGCACCCGCATTGTATCTGATAACAGTGAAAAGTGTGATAGATGCTTTGTTTCCATTGTTTTATTTCAAATTTTCACATTTTTTTCTGAAAATAGAATCTACCAATGAACATAGATATAAATAAAAGTTTGAAATTTGTGAAGTAAAATACCAACTGCAATACTGAATTATTATGTTTTCAAAAATATGGTGGCATTTAAAACATTTTTGACATTTAACAATGAATACTGCATGATTTTTTATAGTACCTTTACAACAGGAGTTCTTAACCTGGGATACATGGGTAGCATTTTTTAATCTGCCATGGGAAGAAGCCATTTATTTTCATGAAAGTCTAAAACAGTGTTTGACACACAGTGGGTGGAAATCAATTCTTTAGGGAGCACTTTGGAAGAAAATTCTTTGATATGAACTCATTCAAGTATTCCCTCAAATGCAGAGTACAGAAGTTCTACTTCCTTAGTATTCTTCATGTGCCTGAAAGAAGAATCTTATTTTCAGAAAGAAATAAAAAGGCATTTTTCTTTTAATATTTTCCCATATTATCTAGTTTTGACATTTGTGTTCATTTTGTTATTTTGAGCTTTTGCAAATCCACCCCTTGCCACACACACATTTTCGTGTGGTGTTCAAAATTCTACTGTGAGAAATAGAACCTTTCATTTGTTGCTGGTGGAAACATAAAATGGAACAACCACTTTGGAAAGCAGTTTGGTGGTTTCTTACAAAACTAAACATAATCTTAGCATATGATCCACGACTTGGGCTCCTTGGTATTTACCCAAAGACGCTGAAAGCTTATGTCCACACAACAATCTGGACAGAGATGTTTATAAAAACTTTATTCATATTTGCCAAAACTTGGGGGCAGTACATGTGTAACTTCAGTAAGTGAATGGATAAACTGGTACATCTAGATGATGGAATATGACTCAGCACTAAAAAAGAAATGGGCTGTCAAACTATGAAAGACATGGAGGAGCTCTAAAGGTATATCACTAAGTGAAAGAAGCCAGTCTGATTTCAGTTGTGTGACGTTCTGGAAAGAGCAAAATTATGGAGATAGTAAAAAGATCAGCAGCTTCTGGGAGCTGGGTGAGAAGAGGATGAATAGAAGTAGCACAGGGAATTTTTAGGGGCAGTAAAATATACTTAGTATGATGGTATAACGGTGGATTCATGTCATTATACACATGTCTGATCCAATAGAATGTACAACATCGAATGAACCCTATTATAAACCATGGACTTTGTGTGATTATGATATGTTAATGTAGGTTCATCAATTATAACAAGTGTATCTCCTCTGGGGTGGGATGTTGGTCATGGGCAGGGCTGTGCATGTGTGGGGGCAGGACATTATGGGAAATCTCTTCATTTCAATTTGTCTTTGAACCTAAAACTTCTCTCTAAAAAAAATCTATTTTAAAAAGTCTATTATGTGGTCACAGGATGTTATACAATTATCTGACTATCTCAGGTTAAGAAAATGAGAAGAAACAAACTAAGACCCTTGGAGAAGATGTGTCAAACTCACTTTATGAACCTCATAAATTTTGTATTTGATAATCATTTCAATAATCTTTGTGGGCTAAGAATTATTACCCTCATTTCTCAGATAATGGTACTAAGGTTCAGAGGGGTTAAGCAGTTGCCTGTGTCTGTATTTGCTCTCAGGTTTATCTAACTCTAATATCTGTAAAACTTTACTACTGCATCATGATGCCTCTGTATTTCCAGCTTCCATATGCTAATCTTCCAAGAGTAAGTTGCAAAAAGGCTTTAAAATCATAAAAATGGTTAGTGGCCACATTTCAAAGATTCATTTAATTAATTAGGGAAACAACAGAAAGACAAGAGAGCTGGTTCCAAGAACATTTGAAAAGCACAGTTTTGTTTCAGTTGGTCAGAAAAGAAATACCAAAATAAGATTGGCAAATTATATATAAAACTAGTTATTTTCCTACTAGAGAATAAAATAATAGCTTTTTGAGTTATTTTTCCTACCAGTACTCCATCCCACAAATCACATCTCATCAGGGTGTTTTTTTTTTTTTTTCTCTAAAGATTAACCTGTAACAGTACAGGCATGTAAAACACCCGGGCCTTTGTTAATAAAACAGAATTATGTACTCCAAAAGAGTCAAATGAGAGTCAAATAGGTTCATTAGCAACTGGTCCAGCATCATATTAATAAATCAAGAATTACCATTTTGTTATATTTCCAATTTTGAAATAAATTATTATTTTACAGAGTATAGTGATTCAAGAGTATGGACCCTGGAGCAAATTGCTTTGGTTCAAATAAGACCTCTTTCCCCCATTAGTTCTGTGTCCTTAAACAACTTACTTAGCTCCTGTGCTTTAATTTCCTAATTCTTAAAATGCAACAACAATGGTGGAGTTTACCTTTTGAAGTGTTATAGTAGTTAATGGAACCTTGCGCATGGCAAATAACCAGTCAAGATTGATAATTCCAGGTTGACTTCATTTTGGTCCATTTTGTTGCCGCTAGAAGGTGGGACTACAGCAAATTTCTCCTTGAGGGGTTTTGCCTTTTCTTCCTCACTTGTTTCTAGATGTACATTCATTGTCTTGTTTTTATTTCTCCATGTGAATAGCATTTTGTCCAATGCTATTTTTATGAACCATGTTTCCAGTTGGTCAAATTTATATGCAGTTGTGTTCATGTCAGACAATCTATCAGCAACTGTGATTAATTTAATATTACTGCTAATTGGATGAGCATATTCATGATTCTAGGACAAGATCATCAGTCAAGGATTGTGTAAGATTACTTCCAGGACCAATGCATTAACATAAAGTTCTTTGAACTTAATATAAAATATGACATACATTGTGTTTATATCTATGATATTTCTGTAGATTTTATTGACCTTAAAACTGTAAAATTACTTCACCTGAAATGTGTGATTTAAAAGTCAAGATAACTCATTCTCAAATATATTCTTTTTTCCCTTTTTAAAATTTTACCCACCTTTTCTAAAATGCTGCCTTTAATGAGCAGAAACTGAACAACAGACAACAGACTGAACATTTGGATATAAAAGGATATGTCATCAGTACAAATAGTACTAGTGTAGTTAATTACATACAGATAGTTTTATAAATGTGATGGCTAGCAGTCCCTTAAAATTCTAAGATATTACTCTACACTGAATAATTTAAATTAGAAATGCAAAGCAAATGCTAAAGGTAGCATTTGGCAATGTTCTTGATTAGAATATCTGTGTGTAGTATTTGTTTATGCAGCAACTGAAGTGCCCTCCCTGGTTGTTTTGCTATTCGAAGAATCTTCATAGAATCTCAAGTACTTGTTGTCACTGAGGCAAAAACTAATTTGCTTCCCATTATTATATCTGCCTTTCCATTCGTGTATTTAATTGTGGTGAGGTCTTGGGAGTAGTTACTGACTTTTATACAGGGAAAAATCAGAGTAGAGTTGTTACTTTTGACAGCTCACAGATAAAAAAAAAAATTGATAGAAAATAGGTTGGAAGGCAGAATTAAACCCACACTATAAAAGCCTTAATTAGTGGAAGCATAATTATATGGAGCTATTGTAGAATAAAATCTAAATTGTATTAAAATATTTTTTCAACCGACTTGAAGATGGAAAAGGCATGTTTTACATTACAAGCAATTTCTCTAAATTACTGCCCTTCATTGAATTTCATAAATTAAAACTGAGAGCTAAAATAAGAGCTTGTTGCTCTCATTGTTTTTGTTTTTTCAGTTTAGAATGATATTCTAAGGCATTTTTTTTGGGCAATAATATGATTTCTTCTTGTTGTTATGGTGCAGCCAGTCCAATCATTTTCAAGGCCAGGGATATCACTGATTATTCAAATATATAGATAATACAAAGTTCCCTCATTAAGAAGTTGTTCAATCATTTGGTCATTAAATAAGCAGTTATTATATACATTCACAGCACAGAATAGACACTCAGTATCACTCTTCCTATAAGGAGGGATGCTAAGGAAGAGGCCAAACATGGAGAGGATTTGGGACCAAATAAAGGAGACAAAATATCTAAGCATTTTGGTCCCAACAGTCTCCAGAGAGACATAAACAAACAGGGATATAAAAACGAAGGAGTGGAGAATGGAAGGTAACCAGGAATTGCGAGGTATTATTACTGCACAGTTTTAAACATAAATATCCAAACATTTAAGCATTCATAATGTCATAAGTAATTAAGCTTGTGTATTAGACCAGTCTTGCGCTGCTATAAATAAATAACTTGACTGGGTAATTTATAAGAAAAGAAGTTGAATTGGCTCATGGTTCTGCAGGCTATGCAGGAAGCATAGCAGCATCAGCTTCTGGGGAGGCTTAGGAAGCTTCCAACCATGGTGGAAGGCAAAGAGGGAACAAACATGTCACATGGCAAGAGCAGGAGAAACAGAGAGATAAAGAGAGAGAGAGAGAGAGTTGGGGAAGGGGAGAGGAGGTTCCACACACCTTTAAGCACTTTTAAGGCAGAGATTGCAGTGAGTCAAGATTGTACCACCGCACAGCAAGCTGGGCAACAGAGTGAAAAAAAAAATTTAGAAAAAAACATAAAAAGAGATTCCTTCCAAGGTAGAAAAAAAAGTTGGCCATCTGTATGTGTCATGCACTGAACATATTTTTTTAATTTTCTTTTGCCATGGTCAAAATTGGTCAAAATTTCATTACTGAGCAAGGTTCAGAAATCACTGGACCAGAGGTCAAAGTATGTCATATGGGCATTTCACAATCTAGCCCCAACCTACCTTTCAACTCTCGTCTTCTGCAATCTTTACCCATGAATTCTAAGCTTCAGCTACACTGAAACACTTTTCATGCTCCTGACGAGCACATGCTTTGGAGAGCACAGACTTGAGATCCTATCCTATTGCCTGCTACTTGACTTCCCTGAGCCTTCGCATCTCCTATGAGAGGCAGGATGTAATCGTGCTTCACACTTTTATGCTCTACCACTCAGCGGTGTGGCTTTGCATATGCCATTTAGCCCCTGTGTGCTTCAGTTGCTTCATCTATAACAGGAGGATAATAACATTACCTGCCCCACTGAAGTGTGTGAATTAAATGAGTCAATAAAGGAAGCTTCAAATGTATAAGCACACTTATCAGTTTTCTGCTACTGTGTAACAACCCACCCCAAATTTTATGGCTTCATACAATGATTTGTCACTTTTCATGATTTTGAAGTTTGCTGGCATGTGTGTCACCCAGAGTCACTCACACAGCTACATTCATCTGGTGGATGAGCTGAGCAGGAAGGTCCCTGAGTTTCTTTCTCACGTGTTTTGTGGTGTTGGTCCCGACTGGCAGTTGGCTTGCCTAACTTTTCTCCACGTTGCCTCTCTCTTCATGGGATGTCATATCCTTCAAGAGTTCTCCAGAGGACTTCTCTCTCCAGCAGGATAGGCTAGGCTTCCCAACAGCATGTTAGCTGGATTCTAAGAGAGGAAAAGCAGAAGCATCCAGACACCATAATGCATTGAACTGATCAATGCAAGTCACTGAGGGGAGGAAGAATCAATTCTACCTCTTGCTAGGAGAAGGTCATGCTCACACAAGGACAGGAGGAACTGTTGGCAGTCACTTACGCTGGCAAAATCACACAGCATGTCATAAAATTTATCATTTTTATTTAACAGTGAAGTTAACATTTTTACCCTCTCAGATTGTGAAGATTGATGAAAAAGAAAAAAAACACATAAGCGCTACACTTCTTGTCACTAATATTATAACTAATAAATTGCTACTTGTACAAATTCTCACTCCAACCTGTACTTTTGGAAGCTGTAGCAGCTGTGATTCTACTGCAGCGGAATCATTCCAGCAACAACTGTGATGATCCCCAGGCTTTGGGCATTGCAGCCACAAGAAACCATCTCTACTCCTTTCCTGTCTGAGCCCTCAGAATGCTCCAGGCCACATATTGTCTGCATTGTCTGGAACCTTTCTAACAGTTAGTAGAGAAAGGGGTAGAGACGGGCACTTGTACCTGGAAATGTGGTTTTTTTTTTTTTAATTTATTTTTATTTTTTATTTTTTTTTATTATTATTATACTTTAAGTTCTAGGGTACATGTGCATAACGTGCAGGTTTGTTACATATGTATACTTGTGCCATGTTGGTGTGCTGCACCCATCAACTCGTCATTTACATCAGGTATAACTCCCAATGCAATCCCTCCCCCGTCCTTCCTCCCCATGATAGGCCCCGGTGTGTGATGTTCCCCTTCCCGAGTCCAAGTGATCTCATTGTTCAGTTTCCACCTATGAGTGAGAACATGCGGTGTTCGGTTTTCTGTTCTTGTGATAGTTTGCTAAGAATGATGGTTTCCAGCTGCATCCATGTCCCTACAAAGGACACAAACTCATCCTTTTTTATGGCTGCATAGTATTCCATGGTGTATATGTGCCACATGCATCACGCTACCTGACTTCAAACTATACTACAAGGCTACAGTAACCAAAACAGCATGGTACTGGTACCAAAACAGAGATATAGACCAATGGAACACAACAGAGTCCTCAGAAGTAATACCACACTTCTACAGCCATCTGATCTTTGACAAACCTGAGAGAAACAAGAAATGGGGAAAGGATTCCCTTTTTAATAAATGGTGCTGGGAAAATTGGCTAGCCATAAGTAGAAAGCTGAAACTGGATCCTTTCCTTACTCCTTATACGAAAATTAATTCAAGATGGATTAGAGACTTAAATGTTAGACCTAATACCATGAAAACCCTAGAGGAAAACCTAGGTAATACCATTCAGGACATAGGCATGGGCAAAGACTTCATGTCTAAAACACCAAAAGCAACGGCAGCAAAAGCCAAAATTGGAAATGTGGTTTTTTGAGACCATGTTTCCCACAGAAACAAAAATGGTGATTATGTTCACTAAAATTTTAATTGAAACATACGTTTAGGATTTTGGGGCTGATTTTAGAAGTTAAACTTCGTAGGTTTTTGTTTTTGTTTTTGTTTTCTGAGTTAGAAGATTTAAGTATGAGACCTGATTTTTAAGGGAACCTAATTAAAAAAAATAACTAAGTATCATTTGCAATTTGCAATTCGCTGTTATACAAAAAGGCTAAACCACTAAACCATTTACAAAGTCTTTCTTGCAATCCCTAATCTTTTTATATTATTAAATTCTTTACCAAATGTCTTTTAAACCATAAATGTTCACTGAATTTAAAATGAACAAAATTCAAATCATAACACATTTTAATTTAGGTAATATCTGAACTGTTGAGGTCTTTATATGCCAGTATTTAACTTCGTAAGGTAATAAATTTAAGAAACGCCCTGCAGAGACATGAGAAAATCCATTCTTCTGGGCATTTTGCAATTAAGACAAACATGTCTAGAATTATACAAATTTCACACCTCTCTGCATCCAGAGAGTAGGTTTTTATCACCATGAATTCTAATTATCTGTGGTGATTAATATTAATAATCCCCCATGAATCCTGAAATAATAAATTATTAGTCTTCCAAAGGTTTAGTTTTTTACTATAACAACTTTCATTGGTTCAACTTATTTAAAAATGGAAAAGAACAATTTATGCTTATCTTTATTCTGGTTTTTTTTTCCAGACTACATTGGTTCTAAAAGGCTCATTTCAAATAAAGCTTGAATTTTACACAATAGCAGTGTTTCAACAAATGAAATAAAGAAGGACTGTAATTTTATATTCTCAACTATCTTCCTGGCCAGTGTAGATTGTAGTAAAACAAATGATGAAGAAAGCTTCTGTTTTGTCATGATTCTCTCAGTTATATGGTACAGATGTGGACAACATCAAATTCAGTTTAAAAATTGCTTAGGCATTTCATATGCAAAATTATTATTGCAGACAGAGATATGTCAAGAAGCTAAACATGATTTTAAAGGAACTAACTTTTCATTTCTTAAACTATCCTACTGGTTCTGGGGCTAGTTATGGTGTACCTAGCATACCTGGTAATGTTCCCCTACCATGCAAATGTAACATATGTTGCATGCTCTCCAAACTGCAAATGTTCAGTGTACGTTGTAACTGCCCCTGGTAGGGCCCAGGATACCACTATTGTGTTGACATGGTTTGGCTGTGTCCCCACCCAAATCTCGTCTTGAATTGTAGCTCCCATAATTCCCTTGTGTGGTGGGAGGGACCTGGTGAAAAGTAGTTGAATCACAGGGATGGGTCTTTTTCATGCTGTTCTCCTGATAATGGTAAGTCTCACAAGATCTGATGGTTTTATAAAGGGAAGTTCCCCGGCACATGCCCTTGCCTGCCACCATGTAAGTCATCCTTTTGCTTCTCCTCTGCCTTCCGCCATGATTGTGAGGCCTCCCCAGCCATGTGGAACTGTGAGCCCATTAAACATAATTTTCTTTATAAATTACCCATTGTTGGGTATGTCTTTATAAGCAGCATGAGAACAGACTAATACATGTGTCTTCAAGAGAAATCCTTCAATTCCATTTCAGTATGAATCTAGAAGTCTGAATTGTTTGATTTGATTAAATGAAGTAGAAACAACAGATCAAAATGGCCATGCTCTGGATTAGTTAGTCTGGACTTGCCTTTGAATAAGAAGTAGAATGTTCCATCAGCTATGAAACCAATATAGGCTCTGAGGATGAGCTACTACCTCTGGTGCACCGCCACTTCCTTAAAATACCATTTTTTCCACAACGCTTTATTCTACTGTAGACATTCTTATGATATTATTATAGTCTCTCTAACTTCTGTCTTCCTTCCTTCTTTCCTTCCTTCCTCTGTTCTAATTCTTGCATAGTCAATTAGTCTGCCTCCCTTATACAGTCTTCATTTTTAAAAGAAAAAACATGATTTTAATCATGCTATGTATAAAAGTGTTATGAATTATTTTTCTAAGTTGAGATATAAAGAAATCATAGGAATTTTCCCCACATATTTTATTGTTACATTTTATTTTTTAATTTTAAAAGTAATAAAGTATTAAACCCATCACTCTAGGTAACTGAATATATTTTTGTATAACCCTACTGGGAGTGTGTGTGAATGGGCAGTAAGTAGTGAGGGACCACAAAAATGACCATGTAAGCTAAACCATACAAAGCAATCTTAATCAATGGAAAATTTATGAATGTTCCATGACTTTTACAATTTTTGTCAAAATATTAAAAACTCCTACTATTGATTATAAATGTATGTGGAAATTTAAAAATAATAAAACATGTATTTAGTAAAGTAATTTAAAACATTAGAAATATTAAGAATTAAAGTATTTCAATCATTAGAGAAATGCAAACAGAAACCACAATGTGATACCATCTCACTCCAGTCAGAATGGCAATTATTAAAATGTCAAGAAACAACAGATGCTGGTGAAGTTGTGGAGGAATAGGAACGCTTTTACACTGTTGGTGGGAATGTAAATTAGTTCAAGCATTGAGGAAGACAGCATGGTGATTCCTCAAAGATTGAGAACCAGAAATACCATTGGACCCAGCAATCCCATTACTGGGTGTATACCCAAAGGAACATAAATCATTCTGTTATAAAGACACATGCATGCATATGTTCATTGCAGCACTGTTCACAATAGCAAAGACATGGAATCAACCCAAATGCTCATCAGTGATAGACTGGATAAAGAAAATGTCATACATATACATCATAGAATACTATGCAGTCATGAAAAGGAACAAAATCATGTCCTTTGCAGGGATGTGAAACTGGAAGCCATTATCTTCAGCAAACTAATGGAGGAACAGAAAACCTAAGCACTGTATGTTCTCGCTTATAAGTGAGAGCTGAACAATGAGAACACATGGACACAGGGGAGGGGAACAACACACACTGGGGCCTGTTGCAGGAGGGTAGGGTGGGGAGAGCATTAGGAAAGAGAGTTAATGCACGCTGGGTTTAATACCTAGGTGATGGGTTGAAAGGTGTGGCAAACCACCACGGCACACATTTACCTATATAACAAACCTGCACATCCTGTACATGTACCCCGGAACTTAAAAAGATAATAATTAAAGTGTTTCTTTGTAAAACATGTCAAAATGTGGAAATATTATTTGTAGCATTTTTCGTAAGAGTCAAAAATGGGAAACAAATGTCAGTTAGAAAATGGACAGGCAAAATGCAGTATGTCTATTCAATGGAAAACTATGCAGTCATAAGAAAGAATAAATTACTGACCCTTGCTATGATGTGAATGAACCTCAAAACCATTATGCTAAGTGATAAAAGGCAAACACAAGAGACCACGTATTGTATAATTCCATTTACATAAAATGTCCAGAAAAGGCAGATCTATAGAGACAGAAAGAAGACTGTCAGTTGTTTAGGGTAAAGGTTGTGAGTATGAGGGGCAAGAGGATTAACAGTAAATAAACATGAAGGATTGAGGGGGTTGAGGGAAACATTCTTAAAACTCCAAATGGCAATGATTCTACAACTTGATAATTTACTGCAAAAAGCATTGACCCATACACTTGAAATAAGTGCATTATATGATATATAAAATGTCTCACTAAACATATTTAAAAAATTATCAAGCATAGTTTGAATAGTTGCCTTTTAAAAATCCATACAACTTATGATATAGAGTAATCATCTTTTCTGTACCCTTGTAAAATGTCATTCTCCTTTCTAAGTTTGAATCAGCTTCCAGAATTTTATACTTTGTGCTTCGAATATTTTGAAATACCTCTGAGCATTTGTTTAATGTGAAATGGGTTTTTCTGTTTAGCTTGCTTTTTTTTTTTTTCTTTTTGGCTAGCATCAGTTCTTTGGGACATCTTCATCTTCTTCATCACAACCACTTTCCTCACTTATGTCAATAAATTTATCTTCACTAAGTTTCACTGGGCACATATCTGGAGTGTCTCAAATGGCTGCAGTGTCAATATTCTCATGCTCAGCTATTTTTTCAGTAATCTCTTTAGGTTTGACTGAAATTTTACTTCCAGCATTCTCTTTTCATTTATTTCATTATCTCCTTTCATCTCTCTTGGTCAATTCTCTTTTTCCATAATCTTCTGAAAAATGTCATAGGGGTTTATATCTGGGAGAGAGAAAGCGACACAACTATATGCTGTTTGTGTGTGAAAGGAATAACAAGCATGCATCGATCAATCACTGACAGATTTTGAAATAAGTGATGTGATTGGTCATTGATTATGATGAGCATTTTTGTGTGTGTGTAGTGATTTGTGGACTGAATAGCTAGCAGTGAAGTTGTTAATGAAATAACTTGTTGCTAATATCCTTTGGTAACTAAAATTTGAACTATATGTTAGGGGAACTGGTATCATTTAACTAAATTGTGGTCATTAAAATCTGTTCATAATGAGACTGTTCAAAGCAGGGACTACCTGTATTGTCTGTGTGTGCATGTCAGTGCATATGCATGTGAGTATTTTGTGGTCATTGTTCCATGTAAATTCTTATATTGGTTGTAGATTGCATTCAAACCCAACAGATCCTGAGAAAGAGAGTGGTTTAAATAATTACTTATTTATTTTTCTTCACATAAAGAAAGTCCAGGGTTGCTCGTTGTCGGGTCCCACAGTCTTCGTTTCAGTTTACCATCTTAACCACATGGCTTTGATTCTGATACGTCCTCTCATAGTTTCAAGATGGCTAGTCCTTGAGAGACTAGTAGTAGGCAGGAAGAAGGGGAAAAGCAAAGGGCAGAATAAACACCCAAAGATTCTGTCCCTTTAAAAAGGCTTCCCTGGAAGATCCTCCCATTGACTTTCATTTATATCTCAATGAGGGAAATGTGTTACAAGACCAACCCTAGCTTCACAGCAGTCTAGCAAATGTTTATTTAATTTTGAATCGGTTTGAAATTATGTTAAGGAAAGGAAGATTAGAATGGATATTGGATAACTAACCATGCATACCACATTAACTACTTTGAAATTTTGCTTTATTATATCATAAGCATTTTGTATAGTATTACACCCTCTTTAAAACCTTTGTCCTGGAATACTGTATAATATTACATCAAAGGTAGTTGTTATTGATATAATTCATTTTCATTTTGTTTCCATGTTGTGCCCCATTTATTGTTGATTTTTCTCTTTATCTGGAGATTTTTCTTAGTCACTAGTCAAAGGATATTAATATTTTATGATCTTAAAAAGGTCAACTTGGAAGAATCGTTCTTTATTAAAATTAAATTATACAAGGAAAAAAATGTAGGAAATGCCACTCTCCAAGATTTACATCTAACTTCTCTTACTTTTTTGATTAAAATAATTTTCTTCAGGCATTAGCATTTAAGCTTTAAAATCGTTATTTTATTCCAGTTTTATTTATTTTTTATTTAGGAGAACTTGGATAGTTTCATTTTCTACTATTTTTTCCTAGGGAAATAAAAATTATTTACATTTATGGTTTAATATATGGACTAACATAAGGGCTTAATACTAATAATTGTCTCTATTTTTTTAATGAATGTATTGGATGCTACTTCAAATAAACATTTTTTACACATAAGTTTAGTCCTATGCAGTTGCCCAGGAATGGGTAAATTGAACTTTTTAAAGCAATTATACTTCCTAAATGGAAGCAAAGTGTTGCATCCTATGCTCAGCAGAAGAAATTGTGGCCTATTCCCACAAAGAGGAAGCATTAAGCATATACGCCCTAACAGGAGAGATTTGCTTAAAACACACCATGCAGATAGATCCATATGAGTGATTTAGGGTCACTTCAGGCGTATTTTTTATGTCATTGATTTTCACATTAATCATTGACTTTATGCCCTAACTCTGTATAAGACATGACTGCACTGTAAAAATATTCTTCATTGTATACAGCCGATTTCCTTTTGAAACTTTGTTAGGAACTTCCTGTGGTATCTTACATCCTTCTCTCACTGTGATTGCTAGCTACTTCCTGAGTGTTGATGATAGTTGAGTATAATTGCCAACTAATGAAGAGGGAAAAGCTCGAGAATCCACTGTGATTGGTGATCTTGGAATCTAAGAGTGGTTTATATTTGCCCTTGAAATGTGAGAGACTTTGCTAACTATGATTTTCTTAAATTAAGATGATGCTGAATTTTAGCTTGCTGCCTGAACATTTCCCAGGAATGCACTGACAAACAAGACCCATTGACTGTGGGTGAGGGGCTAGGCGCATGCCCAGCAGTTGTGGGGGATGTCAATTAAAATGCTTGGAAAATAGTGTAAATTAGATATTTATGCAGCAATATTTCAGACGACTCAATTGCAGAGGGAGAGCAAGTAAATCTAATAGACAAGCTGAGGGCAGCTTTTATTTTTCTTTGCTTATAGACTTTTAAGTGTTTGTGCAGGGCATTTAGGGCATTTGAGAGTTTTCCTCATATGAACAACATGGACTGGTGATCTTCAGTAAATATTCTTGTATAGCTGGGGTTTGGAGCCCTAGTACCCACATTCCAGTCTTGGTCTTGGCACTTCAGTGTGTGAAGTTGGATGAATTGCAAACTTATTTTATGCTTTTGTTTCTCTCTGTGCAAATAAAATGAAATGAAATAAAATAAAATAAAATAAAATACCTGCCTCATAGAGTTATGAGGAAAATACACAGAAAATTCTTTAAAAGATGCCAGGGAGTTGAAATAGCTCAGTAAATGTTGTTCTTCTTCTTGTTATTATAAATTTTTATTTTACTGGACTAAAGAACATCAGGAGTAAGTCATCTTACTGTGGTGAGTTGTTTCTTCCATGTCTTTTTCCTTCAATAAAAATCTTGTCCTAGTATCTTACAATTTGAATAATCTACATCGTAAATAAATAATCAGCCTTTCATTCAGCATTATGTATTCATGAAATTTCAATGGCAAAGGGGATTTTTGAGAACATCTATTCCAACTTCTTCTTTGTCACAGAAGGACAGGAAAACTCTAGCACAGACCCCTCTGCCTTTTCCAGTGACTGCTCCACATCCCATAATGCTTTGCCTGAAGCATCTCTCTTTCTCTCAACTTCTTAAAGTAGAAACATTCCTGGAAGAAAGCAGAGCATCTCTGTGGTGATTGCCATCACTGTGTACTCGGGAGAATGTATTTTTTAATGTATTCTTGTCCTGGTTGTAGCCCTGTTTCTTTTCTTGCTGTCGTCTTTAACATATATCAAAAGCAATTTAAAAGCAAGAAAGTGCAAATGTCCCTGCTGTAAGAAATAAATCTCAGTCATTTTCTCTGATCAAACCCTGAAAAGCTGCCCCTGGAGAAAGCCAGATAAAATAAGGGCTACAGAGACCTTCCATGGACGAGTGCAATAACTCATTTTTGTGCATTTGGAATGTGAGACTTTACTATGCAGTTCTGCAGATACAAGCCAAGAGCAGTTCTGTGATTAGATTTTTAATCCCATTAACTCTAATTGCTTCTCAGAAGCCGTGTACTTACAGTATGTGTCTGGTTTTAGAAATGCAGGGGGAAGGAAAAGCTATGAAGTGTTTCCTTCATTTTGGATGGGAAACCAAAAAACAAAGAAAACAGTATATAGGCAACCATTATGAAGGAATTCTGGCAGACTTTATTAAAGGCTACATTTATGATGATACTACATATTCTTTTGAATACGGAAATTCTCCTGACCACTCTGAAATCTCAGCATGTCAGGGCTTCTTTTCCTCTTGTTCATTCTTTGGAGTTAGACTTTAAAATCCTCCTTGTACTTTTGAGAGTTTGACCACAAATTATTGCACTGAAGAGAATGAGTTTCGGAGGTTAAACATCTTCTATTTGAGAGGATACAATCACAGTGACTGTCTTTGAGATTCCAAACAAGGTCTATTAAACACAGGGCTGACCTAGTGGAACTGATCAACACAATCACTTTAAGGAAATGGAGATGAATGGTAGCGGAGGTTTTGGAAAATAGGAAAGTATAATTGAGTAAATTAAAAATAATGTTAAATCACAATTATAGTAGCACTTCATCTATTTTTACTCTGCCAGTTCCTTGTCTCATGGACTGTAATTTGAGAATATTTCACTGTAGCTGAACTTACTATTTAAAAAATGATGTTATTAACAATAAGCTCCATTTTGTTCTGCAGAATATATATTCATTGTGAACATACTGGGCTAAAAGTGAGGTTGCTTTTTAACTAAGAATATCGCAACCTTGGAGGATTGAAAACTTGGTGGAGAAGGGATACGTTAGTTGAATGATGAAGAAAAATAAAAAATAAGTGGAAAAGAAAATGCCAGTAACAATATCCTTCCTGTTGAAAGCCCAAAGAGTAATTAGCAGAACAGTTAAAAAAGACAGAAGAGAGAAAAGGTCAAATATTTGTTAGAACAGTTGTACTTATAAAAATGGCATGTGAATGTTTCAAAAATAAGAAATGAGTCTCCTGCCAAGATCAGGTTTGACCTCCTTTTTGCAACCCTGTGCTTTGGTGATCATATTACTGAATGTTTTCATAAATGCAACGACCCTTGGAAAGGAATGAGCTGCCTTAGTTTTTTGTCTCTACACCACTCTTGAAAGGACAAATTTTTCAGGAGTTCACTTCAATTATCCAAATTATCGCAGATTTTAAAGCAATACGTGTTATAAGAGCTAAACTTAGTATGGGATCGCAGCATACCTTGGTAGGTTGTTCACAGCTATAAGCCAGAAAATGTGGATCAATACCATTTATCTCAATGGAAGTAAACATGAGCATATTGAATATTTGCAAAATACTTGATACTGCAAGTCAGCTCAGGAGCTTTTTATAAGGACTTTATTAAAGAGAGTAGAATTGGGCTTATTCCAAGCCTCCTACTTTGAAGCACTTATTGGCACATTGTAACCATCCTGACCTTTTACTTGTCCAGGCGTGTATTAAACTCATTGGCAGGGCACTGGCTTGTGCCCTTCGAGGCACATTATTGCCATTAGAGAGCTCAGTTTAAGTATCATCATTGCATCAGATTGCTGTACTTGCTTAATTAGCATAACATGAATATGAAGAGTATTGTTAATGTAAATTGCCACAGCACAACCCCCCTCTCTGGGCTCTGGGCTGTATACCACAGATTTGCTGGCAAACTTGCGGCTAGGAGAATTTTTTGCAGAGAGCAGAGTTAACCCTCACTTCTGGGTGAAGAGAACAGAGCTATTAACAAGAATATTGAACCATTTTGTATTGTCCTTTAGAGGTTTTTTCTTCCCTTGGACAGAAAGTGACCTGTCCAGCATCGAAAGGAGCTATGACAGAGAATATTTAAGCCTGCCCTATCTAAATTCATCAGAATGTCATCAAATTGAAGCCTCAGAACATTTCTTGGAGACTTCAGAATTGATGTTCAGTAAATTTCAGGGCCATGGGGTTGCTTTAAATTGTTCTTAATGCTGAATTTGTATTATAAGTTACTTTTAAAAAAGTAAAAAAAGAATAACTTCAAATATGACGGCTGAATTAGCCTTCAAACAGCTAATATATTTGTTTACTTTGTATTCTATTTGCAATATAAGGAAATGAAATGGAAAGTGCTATATGTGACAATAGTTATAACAATAATCTTGATCAAATACGTTTCCCTTTTCCTTATTTTGTCAGGAATAGATATGAGAAATTTACTTCTAAAAAAATACAGGGCTGAAAAAGGACAGTGTGTCTACCTAGAAACTTCTCTATCTATAAATTGACCAAATGATGATTTTTAATCTCTATCACCTTAAAAATATATTTTTTACTTTCCTCGCATGCAGTGGAATTCTAATTTAACTTACCTGAAATGTGTAAAATATACTTTCAACTTTACTTTTTTTTTCTGGATTTGTTAACAAATGTAAATGTGGTTATGGAACACATTAAAATCCACATAATAATCTACTTTAAAAATATTGAATATTTGTCTTGTAAAGAAGCTAAGGATGAATTAAGCATACTTCTGGGAATTAAGGAAAATTCAGTAAAAGAGAAGAATTGTATTATGTACCTGAATGAAGATCGGAAGGTGAAAAAGAGACAATGGGTGGCCATAAAAGTATAAGGGAGGAAGAGATATTTTGTTGGTCCATTTCTCAATGAAGATGGTATTATTAATAGCATCATGGGCAACATAATACTATGTTTAGAATCCTGGGCACCTGGCCACCCACAATCTTGTAACAGCTTAAAAAGTAAAAATATCCACACATATCCAAAGGTCTTCTAAACAGTCTTTGCTGATAATCAGCTATTTCATTGAAATAGTCAGATCTTGAGCTATGCCTATAAGACTAATGTTCTGAGTATGCAAGAGATAGAAACTCTATCTAAGTCTAAGAAACTGTATAAGCAGAACCACAAAAACTGTGCATATGAAACAGTGAATGGCCCATACAGCAGCTTACAGGAGGGTAATATTGTATTGTCATAGGATACACTAAAGACAAATTTACATCAAGATTGATTTGTTTATAGGGACTCTAAATTATTTGGAGAGGCAGAAAAAAAATGCCTCATACATCTATAACAGCAAATTATTAAAGCAATTTATTATAAGCGTATGTTCACAGTTATTTCAGACTTGCTTCATAAGCAAAAAAGAAAAAGTAGGAGAAAACAACTCAAAAAGTTTTTGGAAGAGATAAAGAAATAAATGATACAACAAAATAATGCCTTGTTGAAGTTTATTAATTTATCATGGAGATACTCCAGTGGCAGTAATGGCAGGAGGGTAATTCTAGTTTTCCAAATAGGGGCTCTTAATCTCATTAAATTCCATTAAAAATTGCTCAAACATTTTATCAGCAATATTAGTTACTTTCTAGAAAAGGTTGTAAATTACAATAGCCTCCGCCCCCAAATTTCTGTACCAGAACAGATTTAAACCAGTTTTTTTCTTACATTTTAGTATCCTAATAAAATGCTAACCATTGTAAGATAGAAGGAATAAGTTTTAGTGTTCTGTAGCACTGCAGGGTGACTATGGTTAACAATAACATATAGTTTCAAATAGCTAGGAGGAGGAGATTGAATGTTCCCAACACACAAAAAAATATAAATGTCTGAGATTACAGATACGCTAATTACCTTGATCTGATCACTATTCATTGTATGTATTGAAATATTGCAATGCATCTCCTGAATATGTATAACTTTGTCAATTAAAAATTATTACATTAAAACAATTTATACATTCTAAAAAATAAAAATAAAAATGTAAAAAGCAAAAATCAACAATAAAATTTCTTGAGTAATTTATTAACAACATAGCTCCAAAATAGCAGTGAATACATATATGACTATTTATATTTTATTTAGCAATCCTTTTATTCATCCTCTCATTTATTCATTCATTCATTCATTCATTCTAGCTGCTGGAGATTCAGAGATAAGTAGACCATTATCATAGAGTTACATGTTCAGAGAAAGGTGGACTAAAACAAGCAAATAACTAGGGTAATTTCAGATAGCAACAAGTGTTAATGAAGGCAATAAAATGAAAGTGTAAATGAAGAGTAAAAATGTGGAGGAGGAGAGACTCTTTCATAAGGACTAGTCAGTCATGTTACATCTAAGAAAAGATATTTGAGCAGAGGTTCCAAGGTCATCAATGTACAGGTTTTAGGTAAGAGAAATCCACAAACAGGGATTGGAGGGATAAGTTACGGCAAAGACACAAAGGCAGATGTGAGATGGATTCAGGAACCTCACAGAAAGAAGGCCAGCATAGCTGAAGCAGAGCAAAGAAGAGCATTCATAGCATGGGAATGAAGTCAGAGTGGTAAGCAGGAGTGACAACATGTAAAATCTTGAAATTTATGGCAAGAATTTGTTATGCTATTTTTAAATCCATGGAAAGCCATTGAGGGCTTTTAAGTAGAGGAAGTTTGTGATGATTCTGGCTACCTTGGGAAAATAGAAGGATCAGACAATGTTCGGAGATAATTACAACTGTCCAGGTGAAGACATGGTGTGTTCTAAAGTTAAAGGAGGAAGAGCAGAGAGAGGTGGTTGGAGACAGGATATGTTGTTAGAGTAGATTTTAAAGGACTTGGGGATGAAGTGAGTGTGGGAATTGAAAGAGGGAAAGTAAAAAATGATTCTGAGGACAATAAGTAGGTTAGGGTAGGAATAGTCATTGAATTGGACATTGTAATTTGATTCTATAGATACACTCATTATGAGTATATGGATAAAATTAACTAGAGCTTGAATTTTCATTCCAGCAGCTGGTTCAGATTGACATCATTTAAAATTATATTGATAATACTTTCAAATATTTAATTGTATTAATCATATTGTCATTGCTTTAATGTATATGCAATTCTGTTTCCTCATAATGTAGGAGGATGTTACAATCAGGAAAAGGTAAGAGGTTGAAAATATGTTTGACATAAGATTAGGGTCATCTAGCTGTATATTTTTTAAAGAAATGTCAGTGCTGTAAGCTTAAATATGAATATCTGATATTAATACTATCACCTTAAAATATTTTTAGTTTCATTACCACAAATAGGGGGCTTTAAATGACTTTTGACAAGGAGCGAAACTTGTTTATCTACTGAAATGCATTGACAAGTCAGTTGAGAATCAGTTGGTCTTGATTCTCCTTTTATCATCCTTCCACATGTGGCTCTGGAACTCCCAGCCTAATACACATATGCTCATCTTCATAAACCCACTGGGCAATGTGAATCTTTGGTTACCTCGAATTTAGTTGTATTTGTATATAAATTTAGCCTCCATATACACTTCAGAAATGTTGGAAACTGAACAATCTTTTGAAGTAACTTAAGTTTATCTTAGGCAGCCTTCATGGTCCCACTCAGTATGCCTCTTTCTTCTTCTAGTTGCCCTTTCTGATCTACAGCTTGCCTACCTAAATCATTTAGGATAGTCTCAGTTTGTGCTTGTAAGCCAAAGGTTTGTTTTTCTGTTTGTCCTCATACTATGCATTCACCACAGGTCAGCTTAGAGGTTCTGCTCATCATCATCTTTAAGAGACATGGTGTGTCAGAGGAATAAGTACTTTGAACATCATCAGTTGCCCACCAGAGGGAGAAAGCAAGAGGGAGACTACTATATAAGCAATTAATTAAGTACTACAATGCAAAAGTGATGCATGTCACTTAACTTGCAATTCAGTGAACAAATTAGTCATGTGCCCAATAATAAGGGGCAGTTCTAATACGTGATTAGAACATGAAGAGTCAGTAATATTTGAGGAATGACTAACACACCTTCTGACCTGACTTACCAAGGTCACCATTCTGTACCAGAACTCAGCTCCCAACATTATTCAGGGCTGGATTTCTATTGTCCTGACTCTTAGCAAGTCTTTTGAATCAATCCTTACTTTCTAGTGTGCCGTTTTAATGTAATATAATATAATATAATATAAATATGCACTTATATTTTAGAAGGAAATGCTTAAAGAACAAAAATATCTTGATGATTGTGGAATTCAGTCCCACAGGTACTAAATATTGATAGGTGATCATGAATGAGCCTGGAAGGACAGAGAATATGACAGAGTCACCATTTTAGAGGCTTATAATGGATACTCAATTGTCTTCTTATACAGAGGTAGTTTTCTAAATTGTTTGTTTGTCTTTTGTGTTTGTTGTTTGTTTATTTGTTTTGAGACAGAGTCTCTCTCTCTCTCTGTTGCCCAGGCTGGAGTTCAATGGCTTAATCATGGCTCATTGCAGCCTTGACCATCTAGACTCAAGCAATCCTTCCACCTCAGCCTCCCAAGTAGCTGGGAACACAAGTATGCACCACCATGCCAGGCTAGTCTTTTATTATTTATAGAGACAAAGTCTCCCTATCTTGCTCAACTTGGTCTCAAACTCCTGGGCTCAAGTCGTCCTCCCACCTTGCTGACCTCCCAAAGTGCTGGGATTACAGATGTGAGACACCATGCCTGGCCTCTAAATTTATTTATTTTTTTTTTTACTCAGAAGTCTCTTTTTATCAAATTAAAAGTTGTAAACTGTTACATAAAATAGATAAAATAAAAATTTATTAGCCCGTGTTTATTTTTCAAGGACAAATAAATTGTATTTATCTATTAATAACTTGAGTCAATGACACTTTGAGGCTTTTAAATAAAATCCCATATTTTCTTACAGCTGTAGTTTTATATAAACCTCCACAAAATGGCTATATTTTAAGTGAAAAATAAAAACAAAAATTTAGGCTGAATTATTGATCCAGGCTAAATAGTTGTCAATATTAACACTTTTTTAAAAACTTAATTTGCATACTCAATATATTTTTCACTTTGTAATTTGATCTAGAAAACTGGAAAAATTTCTTAAATTACTTGTTTGAAAACCAAATCACTAATGATACTTAATTTCTGTTCATATAACTTATAAATACAAATAGCCAACCAGATATATCTAAATTTTAAAATGAGCTAAAATTATTTATATATATCTATATTTGTCTTATGTTTTTATTTTTTATGTTTATATATGTTTGCTTTATATGTTTTAGTATACATCTTTGTTTTATATGTTTATATAGACAACGAAAGTTGTGATGCTCCTCAGGGACCTCTGCCAAACATACATAAATATCCTTTTTACTTTTCTTTCCTTTTCCTGCCCCACTTTTGCTACTTCTCTATTTTTTATTTTCCTCCATCTTATAGTTCCACTCTCCTTTTAGCCAATCTCTTAAGAGGGCTATTGGTTTTTATTTGCTCGATCTAATTGTATTGCTATAAAGAGACAAATGTGGACCTTTGAATCATGACATGGATAATAGAAGAAAACAAAAGCTCTCGTAATGTTCTGATGGCAGGGTAAATTACAGATAATCAGACCACTGGCAAAACAAAAGTCAAACTACAGCTTGCACAGAGTCTAAGTGGCATATATCCTAGCACCTTGCTGTTCAAAATGTAGTGCTTGGACAAGCAACATCAACATCACCTGGAACCCCTTTGGAATTTCAGGCTCATTTAAGATCTACTGAACCTGATTTTGCTTTTTGAACGATATCCTCAGGACATTTGTTGGCACCCCATGTTTGAGAAGCACTGCATCTAGTCTGTGTATTACTGTGCATATGTCTCCCTTCCTGCTTTGAGTTACCCTTCCTGCTTTGACTTACCCTTCATAGTTATCAGAATCCTGATAATGAGAGTAGTGGGAAGAAAAAAAAACTCATTCTACCACCATAGTAAAGAAAACACTAAAAATAAATAAAATGTTTGCTGAAACCCTATAGCAAGTTTTAGCAGAAGATAGACTCACTGTTAAAAGTCAAACTTTCTCTAGGTGAAGGAAAAACCCACTGCTTTCAAGAGATTTGAAGTCTCCTCCTTCTTAAGCTCCTTGGGAAGCTGAATTTTCTGAAATTATATTAAATAAGTTTAAAGCAATCTTATTGAGCCACTTACTCCATGGGAAGCTCACAAGGCACAAATGACATTGCTAAACCATATGCAAATAGATATTGATTCTGTTTGTCAACACAAAGTTGTCTTGGCTCCTCTGGAGAAGTTCTGGAGCAATACTTTTACTGTTTTCTCTAGGATGTTGGGCACTACATGATCAGAAAGCTGATGTAAGGAAATGTATGGCAAAGCGAGACCTATCTATTCTATGCAAAGAAGACAGAGGTATTATGCTCACACATAACCTTGTATAAACATGTGATTTTCTACCTATAATCACATTACATAAACTTACCAGGAGATTGACTACAATCAGTAATACATGGAATGTCAACAGTTTTACTATTCAATCATGGCCCATCTAACTATATAACATGGAGTTGAAAGAAATTTTATTTACATTATTCTAAAAATGACAGTGATGATTCTAGTTCCAATTTTTTTGATTTTCCTCCATCTTATAGTTCCACTCTACATTTAGCCAATCTCTTAAGAGGGCTACACTGGTGAAATCCTTGTTCAATCACAAACCATAAAACTTCTATATAAATAAATTTATGTTTTAAGAAAATCTGACAGAAATATGGGCAATCTGGTGATGGGCCACTGCAGATTTCTTTAAAAGAACATATTTAGCTACAGTTGCATATGTTAGATGAATTTCTAGAATTTCAAGAAGGATATGTTAACTAAACATATAGAAGAAAGTATCAGCCATTAGAATTGTATGAAGATGGAATGAGCTTCCTAGAAGCTATTGAGTTCTTCAACAATAAAGGAATTCCAAAGAGGTTCAATGATGACTTGGAGGGCATGGTAGAAGGGCCCACATCATGAAGAGGTCTTTCCAGTTCTGAATCTTTTAGATTCCAAGTTTCTAACATTTCTTACATAGAATTGATGTTCTTTTATCTGTACAAAAAGGCACCTACTGTATAATGTCTGATCATGAAAAATTTAAATATCATCAGAGTATTTTCTGAAAACCCATACGGAGAACAGAAACAGAATCTGTCCTTTAAAAATTTTAAATACAGAAACAGTAAATGGATTTATGAAGAGCTAAAGAATTAGACATTCCCTGATGCTTTCCATGTGCCAGATTTCTCAACCACTTTGTGCCTTCAAATCCCTGATGCTTCATTTGCCATAGAATCATAGGCCATTAAACCTGGAAGGAAACTTACTGCTTATTTGTTGCAAAGTCTTTTTACATATGAGGAAATATCCAGAACCTGCTCCATTTTTGTCACAATGTTCTTTTATATTAGATCTTCTCTGTTTTCAAGAATATGTATAAATCATGCTAAACAGTTAACCTTTAAAAGTAAAAAATTTGATTTTTTTTCTGTTTTTTAACAGAAGCTAGTACAATAGCATGTACGAACATAAGTCTTGACTGACAGAAGCAAAACACAATGATGCTATAACAATAACATTCACAAGACTGATAAACATCCAACTTTTAGTTCCATCTAATAAGGTGGCTTAATTTTTCAAACGTGAGTTTTGAGAGTCTGAACTATCTGAAGATTTTAGATAAATGGTTCTAAATGATAGGACAATGATAGCTACCAAAGGCAGTTTATATCTCTCTTGTATACCATGTTGTTATTTCCAAAGGAGCTTAAATAATAAATAAGTTTACTTCTTCACATAACAGAAAAGCCTGAGACCGATGTTAATGTCAGGAAGAGTTTTATCAAGGCTCTGGCCCCTCTTCCCTGTGAATCCCACAGCTCTACCTTGCTCCGTGTTGTCACTTTCTCCTCATGGGAAAATACTGCTTTCCAGAAGTTTCTGAGTCTACATGTTTCCTCATTCACACCCAGGGAGTGAAAAAGATATTGAATATAAATCTTGAACAGCATTCTGAAGAGAACTAATGAAGTCTGTACCAACTTCTGAAACAATCACAGTGGCAAGAGGATGAGGTCAATTCTACCTAACCTCAAGACTATGACACTTTGAATAGATGTTCAAAGGGATCGGGGAACAGCAACAATGTTTACTATAAAAGTGAATTTATTCATGTCTAGTCAATATTCACCAGTTAATGAAGTTCCAGATTTCCATTAGTGAAAGTAGCGTATAAGAGCTGAAACCTTTAAATTTGATAAATAACTACTTATTAATATGAAACATGATAATCTATTAAAATAATTCCAAAATCCTGCTGGGTTTTTTAATGTCTTCTGCAGTATGAGTGAGAATAAATCATATTACAATAAAAAAAAAAACTCCCTTTCAATCATTGTTCCTTTAACAGTGGTTAGAATTTTAAGGCTTCATATACAAATTTTCTAAAAATATTTTAAAGCATCCCAACTGGGAAAGCAATTTCATGCTTGCTTTTTAGAGGATCTATTCAAAGAACTCATTAAAACCATTCATTTAAATAATCGCATGTATGTTCATTATGCCCTGTCCTTTGGGAGGAAAAAAAAGGTATAAACTGCTGCCAGAAAGCAAATGAAGGGAACAAATGTTAAATGTAAAAGGTTAGTCCTTCATTAAAATTGTTTGAATAAGCAGCAACTCCCCCGTATCCTTAAAACCTCTTCTAAGAAACATTTGTACACATTTAGGACAGCAACTTAAGAGCAGAGCAAACTAAAAAAAAAAAAAAAATCTGTAGGTCAGTTTCATGAACCATTAGCATTTGGATCATTTTTGCTTTTCGCTTTCAGATATGGGTGAATGAATGGGAACCAATCTGCCCACGTAATGTAAAATGTTTATGGACAACATGAACTGGAATCTTATTGGAGCCCTGTAAAGATAATTTATTAGAAACTTTTATTTTGAAGAGCATCTACATTTTACTTAAAATGTTTTGCCTACTCTATATCCTTCAGCTTAGTATTTTTACCCTTACTTTTTGATAACCGTCTTTAGGATATGAAAAGGTCTTGATGAGGGAGGCATGAATAATCTAAAATGATTTGACTTACCCCTTAGGAATGGGTTTTAATAGTGTTTCTTTTATTCTTCCTTCTTGCCTAAGCATTGAAAATCATTACAATTTACCTGATTGTGATGTATTTCTTAAATGACATGAGTTTTTGGCAAGATTTCTTATAGTTTTTTTTTATTTATTTTGTTTTTCCCAGTTGAATGAGTTTTGTTGTTGCGCTATTCCCTTTTAATTGTCTTTGTGTCATAACCAGTAATTGACACAGAAATAATGCAGCAGAATGGACAGAGTATCTGATTCTCTTGTTGCTTCTTTTCAAATAGTATCATGAACTATTCTCGTTTCCAGATTTTCTTTTACTTCAAGAAGAACACAATGGTTGTATTCTTAGTGAATTGATAGGTAATTTGAGGACTCATAGAAGACACAGACAATTGAAAAGATATATGATGATCTTAGGTAGAAATATTTAGCATAGGGAAAATTTCAATTTTGCTGAGTTAACATATAAATTTATAGTGATTCTCATAAAAATATCAATAATATTTTCCTTTGATATCTTGTAAAACCAATTCTGAAGTTGATATTTTCAAATAAATATACTATCATATATTAAAATATTAAAAGGTGTTAATAATGAAAACAACATAAATAAATGAATGAAATGTACAAAGGTAGAAACAGAAGCCAATACATATGAGAACTCAATATATGGCTAGATACTATCTTGATTTTTAGAATGAAGATTGATAATTTAATATAAATGTTGGTATAACATGATGGCTATCTAAAAAATTCAATAGCATAAATGAACAAGGAAATATTAGGAAGAAGAATAACTCTATTGAGATTATTTTTTTCCACATCAGATGTTCTCTTAAGAGTAAAACTCATCTCTTAGCATTTAATACAATTGCAATTTTTACTTTAAGTAAGTTTAAATTAATTAAAAAATTAATTATTCTCTTTCTTCCCCTAGAACATATGCTACATCAGGAGAGGAACTATGGATGATTTTGCTAATTGTTTTCACAACCTAATACAGTGCCTGATTCATTGTAGCTCACTCAATGTTGAATAAATGAAAATTAATCAAAAAGTTCCAATTTTTCAGGAGATACTTTGAAGAAAGGAAAAAAGTATGAACATTTAATTTATTGGGCCTATGTGATATTAATTTGGGGAGAATTTTAAAACTCAAGTATTTTGGTTCATTAGAGCACAACATGAATTAATTACTTCTGATATTTTGGACTCTCTACTCACCTACTCTCTTCTACAAGCTTGTGATTTATGAGCTAATAAATGAAAAAGATACTTACTAGGTATAATTAGTTATTTTTTGAATGTCAGGCATTTTACTGATATCATGACTTTTTTCAAGGTGGATATTTTACAGTGGTTTTGCAATGTCATTCTACAAAATCAGATACTGACCTACAAGACTGACAGGACTATGTCAGAATATTTAATGAAAAATATTTTGTAGGTATCTTAGGTTTTCATAGGAAAATAATTTTTAATTATTCGTATCTGAGGTGGGGATATTTGAACAACATGAAAATCACAGTTTGCTAGAGTAGTTACCAACTTGGGTGAAGGACATTGATTTTGTATAAAGTAGTGCCCATAATTACCTTAACATTTTCATGCCACTTTTAGATACAAGTAACAGAAAAATACATAATGTGAATGAATGTAAATATAAAAGACATTTGCTGAATGTTTGTGTTCACACCAAACTCCTATGTTGAGGTCCTAATCCCCAGAATGAGGATATTTAGAGGTAGAACCATTTGGAGGTGATTAGATTTAGATGAGCCCCCACCCCCCGCCCCATGATGGGATTAGTGCCTTTAAAGGAAGAAGAAGAGAACAGAGCCCTCTCACTCTCTGTCATGTGAGAGAATACATACAGCAAGGAGGCAGCCTTCTGCAAACCAGGAAGAGTGACCCTCACAGACACTGAACCTTCCTGCACCTTGATCTTGGACTTCTACCATCCAGAACTGTGGGAAATGTTTGTTGTTTAGACACCCAGTCTAGAGGGTTTTTTCGTACAAACGGACAAACACAACACTTACTTTGGTATGTAATGGCATATCAGATAGGAATATCTTCATAAGTGTATGAAGATTTAGCAGCTCAGTGATGTCAAAAGGAAGGCAGCTACCAGCTATTTATTAGTTTGAGCTAAACAGGAACTATGCCTCTCTGTTGCTGGATTACCTTCCCAGCTTTGATGAGAAAAAATATTCTGTAAGGAAGGAAGAGGAAACAATGGACCCTGGGGAGGCACTGAATAGTATCTACTAAAGTACAGTCCATGTTCTGCAAACTCCAGCCATAAAATTGTATTAAGAATTACATAGATTGTAGTAAAATGGAGGCATCTAGTAACTTTAAATAGTAAAACAAACAGTTATTTCCTAACAGACAGCATAAGGAATGTATACAGCTGGAAGAAGTTTTCACACACAATTCTGGCACCCTTATTGGGAGTAGAATGCATAGGAATAGTTGTCTCCAGGGGGCTGTTTTAATATTTATTCCATTCTATTGTCATTCAGATTCAAGGTATAGCTAGTGATAAATGGGAAGGCTAAATCCAAAAAGTAGTCTGGCAAAAGAAGAATGGCAATTTTTGTAATCAATTATTTTGTGTTCCAGATATCTTAGGAATGCTTTCTAAATTTATCATCGCTTGTCTGACATGATATGAACTGTGAAAGCACATTTCGTGCCTCTAAAATACTTTACACATTTTTTTGTTTCAACTTACATTTTCTAGCAAATTCATTAAATAGCTGAGTAAATCTGGCTTGAATAGTTGCTTCATTCCATACCACTTGCATTTCATCAGCCATTCACTCCTTTTCATAAGTTTTTCTATAGTTTGGCAAGTGAATTTTTTTCAAAATAGGGAGAATGAGAATGAATTTAATAAAAAATATAGTATTTTGAGAAAGAAATACTGAGTCAGAAATAACTGCTTATGTGGAAATTTGATGTTTTGTTATCAGAAAGTTTCAAAAATATATTTTGTCATTTACATCATTGCCTAGAAAACATCATTATAGGATTTCTTGTCCAACTAGTACGAGCTTCTGTCATTATCTTTTAACTTTGCTTGTTGTTCCAAGTACCCTACAAACATTTTAGATACAAGTGTAGCACTAGTTATTTCCGTGTAGGTGTAACTATTCCTTTTTCACAGATGAGTGTACTGAAACTAACATAGTTAACATGTTGGCCCAAAGCTGCAGTTACAGAGTCACAGACCAGGGTATCAAACTCAGGTCAATCTGACTATCAGATCCAAAACCCAAACAATGCCTCTCGGTACTGCAGGTTCTCACCAAAGTGTATTTCAATAACCAGTAATGTCAGCATCACATGGATGCTTTAAAGTATTTCAGAATCTCAGTCTCCCACCTTAATCTACTGAATTAGAATTTGCATTCTAGTAACTTTTTGTTAAAGTTTGGGAAGTACTGCATTAAGTCATTTATGTCATTGAAGAAAAACCTTTGCCCAAAGCATATAGACATATATTCATTTCTTAATAAATATTCTTGAAAATGTATTTCTACATATAGATAGGTGATTCCATTAATTTTCCATTAAGTTGTGGATATATTTATTGCTAATGTTTGTTTATCATAGAAAAGTCACACAATGTTATAAAATGAATTTTAAAATTCATTAAGTGGTCTAGTCTTAGCAACGGCAGAGTGCCTCTTAGTAGACAAATCTATCACAGATAAAATTTATGAACTTGGGATAAGTTACAAAAGACAACTACGTAAAGAACCATTGGAACAAACAACTGTAGGCAAACACTGGGTGATAGGTTTCAACTTAAAAAAGAACATGTGCTGGTTGTGCTTTGTGTTTCTGTGACTTTTATTCTGAGATCACTCCCCAGTCTGCAGCACGAGTTGATTGGAAAGAGGCAAAGAGCTTCAATATCACTGGCTTGGAGTTTCAGAGGAAGGGTTTGTGACAGATCCACACTGCAAAAAATCATGAAGGAAATCCTTCAGTATGAAGAAAGATGAAACCAAGTAGAAACAATGCTCTAGAGAAGGGAATAAAGAGCACTAGAAATGATAATATGTGGATAAATATAGAACACTACTATTTTTTCTTCAGATATCTTTAAAAGATAAACTAAGCAACAACTAAAAGTGTGTATTGTGGGGTTTCAAAATTATAGATATACACATATATGCATATATCTATACATACACACATATATACATACATATATCTGATATATGGATTTATACTGACTGTCCAAGTTTTTTAAAATTTCCATGAAGATATATAATATTAACTCTAAATATACTATGATAATGATAAATATTGCAAACAGTAGCAATGCTTCTAAACAAAAAGTGATAAGGAGGTAAAGCTAAAAGGATTTAAAACATACTACCTAAAGTAGTATGAAAATAAATCAGGATAGGAGTAAAAAGGGAAGAGAAGAACAGATAGAACAAATATAAAAATATTGCAAGTATAATATACCTAAATCCAAGCATATCAATGAGAATGTCATATGTAAATGGACTAAATATTTAAAGGCTGAGAGTCAGTATAGATAAATGCAAAAAGCAAGCCCCAACTATGAGCTGTCTGAATGAATCCCATTTTAAAATAAACAACATATATTGAAAATAAAAGCATTGAAAGGATTCACTATGCATATATTAGAACACAAGAAAGCTAGTATACCTATATTAATACAAGACAAAATAGACTTCAAGACAAGAAATGTTTCCAGACATCAGAAGTATAATTTCATACTGATCAAAAATTTTGTATTGATCTAAATATCAATACATAAATAAGACACATAAATTACAAATACATATTTACCCAATAAAAGAACTTTAAAATACGTGAAGTAGAGACTGACAGAATTAAATGGATAAATAGATCTAAAACAGTTGATGATTTTAACAGCTTTCTTTCAAAAATTGACAGAAAAACTAGATAAAAACATCAGTCAGGAATCAAAAAGATTAAACAACACCACTGAACAACCATAACCTAATTGACGTTTGTGGAACAATACTTCGAACAACTACAGAATAATCATTTTTTCAAGTGCATATGGTATTTTCTCTAAGATATACCATATAGTGGGTCATAATGTAAATCTAAATAAATCTCAAAATTGAAATCTAATGGACTATGTTCTGTGACCTCAGCAGATTTAACCTCAGAAACAATGCAAATTAGAATTCCAAAATAACACCAAATACTTAGACATTAAACCACATACCACCGAATAACAGATGTATGAAAGAAGAAATCACAAAGAAAAATAGAAATTATTTTAAACAGAATGAAAATGAAAACATAAACATAAAATTGTGAGATATATATAATGTAGTGTAGAAATGTTACACTAGAAAATGTGATAGCTTTAAATTCATATGCTAGAAAAAATTTTAATTAAATTATCTAATATTCTACCCTAAAAAGCTAGAAAAAGAATAAACAAAAGAAAATAGAGGGCAGGAA
>NW_012104131.1:263546-268233 GCF_000951045.1 Mandrillus leucophaeus | reverse complement strand
AACTACTTATGAACTTTTAGTCACTGTATGTTCGTTTTCATTTTCTAGCATTATTTATAAATGGAATGATACAAAATGTAGTATTTTACTTTCACTCAGCATAACTATATTGAGATGTATTCATGTTGTTGCTCTTAAATTTTGGTAATTTGTGCCTTTTTATTGTTGAGTAGTATTCCATTGTATGGATATACCACAATTTGTGTATTCTTTCCTCTGTTGATAGAAATTGGGGTTGTTTCCAGTTTTTGACTATTAAAAATAAAATTACTGTGAACATTCATGTAGAAGTCATTGTATGGAAATGTTTTCACTTCTTTTGGGCAAATAAATAGCAGTGGAACATCTAGATTATATATTAGGTGTTTAAGTTTTGGGTTTTGTTTTTGTTTTTGTTTTTGTTTTTTTGAGATGGAGTCTCGCTGTGTTGCCCAGGCTGGAGTGCAGTGGCACAATCTTGGCTCACTACAACCTCCACCTCCTGGATTCAAGTGATTCTCCTGACACTGCCTCTCAAGCAGCTGGGATTATTTTGTATATGTAGTTGAGACCGGGTTTCGCCATGTTGGCCAGGCTGGTCTAGAACTCCTGACCTCAAGTGATGCACCCGTCTTGGCCTTCCAATGTCATGGGATTACAGGCATGAGCCACTGCACCTGGCCTTATTTAAGTTTTAGGGAAATTTCAAACTGTTTTCCAAAGTGATTTTACATTCCAAGCAGCATTGTGTGAGAATTCTAGCTCCTTCACAGCTTTGAAAACACTTGGATTGGCTAGTCAGTTAAATTTTAGACCATTCAGGTAGGTGCATTTGTGCTTGCATATTGCAACATTGCATATTGCATATGTGTTTAATTTGGATTTTCCAGAGAACTCATGATATTGAGTATCTTTTCATATGCTTATTTGCTATATGTGTATCTTCTGTAGTGAAATGTTTTTGCAAGCACTTTTTTCATTTTCTAATTGAGTGTTTTCTTAGCGAATTTTGAGAGTTCCTTACACATTCTAGGTATAAGCCTTTTCTCAAAGTGATTTGCAAATTGTTTTCTCAGTCTGTGACTTGCCTTTTCATTCTCTAATTGTGTCATTTGAAAAGTAAAAGTTCCCAATTTTGATGAAGTCCATTATTTTTTCTCTTACTTTGGTGTAGGTGAAAAATCAAACTATACACATAAATACATGAAATGACTTAAGACTTACATAAATAATGTAAAAAAGACTTTCAATTCAAAAATAACCCAATTTAAAATGCTCAAAGAATTGAACACATATTTACAAAACAAGATATATTAATGGCCAATAAGAATGTGAAAATATGCTCAACATTGTTAATCAGGAAAGGTCAAATTAAAATCACAATATGTCACAATTTTGAGATACCACTAAATACTTTCTAGAATGGTTAAAATTACTAAGATTGATAATACTAAAACTTAGTAGGGATGTAGAGCAACTTAGTTAGTTACATGTACAAAATTAACCATCTGTCTACCCTATCAAGCAGGAATTCCACTCCTAGTTATTCACCCGAGATAAATGACAATATATGTCCACAAGGATATTAATGGCAGCTTTTGTTAAAAGAGTCCCAAACTGAGAGTAACCCATATATCTATCAACAAGAAAATGGATGAACAAACTGTGGTATATTCATAGTATTGAATGCTGGTCAACAATAAAAAAGAGCCGGGCACGGTGGTTCATGTCTGTAATACCAGCACTTTAGGAGGCCCAGGTGGGTTGATCACAAGGTCAAAAGATCCAGACCATTTTGGCCAACATGGTGAAATCCTGTCTCTATTAAGAGTACAAAAGTTAGCTGGGTGTGGTGGCGCGCGCCTGTAGTCCCAGCTGCTTGGGAGGCTGAGGCAGGAGAATTGCTTGAACCCGGGAGGCAGAAAATGCAGTGAGCCTAGATCACGCCACTGCACTCCAGCCTGGCAACAGAGCGAGACTCCATCAAAAAAAAAAAAAAGAAAAGAAATTAGAACTTTTGGTGTATTGGGGGGACAAAGATAAATTATAAGGGGTTAACAGTGGATTTTCTGGAGTTATATAAATGTCCTACATTCTAATTAGTGGCTACATAGGTATAAATATTTAAAACTGTTCATTGTACACTGATATACATTTTAGTGTATACTAAAAACTATCCTTTACCTATTGTTGTAGACAAAGCCTTGACTGTCCCAGATAGATATTCTTTGACATTATTCCTAGTAATCTGGAATATGAAAACTGGAAGATAAGCTTTCTATCTAAATATCCAGGTACCCCCAGTCCTACTAGGCCCAGATCTGCAATGGTGAGGTCTTTTCTGTTACATAAGGCAAATCAATATCCTGATGCTATCATTGTTCATAGCTCCTTGTTATCTGGTTTCCTCTCTCCCACTTACTGTTATATGTGAAGGCAAGTCTATTCTTTTATCTAAAACCAACTTCTCTAGCTGTGGCATTTCTTCCACTCTCCCATTCTGTGTTATCAGCTGAAATGTGTTCTGTCTGTTTTGTTTCTTGCTTTGCTACTTTTTACTTCTTTGGGGGAGTATAATAAATGTTTTCTATTATTCCACTTTTTCTTCTAATAGCTTTTTAGCTGTAGTTCTTTTTAATGTTTTTAATGTTTGTTGGAGTGGTCACAAAATGCAACTTCAAATTATTTCGGTCTACTTAGAATTAATATTATATCATTTCCTCCTTAATACCTGACACTCCCAATTTCCCACTTCACAAATGTAAGAACCTTACAACAGTATAACTTCATATGTGAACGCCCATCCTTTGTGCTATCTTTGTCTTACCTTTTGCTTCTGCATATGTCACAGCCCCTATCTTACAGTGTTATTCTTAAAAAAAAACAAATCCAAAACCAAAAAATCTAGTCATTCCCATTGTAAGAAACTCAAGGACAAAAAAGGATAATCTATACGTACCCACTGTATACCATTTTGGGGGCTCTCCAATTTCTCCAAGATTTAAGTTTCCATGTACTGTCATTTCCCTCACTTAACATTGTTAGCATTTCTTGAAGTGAAAGTCTATGGCAATTCATTATCTCAGTGTTCATTTACCTAAAAATATTTTGTCTTCAGCTGCATTTTTCAGGTCTATTCTAGAAAGCTACAACTTGTTAATTGATTGTATTTTTCAGCATTTTAAAGATGTATTTTTATTTTCCTCTTGCCCCAGTAATCAACCATTGCTCATATGATTGTTTTCCTGAATGCAATATGTGTTTGCTCTGTTAGTGTTTTGTTGTTTTTTTTTTGGTTTGTTTTTGTCTTTTTTGTTTTTGTTTTTGTTTTCCTCTTGCTACTTTCAAGATTTTTGCAAAATCCTTTTTTAAAAAGTTTGGCCATGTTGTACTTAGCTGTCAATGTGTATATGTGCATGCATTTGTCTTGCTTGAACTTTGCTGAGCTTGAAATAAAATTTCTTGTTAATGTTTTTCACATTTAGAAAATTTTCAATTATTAGTTCTTCAATTTTTTTTTCTAACCCATTCTCATAGTCAGCATTTTCTAGTTTATTCCAATTACAAATACTTTGGACTACTTGACATTATCTTATAGGGAGACGGCTTATATTTTCCCCAACATTTTTTAATGAAAATTTTCAGTAAAAAATTTGGAAGATATTTATAGAGAACCATTAAATATCTACCATATCAATTGTGCTATTAACATTTTGCTATATTTGTATTACCATATAGCTCTCCAACCCTCTATCCACTCTTCGGTGCACTTTATTTTTTGGTATTTTTTTCCATTGAATCTAAACCAAAAAGAGTAACAATTAGGAGATGTAACCTTCTACTGCAAACAACAAAAACTGGGAAAAGGTATGAAAAAATGATTCTGAGGCATTAGATTTCAGACAACAAAGGGAAGTAATCACAAAGATGGAGAGGGGAATAAGTGAGCTAAGCCTTGCAGTTTTTCCAGCTTACTGCCTGCGGAAAATTACCAGGCCCTGATACAGAGGATAGCAATTTTCATAATTCACAGGGTATCAAGTAATATACTCATAAATGCATTGCCTGAAGAATGGGGCAAAATTAGCCTCAAACTATTACTAGCTTCAAAATTACATATTCCATAAAAGAAAGCTTTCTCTATGTCTAAGTCATAAAGATATTTCCTCTTTTCAATACAAATTTACAAGTATCAATTTTCCATTTACATTTATAATTCAACTCTAATTAACGTATGTGTGTTTGCATGTGTGTGATTGTGTTTATGTGTTCATGAAAGTAGTCAAAATTTCTTTCTTTCTATACAGATATTTAGTTTTTCCAATATTATTGTTCAAAAATATTCTTTATCTCATCATGTTACATTGGTGCTTTTGTTGAAATTAAATTAAATGACCTGAAAGTGTGTATTTGTTTATTTGCAGTCTGTTCTGTTTCATTAATCCATTTTTTAAAATATTTATGTCAGTACCACTGTCTATTTTTATTATAGATCAAAATAAGTAATCAATTAGGCATTATAAGTAAGCAATCAGACATTTTTATTCTTTTTTTTCCAAAATTGGTTTGAATATTATAATTCCTTAGAATTCCCATGTAATTTTAGAATTAGCTTATAATTTTAGAAGAGCTTGGGGAGACTGAGACTAGGGCTGTGTAAAATTTATACATTAGTTTGGGGATAATTGAAAACTTAATAATATTGAGA
>NW_012104131.1:262597-263496 GCF_000951045.1 Mandrillus leucophaeus | reverse complement strand
GTCTGCAGAGGTTTCTGGTGCCTTTTGTTCAGCTATGCCCTGCCCCCAGAGGTGGAGTCTACAGAGGCAGGCAGGCCTCCTTGAGCTGCAGTGGGCTCCACCCAGTTCGAGCTTCCCAGCTGCTTCGTTTACCTACTCAAGTCTCAGCAGTGGTGGGCGCCCCTCCCCAAGCCTTGCTGCAGCCTTGCAGTTCGATCTCCGACTGCTGTGCTTGCAATGAGTGAGACTCCATGGGCATGGGACCCTCTGAGGCAGGTGCAGGATATAATCTCCTGGTGTGCCATTTGCTAAGACCATTGGAAAAGCGCAGTATTAGGGTGGGAGTGACCCAATTTTCCAGTTGTCATCTGTCACAGCTTCTCTTGGCTAGCAAAGGGAATTCCTGACCCCTTGCGCTTCACCTGCTTTGGCTCACACTCAGTGGGCTGCATCCACTGTCCTGCACCCACTGTCTGACAAGCCCCAGTGAGATGAACCCAGTGCCTCAGTTGGAAATGCAGAAATCACCCATCTTCTGTATTGCTCATGCTGGGAGCTGTAGACTGGAGCTGTTTCTATTCGGCCATCTTAGAACCGCCTCCAAGAAATTTAGTCATTTTATCTGCTACAAATGCCTTAGAGTTTTTCTTGAATTTCCACATTTTATTTTTAATATACATGGCTTCTTTTTCAATAAAGAAGTTCACTTCTGAACCTCGTATTGGTAACATAACTTTCTTTTTTTCTTGATTAGTTTAAGTGTTTTTGTAAATAAGTTTTGTTGATATTTTAAACCTTGTTTCTTACAGACAGAGTAGAGTTGGGTCATGCTTTTTAAATCCATTCTGACCATCTCTATCTTTTAATTGGATAATCTAGTCCATTAATATTTATTGTAGTTATACATTTTAATGCAGTTG
>NW_012104131.1:261144-262547 GCF_000951045.1 Mandrillus leucophaeus | reverse complement strand
CCCAGAAGTTTGAGACCAGCCTGGGCAACAGAGAGAGACCCTGTCTCCACAAAAAATTAAAAATTAGCGAAGTGTAGTGGCAAACACCTGTAGTCCCAGCTACTCAGGTGGCTAAGGTAGGAGGATCCCTGAGACTGCAGTGATCTGAGATCATGCCACTGCATTCCAGCCTGGCCAACTAAATAAATGACCTATCATCTTTAAAAAAAAGAATAAAAGCTTTTGCATATTATTCTTCTATCCCATGACCTTGCTAAATTAGTGTATTACTCTAGTGCTTGTTTTGTTGATATCATAGGAATTTCTACATGACAAATTTTCTTACCTACTGTCAGTTTTTATTTTGCACAGTTAATCTTTATAGCTAAGGCCTCAAGTATAATGGTTACGGGACCTGGTAAAAGTAAGCATTCTTGCCTGGTCCCAAATCTTGGGAGAAAGCATTCAATATATCACCATTAAGTAAGATGCTAAGAGTAGGGATTTTTTTTTAGACATACTATTTATCAGACTAAAAAAGTTCTTTTTTATTCTGTGTTTCTGTAATGATTGTTTTTACCATGAATAGTATTAAAATTTGGTCAAATATTTTTCTGCATTCATTGAGATAATGTAGTTTATCTTCTATATTTTTGTATTCTGATGAATTGTATTGATGGTTTTTTTAGTCTTAAGCAAACCTTGCATTTTAAAGATAAATTCTACCTGGTTATGATGCATTTGCCTTTTAAATATTGATTAATTTAAATTGCCAAAATTGTAAAGCATTTTCACACTATGTTTACAAAGCATATTGGCAAATGGTTTTCCTGTAAAATCTTTATTTGTTTTGTTATTAGGATAATGTTGGCCTAAAAAAATGAATTAGAAATTTTTTCTTTCTCTTCTATCTCTGGAAGAGTTGGTTCAAATTGAGATTATGTAATCCTAAATTTTTTTCAAGAAAGACTGGAATTTTCCTTGTAGTAATGTACTTAATTTCAAATTCACATTTTTAATAAATATAATATTGTTCAGGTTACCTATTTCTTTTCCATAAGCTTGGCAATTTGTGTCTTTCAAGAAATATATTTATTTGTTTGTTTATTTTTTTTTATACTTTAAGTTCTAGGGTACATGTGCACAACGTGCAGGTTTGTTACATATGTATACATGTGCTATGTTGGTGTGCTGCACCCGTTAACTCATCATTTACATTACTCCCCCCAACCCAAAGACAGGCCCGGTGTGTGATGTTCCCCTTCCTGTGTCCAAGTGTTCTCATTGTTCAATTCCCACCTATGAGTGAGAACATGCAGTGTTTGGTTTTTTGCCCTAGCAATGGTTTGCTGAGAATGATGGTTTCCAGCTGCATCCATGTCCCTACAAAGGACATGAACGTATCCTTTTTTTATGGCTGCATA
>NW_012104131.1:260385-261094 GCF_000951045.1 Mandrillus leucophaeus | reverse complement strand
TCATGCTTTTTAAATCCATTCTGACCATCTCTATCTTTTAATTGGATAATCTAGTCCATTAATATTTATTGTAGTTATACATTTTAATGCAGTTGTTAATATAGTATTTGTTTTGTTTTGGAGATGGAGTTTCATTTTTGTTGCCCAGGCTGGAGTGCAATGGCACCATCTCAGCTCCCTGCAACCTTCGCCTCCTGGGTTCAAGCGATTCTCCTGCTTCAGCCTCCCAAGTAACTGTGATTACAGGCACCTGCCACCATGTCCAGCTAATTTTTTGTACTTTTAGTAGAGATGGGGTTTCACCATGTTGGCCAGGCTGGTCTTGAACTCCCAACCTCAGTTTATCCACCCACCTTAGCCTCCCAAAATGCTGCGACTACAGGTGTGAGCCACCACACCTGGTCACAAATATACTATTGATATTAGTAATACTAATGTAGTTATTAGTATGACTGGAATAACATCCATCATTTGATTATGGGTTTTCTATTTGTCTCATTGTTTTTTCTTTTTCCTATTCTATTCTCCCTTCTTTAGGATTAATTGAAAATTTTTAGAATAAAATTTTAATTTACTTATTGGCTCTTTGGTCATACATTTTTTTCAAATGTTTAGAACTCTCTCTAGTGATCTCACAGTACATCCTTAACTTCTTCACAACCCACATATGGTTAATATTATACAAATTCATGTAAAATATATACTCTTA
>NW_012104131.1:258969-260335 GCF_000951045.1 Mandrillus leucophaeus | reverse complement strand
TCAGCCTCCCAAGTAACTGTGATTACAGGCACCCGCCACCATGTCCAGCTAATTTTTTGTACTTTTAGTAGAGATGGGGTTTCACCATGTTGGCCAGGCTGGTCTTGAACTCCCGACCTCAGTTTATCCACCCACCTTAGCCTCCCAAAATGCTGGGATTACAGGTGTGAGCCACCACACCTGGTCACAAATATACTATTGATATTAGTAATACCAATGTAGTTATTAGTATGACTGGAATAACATCCATCATTTGATTATTGGTTTTCTATTTGTCTCATTTTTTTTTCTTTTTCCTATTCTATTCTCCCTTCTTTAGGATTAATTGAAAATTTTTAGAATAAAATTTTAATTTACTTATTGGCTTTTTGGTCATACTTTTTTTCAAATGTTTAGAACTCTCTCTCGTGATCTCACAGTACATCCTTAACTTCTTCACAACCCACATATGGTTAATATTATACAAATTCATGTAAAATATATACTCTTAGCAAGAGTATTAGTATGTTTACTGCCCTCCAACTTGAACACTTACCCTATATTTGCACTATATGTTATATTTATGTATATTTTAAATATTATAATGTAGTATAGAAATATTTGCTTTAATTAGTGTATTAATTTATTGGGGCTTCCATAACAGGCATCATAACCTGGAAGTCTTAACAGACATTTTTCCCAGTTCTGGAGGCTACAAGTTTGAATTTAGGTTTTCTCAGGGCTATGCTCTTTCTAAGACTTTGGAGAAGAATCCTTTTTCTCTTCCTAGCTTCTAGTGGTTGCTAGTAATCCTTATTTTACAGATACATCATTTCAGTCTACCTGTCTTCACATGTTTTATTTCCTCTGAGTGCCTGTCTCCTCTATGTCTCTGTGCACCTGTGTGTCCTCTCCTCTTCTTCTTTTTTTTTTTTGAGATGGAGTCTTTCTCTGTCACCCAGGCTGGAGTGCAGTGGCATGATCTCAGCTCACTACAACCTCCACCTCCCAGGTTCAAGCAATTCTCCTGCCTCAGCCTCCTCAGTAACTGGGACTACAGGTGCTCACTGCCATGCCTGGCTAATTTTTTTTCACCGTGTTGCCCAGGCTGATCGTGAACTCTCGAGTTCAGGCAATCCGCCGGCCTTAGCCTCCCAAGTGCTGGGCTTACAGGCATGAGCCACCGTACCCAGTTCCCTCTCCTCTTCTTATAAGGACATCAGTCGTGATGGATTAGGGTTTACCCCAATTCAGTATGAAGTCATCTTAAAGTGAGGACATGTACGAAGACCCTATTTCCAAATAAGGTCACATTCTGAGATTCTGAGTGGACATCAATTTTGAAGGGATACTACTCAACATAATACAAACACTTAGATGTATTTTC
>NW_012104131.1:252160-252604 GCF_000951045.1 Mandrillus leucophaeus | reverse complement strand
GTCTTTCTCTGTCACCCAGGCTGGAGTGCAGTGGCATGATCTCAGCTCACTACAACCTCCACCTCCCGGGTTCAAGCAATTCTCCTGCCTCAGCCTCCTCAGTAACTGGGACTACAGGTGCTCACTGCCATGCCTGGCTAATTTTTTTTCACCATGTTGCCCAGGCTGATCGTGATCTCTCGAGTTCAGGCAATCCGCCGGCCTTAGCCTCCCAAGTGCTGGGCTTACAGGCATGAGCCACTGTACCCAGTTCCCTCTCCTCTTCTTATAAGGACATCAGTCATGATGGATTAGAGTTTACCCCAATTCAGTATGAAGTCATCTTAAAGTGAGGACATGTACGAAGACTCTATTTCCAAATAAGGTCACATTCTGAGATTCTGAGTGGACATCAATTTTGAAGGGATACTACTCAACATAATACAAACACTTAGATGTATTTTC
>NW_012104131.1:251016-252056 GCF_000951045.1 Mandrillus leucophaeus | reverse complement strand
TGACTTTTTAATGATCACCATTCTAACTGGCATGAGATGGTATCTCATTTTAATTTGCATTTCTCTAATGACCAGTGATGATGAGCTTTTTTTCATATGTGTGTTGGCCACATAAATGTCTTCTTTTGAAAAGTGTCTGTTCATATGCTATGCTCACTACTTGATGGGGTTGGTTGTTTTTTTCTTGTAAATTTAAGTTCCTTGTAGATTCTGGATATTTGCCCTTTGTCAGATGAATAGATTGCAAAAATTTTCTCCCATTCTGCAGGTTGCCTGTTCATTTTGATGGTAGTTTCTTTTGTTGTGCAGAAGCTCTTTCATTTAATTAGATGCCATTTGTCAATTTTGGCTTTTGTTGCCATTGCTTTTGGTGGTTTAGACATGAAGTCCCTGCCCATGCCTATGTTATGAATGGTATTGCCTAGATTTTCTTCTAGGGTTTTTATGGTTTTAGGTCTAATATTTAAGTTTTTAATCCATCTCGAATTAATTTTTGTATAAAGTGTAAGGAAGGGATCTGGTTTCAGCTTTCTTCATATGGCTAGCCAGTTTTCCCAGCACCATTTATTACATAGGGAATCCTTTCTCCATTTCTTATTTTTGTCAGGTTTGTCAAAGATCAGATGGTTGTAGATGTGTGATACTATTTATGAGGGCTCTGTTCTGTTCTATCGGTCTATTTCTCTGTTTTGGTAACAATACCATGCTGTTTTTGTTACTGTAGTCTTGTAGTATACTTTGAAGTCAGGTAGCATGATGCCTCCTGCTTTGTTCCTTTGGCTTAGGATTGTCTTGGCAATGTGGGCTCTTTTTTGGTTCCATATGAACTTTAAAGTAGTTTTTTTCCAATTCTGTGAAGAAAGTTATTGGTAGCTTGATGGGGATGGTATTGAATCTACAAATTACTTTTGGTAGTATGGTCATTTTCATGATATTGATTCTTCCTATCCATGAGCATGGAATGTTCTTCCATTTGTTTGTGTCCTCTTTTATTTCGTTGAGCAGTGGTTTGTAGTTCTCCTTGAAAAGGTCCTTCACAT